>NC_041739.1:34268564-34571619 GCF_004115215.2 Ornithorhynchus anatinus
CAATTAAGAGGAAACATGAAACTTAGGAGATAAAAATGAGTCAGCTGGAAGATGAGACAATTATCAGAATATATGGACAGGAAGAAACCCACGGGGACTGGCAATTGGATAGACTGGAGAAAGCTTTGGAGAAGCAATCAATATTATTTGAGTGCCCAATGAGTGCAGAGCATTTGAGAGACAGCGATAGAAGCAGCGTGGCTCGGTGGAAAGAGCCCGGGCTTCGGAGTCAGAGGTCATGGGTTCGAACCCCGGCTCCGCCACTTGTCAGCTGTGTGACCGTGGGCAAGTCACCTAACTTCTCCGTGCCTCGGTTACCTCATCTGTAAAAGGGGGATTAACCGTGAGCCTCACGTGGGACGACCTGATTCCCCTGTATCTACCCTAGCGCTTAGAACGGTGCTCAGCATATAGTAAGCGCTTAAATGCCAACATTTTTATTAGAAGACACAAACCCTGCCCTCAAGTAGCTTACATCTGGTACTAAGCTTCTCACCGTACCTCGATCTCATCTGTCCTGCCGGCGACCTCTCGCACATATCCTACTTCTGGCCTGGAAAGCCCTCCCTCCTCATATCGGACAGATAATTTCTCTCCCCCACTTCCAAGTCTTATCGAAGGCTCCTCTCCTCCAGGGAGCCTTCCCTGTCTGAGCCCTCCTCTCCTCTTCTCCCACTCCCTCCTGCGCTGCTCATACTTGCTCCCGCATTCATCCTCCCTCCCTTCCCCGCAGCGCATATGCACATCTGTATATATCTGCAATTTACGTATCTATTTTTATTAATGTCGGTCTTCCCCTCTAGACTGTGAGCTCATCGGGGTCAGATAATGCGTCTCATGCTACATTGTACTCTCCCCAGAACTTAGTACAGTGCTTTACACACAGTAAGTTCTCAAGAAATATGATTATTAATAATGATAAATATGCTTGAAGAAGAGACTATAAGGTCTACTTCATGGGAATGTGGGTGGAATATTAGGGATTTTACAAAGAAAAAAATCCAGTTGAGTTTCCTTCAGTGCTAAGTTGATATTCACTCCACCCTCAGACCCACAGCACTTACATACTCATCCGTAATGTATTTAACTTCTTTAACTTCTCGGTGCCTCAGTTCCCTCATCTGTAAAATGGGGATTAAGACCGTGAGCCCCAAGTGGGACAATCTGATGACCCTGTATCTCCCCCAGCGCTTAGGGCAGTGCTCTGCACATAGTAAGCGCTTAACAAATACCAACACTATTATTATTATTATATTAATGTCAATTTCTCCCTCTAGACTGTAAGCTCCTTGTGGGTGGAGATTGTAGCTACCAATTCTGTTGCACTGTGTTCTCCCATCTACTTCATACAGTACTTTGCACAGTAAGTGCTCAATAAATACTTCTGATTGACCGGGTGGGAATCAAGGAGTGGAATCCCTCTACACTATACGTTTGTTGTGGGCGAGGCACGTGCCTGTCACATTATTATAACGTACTCTCCCAAGGGCTTAGTTTAGGGCTTTGCATACAGTAAGCGCTCAGTAAATATGATTGCCTCAGAGCTGGGTTATCGGTCCCCTAGAAGCCCTAAACCCAGGGTGGCTTCAATCAATTTAGTGAGTGCTTACTGTGGGCAGAGCACTGTACTAAGCACTTGGGGGAGTCCAATATGTCAGAGTTGGTAGATATGTTCCCTGTCCACAAAGAGCTTCCACCTAGGCAGACTACCTCTCTGGGACAACCTGGCTCTCCTTCCCAAGTCCACAGCCCTGCTCTTCATCCAACACAAGAGGGAAAAAAAAAAAAAAATCTAAAACAACAACGAAGATCAGGGCTTAGGCGGCTAGAAGCAAAACGGTGATGGTGGTGGTAAATCTGAAGCGGCAGTTTCGAGGCCATGTGGTCTACTCTTGTGGTATTGAGAAGAATAATAACTGTGGTATTTGTTAAGTGCTTACTGTACGCCAGGCACTATATTAAGCAGTGGGGTGGATAGCGTGGCTCAGTGGAAAGAGCCCGGGCTCGGGAGTCAGAGGTCATGGGTTCGAATCCCGGCTCCGCCACTTCTCAGCTGGGTGACTGCGGGCAAGTTATTTAACTTCTCTGTGCCTCAGTTACCTCATCTGGAAAATAGGGATTAACTGTGAGCCTCACGTGGGACAACCTGATGACCCCAGCGCTAAGAACAGTGCTCTGCACATAGTAAGCGCTTAACAAATATCAACATTATTATTATATAAGCTTATCGGGTTGGACACAGTCCCTCTCCCACATGGGGCTCACAGTCTTAGTCCCCATTTTACAGATGAAGTAACTGAGGCACAGAGAAGTAAAGTGACTTACCCAAGGGTCACACAGCTGACAAGCGGTGAAGCCGGGATTAGAACCCAGGTTCTTCTGACTCCCAAGCCAGTGCTCTCTCCATTAGGCCAAGGTGCTTCTCAAAAGTGTCATAAGAATAAATCCAGTCCCCATATAATCAAGACAGGTTTGCAGGAACATTACAGCGAAATACCATCTGACGTTCCGATTAAGCAATGACGGCGATCTTTCGGAGGAGAAACCCGGCAATGATTTCCAGGAAAGCGATTTCTCCTGTAAGTGCTTTACGATATCTGCCTGAAAACCACCTAGGAACCTCAAGTGCTGAAAGTAAGAAAGAGTGCATTTTAGCATTACTTTCCCAAAGAAGCAGGCAATAACCTGCTGCCAGTATCATTAACCTTATCTCTGTCGTTGGCGGACGTCAACAGCAATAGGAAATTCAAGTTGTGAGGATGAGAAACAGCGTGTGGAAAACATCGTTTAATGAATCGGCTATGTGGGTCAGCTTCGTGCCAGACTAAAAGGGTGCCCTTTTCCCGTTGCAGCACTCCTGCTTCGCACTAATTGATAAATAGATGTTGGCTCAAGGATGAAACTGTTTCAAGCGTACTTTGCTCTTTCTGACACAGGCCTAAGATACACGAGGTAAGTGACCAAAGTGCTTTGAATTCTCCAGAAAACAAGCATTCTATAAAGTCGGGGTGCCCGTTCATTAGTCAGCCCGACCCTCCATTTCCTCCCTCTGCTAAGCAAGAACAGGCTGCTGGGAAGCAGATGGCATTCGTTCCCCCTATGCTCCACACACTTATGTACATATCTTTAAATTATATATTATAAATTACTTATTTATATTAGCATCTGCCTTCTCCTCTGGACGGTAGCTCCTTATGAGCAGGGAATGGGTCGGCTAATTCTGTACATATTGGACTCTCCCGAGCACTTAGTCCAGTCCTCTGCACATAGCGTTCAAACACCGCTGATTAATGGACTGATTCCTCCTTGGACTTATATGTATTAGGGCCCGAGGAGGCCATATAAAAGCGTGCTGTTTCAGTGACAGTCCAGGCCATTAATCAGGCCGCAGCTTAACCCTCTTTTCCCCCCATTTCCCTCCGCTCCTCCCCCTCTCCCTTCCCATCCCCTCAGCACCGTACTCGTCCGCTCAACTGTATATATTTTCATGACCCTATTTATTTTGTTAATGAGATGTACATCGCCTCGATTCTATTTAGTCGCCATTGTCTTTACGAGATGTTCTTCCCCTCGACTCTATTTATCGCCATCGTTCTCGTCCGTCCGTCTCCCCCGATTAGACCGTGAGCCCGTCAAACGGCGGGGACCGTCTCTATCTGTGGCCGACTTGTTCGTTCCAAGCGCTTAGTACAGTGCTCTGCACGTAGTAAGCGCTCAGTAAATACTATTGAATGAATAATCATTTCATGGAGGTGTCCGTCAAAGAGGGCAGAGTTCCCCTGAACTATCTGTGGCCAGTGCTGGGGACAGAACCCAGGTGGAATGAACCACACCTGGTAGGACACCGTTTATGCTCTCACATCCCCGGAGATGAGGCTAAAGAATCTTAGAGGCAGAGTAGCAGCTATGTGATTTCAGAGATGCATTCATGCCTCCGGTCACTGCGACAATTCCTCAGAAGGATAACTGTCCCTCGCATTCCCAAGAGAGGACAAAGACCACCTGTGTTTATTGGTGCAAACGTGGCCTGGAGCTGTGG
Source organism: Ornithorhynchus anatinus (assembly GCF_004115215.2). Taxonomy (NCBI): domain Eukaryota; kingdom Metazoa; phylum Chordata; class Mammalia; order Monotremata; family Ornithorhynchidae; genus Ornithorhynchus; species Ornithorhynchus anatinus. The sequence continues at coordinate 34,272,604 of NC_041739.1, forward strand.
AGGGAGCGGGGCTGTTGTCACCTGCAGCCAGTTGTCTCTCTTCAACCTTCCAGTTAGTCAAACGTATTTACTGGGCGCTTACTGTGTGCAGAGAACTGTACTAAGTGTACAGTAAGAAACAGCACTCTATGACGAGATGCATCCGCTGCCCACAACTAGCTTATAGTCCAGCGGGGGAGACAGACATTAATATAATATAAATAAATAACAGATCTGTACATGAGTGCTGGGGGGCTGGGAGAGGGGATGAATAGAGTGAGCGCATCGGGGCGATGGAGAAGGGAATTGAACAAAAGGAAAAAAGGGCTTAGTGAGGGAAGTCTGCCCTACCTCGTCCCGGTGCTGAAGGCAGAAGAAAGAGGAGACTGACCCTCCCGGGAGCCTCCTTCTCGGGCCTTCCCCGGAGAAGCGGAAATCATCCCAGACCCTCCGGTGGCCATCGAGAGGACCCAATAATAATGACGGTATTTGTTCGGCACTTACTATGGGCCAGGCACCGTACTAAGAGCTGAGGTGGCTTCAAGCAAATCAAGTTGGGCACAGTCCGTTTCCCTGCCACTCTTCTATTTGCCGTGGCGACCCCTGGGAAAGAAGTAGGGCAGCAGAACATCCAGAGCGTGGGGACAGTTATTCACCTTTAAATGAAAAATTTACTAATCACGGCATTTGTTAGACACCTACTGCACAGGCGAGTCCTGGCACAAGTATTAGGTAACAAGAAAAAATCAGATCAGAGATAGATCCTGTTCCATCCAGGGGTCACAACCCGAGAAGAAGGCATAAGCTCCTTCATCCGTTCATATTTATTGAGCGCTTACTGTGCGGAGCGCTGTGTTAAGTGCTTGGGAGAGTATAATATAACAATAAACGGATACGTTCCCTGTCCTTCTTGGTTGCCCCCTGCCTTGGTCTTGGCCAGAGTTTGCTAACTGACTCGGTTTCTGAACCCATAACAACAGAGGGGCATCATTCATGGCTCCATGATTCCTCTCCAGCATATTATAAGGGCCACAGTCCTTCCTTGACAATTTGCTTCTCTTACCCAAGATAAAGTTCCAACTAGGGTGGCCTCGCAATTAAAGCACCGGCCTGGGAGTCCGGAAGACCTGGGTTCTAATCCTTTCTCCGCCACTTGTTTGCTGTATGACCTTGGGCAAGTCACTTCACTTCTCTGTACCTCAGTTACCTCATCTGTAAAATGGGGGTTCGAGCTGTGAATCCCCACTGGGACAGGGACTGTGTCCAACCTGACTCGCTTGTATCCAGCATTTAGTATAGGGCCTGGCACATAATAAACCCTTAACCAATACCGCCATTATCATTATTCACAAGACTGGTGCATTTTGCTTAGTAGCATACCAGCTTCCCACCCTCTTCTTGAGAAGAATGAAGAGAGCAGCTGATAGTAGAGCCTGTCTTTAACGTGCTTAGTACTCAATTTCCTAGAAGCAAAGGCCAAAACCCAAATTACATTTGCTCCTCCCTCCCATGTGTCAAGGACTAGGAAAGTGTTCTGCACTTGCTGACTGACTCACTGACTGTGGCTACTCCTGCCTTTCCATGACCTCTTTCAACATGACCTATGTCTAGTTTGGGGTGTTTTGTTTTTTTGTTGTTTTTTTTTAAGGTGGAAGCTCCTGGGAGCCAGAAAATGTGTCCATTTTCAGCTTCCAGGAATATGATGCTTTAACTTGCTAAAGGTGACACTGAAATCTGTATTACTGATTCACGTTTGTTTGTTTTTAATGGTATCTATTAAGTGCTTACTGTGTGTCAAAAACTGTTGTAATTACTGGGGTAGATACAAGTTAATTGGGTTTGTCACAGCGCCTGTCCCACATTGGGCTCACAGTCTGAAGTATAATGATAACCAGTCTCAGGGTTCCACCAAACTAACAGAGGGAGGTGGTGGAGAAAAGGAGCCATGAGTGGAGACCTGCCTCTCTCCAGCCCTTCTGCTGAGCCAGGGAAGATAATAACAATAATAATAACAACGTTGGTATTTGTTAAGCGCTTACTATGTGCAGAGCACTGTTCCGAGCGCTGGGGTAGATAGATACAGGGGAATCAGTTTGTCCCACGTGAGGCTCACAGTTAATCCCCATTTTACAGAGGAGGTCACTGAGGTCCGGAGAAGTGAAGTGACTCGCCCACAGTCACACAGCTGACAAGTGGCAGAGCCGGGATTCGAACCCATGACCCCCGACTCCCAAGCCCGGGCTCTTTCCACTGAGCCACGGTGCTTCTGCGATAATAATGTAATGACGATGGAACGTGTTAAGCACTTCCTACGTCAAACACTGTTCTAAGTGCTGGGATAGATAAAAGTTAATCAGTTGGGACACAGTCCCTGCCCCACATGGGGCTCATGCTCTTAATCCCCATTTTACAGATGAAGTAACTGAGGCACAGAGAAGTGAAGTGACTTGCCCAAGGTCACACAACAGACCCGTGGTGGAGCCGGGATTAAAACCCGGGACCTTCTGACTCCCAAAGCCTCTGCTCTATCCACTAAACCATGCCGGTTGGGGTATCGCCACCCTCCCGAAAACTCACTGTCGGCAGGGAATGCGTTCGTTATATTGTATTCGCCCAAGTGCTTAGTATAATGCTCTGCACACAGTGAGCGCTCAGTAAATACAGTTGACTGACTGACTGACCTCCCCCACCAAGCCCTTCTTTCTGACCCCATGTCAATTCGGAGGGGAAAGGCAGGAAGGATGCTGACTGGTCAGAAACTCGTAGCGCACACACACCAAGACATTTCTGATAACCAACTGGCATTCTTATTCTGTTCAATAATAGTAAAGGGGCAGGGACTGTCTCTTATCTGTTACCGATTCGTCCGTTCCAAGCGCTTAGTACAGTGCTCTGCACATAGTAAGCGCTCAATAAATACTATTGAATGAATAGTAGATCGCTACATGAAGTGAACAGAAACTGGGGCACAGTTTACGTGAATTGCTCCAGCAGCAGCAGCCAGGAGTAAAATCCCGTCGACGTACTGGAATCCACTAGATTCTTCATGTCGCACTGAGGTAACATAGAAGCTGCCTGGCAAATGGGATAGTCTATCAATCGTATCGACTGAGAATTTACTGTGTGCAGAGCACTGTACTAAGCGCTTGGGAGAGTATGAAAATAACAAGAGTTCATTCATTCTTTAAATCATATTTATCTGAATGCTTACTGTGAGCAAAACACTGTATTAAATGCTTGGGAAAGTACAACAGGCACGTTCCCCGTCCACAACGAGCTGACAGCCCAGAGGGAGGCATTCAAATAAGTTACAGATATGCACCTAAGTGTCAAAGGCAAGGACCTGGGTTCTAATCCTGACTCTACTCATCTGCTGCGTAACCTTGAGCAAGTCACTTAACTTCTCTGCGCCTCAGTGTCCTCATCTCTAAAATGGGGGTTTAATACCTATTCTCCCTCCCCTTAGACTGTGAGGGCAGGGACCATATCTGACCTGATCATCTTGAATCTACCCTAGTGCTCTGCACAACGTTTGGCGCCTAAGTATTTGACAAATACCACGATCGCTAAAAGCAGTGACTGGAACAGGTTAATTCCTGCCGCCTCAGTCTGGATTTGAATCTGCTTTGCCAGATTTCAGCGTGAACCGGTCATCTGGCTAGAACGCTTCATGGGCGGCACTTTGCCTCTTTAAGGGAGGGCAAATCTCATGGAGCTCTGCTACTTCACACCGGTGCCCCTCCCTCTCAGTAACTTCTCAACTCAGCGGCAGTACGGTTATCGACAGTCGGGTGCCCAGAAAAGCCTTCAGAGTACTAGCACTAGTCAACCTCCGGGCTCCTTCGCTAAGAAATTCCAGCATCCTGCTAACCATTGTAATAATCCTAAGAATTGTGGTATTTTGTAAGAGACTCATATGCCAAGCACTGAATTAAGCGTTGAGGTAAATACCTTATAATTCGACATAGTTCCTTAGAGTGGGGGCTCCCACTCTAAGGGGGAGAGAGATTAGGAATTTCATCCCCCTTTTATAGATGAGGAAACTGAGGCCCAGGGGAGTTAAATGACTTGCATGAGGCCAACCAGCAAGCCAGCGGTGAGGCGGAATTCATTCAACAGTACTTACTGAGCGCTTACGACGTGCAGAGCACTGTACTAAGTGCTTGGAATGTATAATTTGGAATTAGAACACAGGTCGCCCGTCTTCCCGGCCTGTGCCATTTCCACTAGGCCACTCTGCTTCTCGGTTTTCGTTAAACTCTCACTACTGCGGGGACGGCTACGACATAAGCAGATGGGAGCCGGCTCTTGCCACAGTCATTGCCGCCCTTGGGTTTAGCAAATGAAGGCAGTATTGGGGAAAAAAAAATCTTTGAATGAGTTCCCTTTTGACTGAGAAATCTCCATATCATTTCATCTCCCAGTATATCTCTTGTTTCACCTGATGGGACCCGCCACAGACCAGTCACACCAGGTCAGGAAACGTCAGCGCTCGGTGGAAGAATCCGAGCACGGCAATCTTATCCGGCCCGATGACCCGAGTGTGTGCTCGACAATGTCAAGGGCTGAAAGAAAAGATTAGCGCGGTTGTGCGTGCCCAGAGCCACGTATGCCGTCCCCAAAATAGGTCGTGCCTTCCGGATTCTGGAGGCAGGTGACCGACTCAGTAGCTTCGCCCCATAAAACTCTCTCGGGTACTTTGCATAATGCTGAATGCATCCATTCTTCTCTCTGTCAGCTCTCTACCGAAGAGAAGCAAGACACAGGAGAAGATCAAGCTAAGGTGGTTTTCAGATTTTGCAAAAGGGTGGAGTTCCTCTCACCACAAGAAGCTGCCTAGCTAAGGTACTGCGCACAGGAGGGAAAGTGAGAAACCTAAAATTCAATACTCAAGGTATAATAATAATAACGTTGGTATTTGTTAAGCGCTCACTTGGTGCAGAGCACTGTTCTAAGCGCTGGGGTAGAGGCGAATGAGGTTGTCCCACGTGAGGCTCACAGTCTTCATCCCCATTTTACAGATGAGGGAACTGAGGCACAGAGAAGCGACTTGCCCACAGTCACACAGCTGACAAGTGGCAGAGCCGGGATTCAAACCCATGACCCCTGACTCCCAAGCCCGGGCTCTTTCCACTGAGCCACGCTGCTTCTCTATAAATCAGATGTTTTAGTGGAAGAATATTCCTCGGTTGTATCGGGTCCTCTCAATTTTAGGTACAGTGCTCTGCACACAGTAAGCGCCCAGTCAATACCACTGATTGGCCGGAACACGAGATGGAGTCAGGAGACCCAAATTAAAACCTCAGGTCTGCCGCATGCATAAGCCTGCTGTGCGGCTTTGGACAAGTTACCTGACAGTTCTTTGCCTTAGTTTCCTCGTGTGTAAAATAGGGATGATACCCGCTCTCCTTCCAATCAATCGCATTTATTGAGCGCTAACTGTGTGCAGAGCACTATACTAAGCTCTTGGAAGGGTACAACAGAACAATATAACAAACATTTCCTGCCCACGATAAGCCTTCCCTCTTTAGACTGTGAGCACTGGGTGGCACAGAGTTTGTCGGATCTGATGGTTTTGAGTGCTGCCTTCGTCTCGTTTGGCCCAGTACTTTGGCACCTATTAAGTGCTTCGTAAATTCCATAATTAGTTCATTTTTACCATCAGCCATGTTGAGAAGGTAGAAATTCATTTGCAGCGCTGTCAAAGAGTAAAAGCTTAAGGGTTCAGATTTTAAGAGCCTGGAGTGTCCACTGATCAGCTACAAAACAGATTAGGAATTATGGATTTACTCCAACAACTTTTCTGGGCTTCTGTAAAGATGCCACACCAATTTTTCTCCCTGGCAAATGGAAATGGGAAATATTGCCCAAAACAAAATTTGCAGAGCAGTTAGGAGTATAGGAGTTAAATCCCTTTACGAGTTCCAAATGGAATACCTTATCTAAATGAAATACTGTTCACATTTTCAATTCTTAGTGACAGAATGTGTATTCCTTTACTGCATCCAGTTTATGAAATGAAACTTCTTCAAAGCAATTCAAGTGAACTTTCAAAAGCTAGCTCAGCAAAGGAAGCACAAATGTTTTAACCCTTTTTTGATCGAATCAATAGCATTTACTGAGCACTTACTGAGTGCAAACACTACACTAAGCACTTGGAAAAGTACAGTTTAACAGAGTTGGTAGACACGTTCCCTGCCCACAATGAACTTACAGTCTAGAAGATACTAACTCAAAAGTCAGCATTTTCCTTTGTTTCCATTTCTGTGGTTTAATTTGCAAGTGCAATTATCTGTAGTGGAATAGTAACGATGGTATTTATTAAATGCTTACTCTGTGCAGACCACTGTACTAAATGCGAGGAAAGAGTATGCAAGTGCAAGCTAGACACTGACCCTGTCCCTCAAGGGGCCCACAATTTATAACAATACGGTACTTGTTAAGTGCTTGCGTCAAGCACTGTTCTAAGCGCTGGGGTAGATACGAGCAAATCGGGTAGGACAGAGTTCCTTGTCCCACATGGGACTCAAAGTTTTAATCCCCATTTAACAGATGAGATAACTGAGGCACAGAGAAGTAGGTGACTTGCCCAAGGTCACACAGCAGACAAGGGGTGGAGCCACATTAGAACCCAGGTCCTGTGACTCCCATGCCTGCGCTTTTTCCACTAGACCATGCTGCTTCTGTACTTTGTAGCCGTTTTAAGGGGCAACCCTCAAAATATCGTCAACATTTCTTCCTGCCAATACATTTCAGAATCTCACCCACTCTCTTAAATTTCCAAATCATTAAAAAGCCATTCAATGTCAGAATGGCAAAGCCACTTTCACAGACGAAAAAGAACCGCTGCATTTGGGTTTACAGTTCAAGACCCGGAGGGAATCCGGTAATCTGCGATGGTTTGGCAGGAGAAAGGCTTGGATCAGAAAGAAGGTCGTCTGAGATTGGAAGAGTGGGTGTCATTATAAATGCAATGCTCTGAATTCACAACCCAAAGAATGGGGAAGGTCTCTCTGGAACCAAAGTGGATTAGCATGAGCCTTGATCACTTTAGCCATATAACTAAACCACATTTCCCACACAAGATCAAGACAGAGTGAGCCATCTTTTTCCTTTCTGAGTCTGGAAATATTCTCTGAAGCTGGTTTTCATGCTTATGATCCAGTTCACGGGACAAAGGAGAATGGGGATCAATTATTCAATGCTATTTATTGCGCCTGTGTGCAGAGCACTAACTATACTAAGTGGCTTGGGAGAGTACAATGCAACAGAGATAAGCAAAGAATAATTAAGTTCAAACCCATAAATGAGAAGCCCCTGTGTGAAGGCTGCCTAGTGCACTCCTGAGGTAGAATCACAGGGATTCAGGAATTTCTGAGAAGGTCTGAGGGTTTTCCACAGGACCAGAGAGGAGACCCTAGAGCCCATCGAGTTGAGGAGATTCAACCCTAACTGCAAATGAGTGGTATTCCGAGAGTTGAGTTTTCACTGAACCTAAAAGGGAGCCTCAAAAAGGATAAGGAAATTAAGAGAGTAAAGCTGGACCTCAGAGATCTTGAAATTTCATTATTACCGTCTGGACGACAAACATTTTAAAGCATCAAGGAATTACCTGAAGTAACAGGAACAATCTCCAAATTTAATCAAAATGAAGCATGTGCGGTAACTAAGTGCCTAAATAAAACAAAGATAAACTCATTGCCCTAAGCAGTGCAGTACAAATGTGGAAGTCTGTTTAGAGCCCTTCAAAAGTTCTCCCGCCACGTAACAGGTAAGCATTTTTGAGAAGTCAACCTCGTATCATCTTTGAAAGTGGGGAAAAGGAGCCTTTCTCTGCTCCTTTGAAACGCCGCCAAAGTCCAACTCATAATAAAAATAATAATAGTATCTGTTACAAGCTCACAGTGTGCCAAGCACCGTGTCAAGCATTGCGATAGATACCAGATAATCAGGTCGAACACAATCCCTGTCCCACAGCCTGAGGAGGGAGAACAGATGTTTCATCACTATTTTACAGATGACGCAACTGTAGCCCAGAGAAGGGAGATGATTTGCCCCAAGTCACACAGCGGGCAAATGAGGAGCCGGGATTAGAACCCAGGTCCTTTAACTCCCCGTCCTGTGCTCCCTTCACACGGACTCCCAGATTCCTTGCCTAGATATCAAGACGATCAAGTCACAGAGTTTCAGTGCACCTAGAGAGTCACCAGTACACATAAAGTCACCCTCTCCTCACCTGTAGTTTCTAGACTGTAAACTCTTGGACAGGGATCGTGTCTATCAACTACGCCGCATCATAGTCTCGCAAGCACTCGGTTCAGTACTCCGCATACGGTAACCGCTCGATAAATACCACTGATTGACTGATGGCTTTTGACTGTGCTCATCGCAACCGTGTTTGGAAGAAAGCACCCTGCCAAAATGTAGAGAATTACACCTATTATTCAGACAGCCTGCTGAGAACTATTATATCCAGGGAATTGATTTATTCAGGTTTTATCCAGTTTAACCCAATTCTCTTAATTCTTTTTTTTTCCCCTCAATTAGGGTTCAACCTGAAAAGAGTATAATTTTTACACAATTACTCCTATGCCCTAAAAGAGTACAAAAGAGGCTGTAATTTGTTTTTCTTCTTAAGACAAAAGCCAAAGAAAATTGGAAGAAAACCTGACATTTTTAAATGTCACCCATTTGAGTTCCTGGCAACAAATATATTTAAAACTTCATGTCCGTATTCTGTTTTTCTTGCAGCACGTCTATGAGCTGCTTTTCCTACCTACTACCTAACTCACACGACCCAAGCACATTCTGAAACCCTTTTCCTAATCCTCTTGAAGATTTACCTATTGTTTCCATGCTTAGATTATAGATATTAAATTGAGGTTACACTTTGTTAATGGTATTTGTTAAGCACCTACTAGGTGTCAAACACTGTTCTAAGCACTGGGTAGGTACACGTTAATTAGGTTGGACGTAGTCCCAGTCCCGGATGGGGCTCACAGTTTAGGAGGGAAGACAGGTCTCTCTAAAATATCCACTTTACAGGTAAGAAAACTGAGGCACAGGGAAGTTAAGTGACTTTCCCAAGTCATGACTCCCAGGCCCATGCTCTATTAGGCCCCACAGTTTCCCTCTGTTCCGCTCAGATCATTGGGATAGAATGCCAACCACTTGCTGTTAGGTGAACTGTTTAATTGTCCATATGCATCACTTGCAATCACCAAGAAACCTATTTCACATGGGCAATGGAAACTCTCCACCTGCAGCGGTTATTGTCCGTGAATCACAAAAAAAGAGAAATTACAAAATAAATGAATTTAATTCAAGTTTACCCCAACTCAAATATAAAACCCAATAATTACCCGTACCGCATCCAATAACCACTGCTTTTAAAACCTGAAAAATCCAACACCTTACTGTAACAGGGAAAACCATTTCTTTACTTCAAGAGGATTGAGACTGTGTGCCCCAAGTAGGTCAGCAACTGTGTCCAACCCAATTAGCTTGTATCCACCTCAGTGCTTAGTACAGTGCCTGACACACAGTAAGTGCTTAACAAATGCCAGAATAATTATTACTTCAACACAAATATCTACTTACAGCAAAGGGGAAATGCTTCTTATAGAGATATATGAGAGACCAGTACGTTTGTAGAAGTACCTCTGGAGAAGCGGCGTAGAGTAATAGATAGAACATGGACCTGGGAGTCGGAAGGTCATGGGTTCTCATCCCAGCTCTGCCACTTGTCTGCTGTGTGACCTTAGGCAAGTCATTTCACTTCTCTGGGCCTCAATTACCTCATCTGTAGAATGGGGATTGAGACTCTGAGCCCCACTCGGGACAGGGACTGTGCCAACCCGATTTGCCTGTGTCCACCCCAGCGCTTAGTAAGGTGCCCGCCATATAGTAAGTGCTTAACGAATATGACAATTATCATTATTACTACTGTAAACCTTTACCCTACCACCTTGACATAAACCCCTATTCCCACAATTCCTCCTTCATTCCACTGGTAATGACTAGCCAGGGCTGAGTGGGGTGGGGATGAATCAGGCGACTTGAGATCGCATATTTTGTAAGCTCCTTGAGGGCAAGGATCATGCCTGCAAATGTGCTATATTATACCCTCCCAATTGCTTAATACAGTCCTCTGCACAAAGTAAATACTCAAAAAATGCTATGGATTGAGTGTAACTCTATTGCGCTCTCCCACGTGCTTAGTATGGCAGTCTTCACAAGTAATGCTCAATAAATTAGAGGAGCAGCGTGGCTCAGTGGAAAGAGCACGGGCTTGGGAGTCGGAGGTCATGAGTTCGAATCCCGGGCTCTGCCACTTGTCAGCTGTGTGACTGTGGGCAAGTCACAACTTCTCTGTGCCTCAGCTACCTCATCTGTAAAATGGGGATTAACTGTGAGCCTCACGTGGGACAACCTGATGACCCTGTATCTACCCCAGCGCTCAGAACAGTGCTCTGCACTCAGAGCACATAGTAAGCGCTTAACAGATACCAACATTATCATTATAAATACCATTAATTTCTTTAACAACCCCCTCTGCCCAGACTAGACATTGATACTGGACTGTTAACACTATGAAGTCATCTTCAAAGACTGTGACAAAGAGGAGCAGAGTTTTTTAGCTTTGTTCATTAGAATGACCACCGAAACAGTGAAGAAATGCTTTGAGGATTTACAAAGATTCAACCTTGCATAAAGCAGGGATTAGACCAAATTATCGCCTTTGGAGCAAGTTTGCTATAAAAAGTACCACTGAAAGCTATTCGCCTCACACTCTGAATGGAACCGTCATTTATATTTATTATCAGTAGGCAGCATGTCAAGGAAAATTGAGATTGCTGAAAATAAATCATCCAATTTACAATAGATTGCAACAGATGGTTCTTATGTAGCTGGAAAAAAGGGTGTTAAATTTCCCCTCAAAAAAGTGCTGCATATATATATATATAAAATATATATGTATTTCTCTGCCTTTTTTCCCCCACAAACCTAAGAAACTGGTGGCTAATATATGCTGCTGACAAATTCTCATTTACAATTTAGAGACTTATTTTTATCAATAACCTCTTAGCTACTTTTAGTCCCCAAAGAATAAACAGCTGCCACTTCATTTGTAAATCACTTTTAAGGATCTCTCTTCTGAGCAGTAGCCAGAGTATCCCAGTGTGTAGGAAAACATATGTCTATCGACAACAGTCTTTGACCATGTTTCAAAAAAACCTGTCAGGGAGTGGGTGATGGAGAAAGGGAAATGTTAGTAGACTCCAATCTCCCAGTGCCTAAATTCATTCCCTGATAACATGTTGGACATATGGGTTGAAGCAATAATGCCTTCACTTACCTTAAAGACTGCCTAGGGTATTGCAGCATTATTGTTATAACGTTCTCTCCCAAGTACTTCATACAGTGCTTTGTGCACAGTAGGTGCTCAATAAATACAACTGAAAGAATGAATTATATGCACAGTGTAGGGAACAATTTTCTAAATGATACTCTAGTAATGTGAATTAGCAATTCTCTCAAAGGGCTCAAATCTTTTCTAGTGTTCATGATATCACATCAATAGCTTCCATTCCTCCCAGTGACATTGTCAATAATAGTCTGTAAAACATTATGACTTGCAGGCAGGTAAAGTGCTTTGTAGATGTTTCTTACTTTGATCTGGATTTCAAAGATTGTTTCCTTTTTGACTGAATGCAAATGCCCCAAATTGAAGATGTTTAAATTAAATTCCATCCAAACTCCTTCTCCTCTCTTCCCCCAACATCAAAGTTTTGAAACACAACAAAAGATTCTAGGGTTTCTTTGTAAGGGACAGACACAGTTAAGAGGCTGATGAGATTTCTGAAGGTGCCTGTTTTGATCACCTTATAATTTTCAGTTCCAGTCACTGGTCCTCTTAGGTGACTACAGTGTAATCTCAGAGGAGTCATGATACTCTTCATTTTTCTTCTACCATTCCCTGAGGGCATTGGTGGAAGATGGGTAAAATATAAAAACTAGGGGGTTTTTCTATTCCATTCCCACCTCTTACTTAAAAGGACCACTCTTTCCAACCGGGTCCTTCTGCCTCCCACATCCGGGAATCACCAAAAGCACGAATGTACTTGTAGGAGGAGCACAGAGATACCCAGCTAATGAAAACCCCGGAAACCAGGGAGCACAAGGAGTTATTTTAGCAGGAAGCAATGGGAAGCCTTCGGTTCCTCTTGAAGAGAGGAGTTATACTTCATTGATGTTTTAGAAAAATGGTCTCTAAAGCTATATGTACGACATGGAAAAGGGGAGTTCAGGAAGGAGGTTGTTACTTTCTTCAGCTGGGAGATATTTATGCCAGTCAGCATCAGTGGCATTTATTGAGCACTTACTGTGTGCAGAGCACTGTACTAAGCACTTGGCAGAGTAAAACAGGGTTGGTAGGCACATTTCCTGTCTATAACAAGCTTAAGGTCCATACCAGGGTAGTGGCATAGACCATATTACTTATATTAATACCTGTTTCCCCCTCTAGACTGTAAGCTTGTTCTGCACAGGGAATGTGTCTTTTTATTGTTATATTTTACTCTCCCTAGTGTTTAGTACAGTTCTCTGCACACAGGATGCAGTCAATAAATACAATTGACTGATTGACTGACTTACGGTGATTGTACGGCTGGAACAAAAAAAGGTAAGCTGATGAAATATTCTGCAAGAAATGCAAAGCTAAGAGCCAGGATAAATTTGTTTGGGTGAGGGGAAGGGAGACAGGGAAAGAGTAAAAACAATGTAAACGCTCAATATATACCATTGATGAAAAAAGGTGAGCAGTAAAAAAAACAAAAAGTACAGACATTTCATGTTTATGGGATAGGGAGAATGCCGCTGTGGTCAACAGAACAGGGAAAATTTCAGATTTAAATTATTAAAATTTAAGGTGTCAGGAGGTCATCTATTTGGAAGAATCACAATGATAGGAAGAAACATGAAATAGTAGAGCAAATAAGAGGCCAGAGCTAAAGATTTGGTTGGCAACCAGCTGTAGTTTAGAGATGGTAGTTGAAATCATGTGATCTGAGAAGTTTTCTGAGATGGTGAGAGTAAAGTGAGAAGAGCAGAGAGCCTCAAGGGCACCCATAGCTAACGAGGAAGGAGAAGAAGAAAAGCCAGAAAAAGAAACTGAGGAGCATTCATTCATAAATATGAGATGAGAAAATGAGAAGTAGTGACCCTCAAATCAAAACTGGACATTGCTGCTAGGAGGAAAGGGTGGTCAACTGTTTGGAAAGCAATAGAATGGTAAAGGAGGATTAGGGCAGAGAACAAACCAAAAGATTTGCCAAAGCAGATTATTGGAAGCTTTAATGAGCAAGATCTCTATGGGAGTTAACAGAGACTGGATTGTAGGGAGTCTAGAAGAGCTGGAGAGAGAAAATAAAGGCAAAGGGTATTTATAGCTTTTTGAAAGTACTTAGTACAGTGCCCAGCACTTAGTATAGTGCCTGGAACAGAGTGAGCACCTAAATGACATTTAAAAGAAAAAAATTCCATTGATAAAAGAAGCGGTGTGAGCTGGAGGTGGGGGCAAGAAATAGTTTTTTCAGCAACTTGGGGTGTTCAAAGACAGAGGGAGGGAATTAGAGGAGATGGAGAGAGAACCAACCTAACAGATTGAGAAGGGAGGAGGAGAAGGCTAAGATTTTCAGGAAGCAAAAGAGGATAGAGATTAAAGCAAAGATAGATGGGTTGGCTTTCAAGAGTAGGGGGAAGATGATCTCGTGAGGGGCAGCTGAGAAGGGAAGGAGGGAGTTGCGGATTTTGGGGTTAGAGAGCCCTGAGGAAGGAAACAAATCTTCCTGATGGTCCTGTTCAAATAAAATGAGCTGGCCAATTTCAGAGCTTCACTGGATCTTTAAAATGATTCTTCTGCTCTCCGAAAGGTAGACTGCCACTTTCTTTCCCAATGCTGTTAAAGATTTGCATTCTTTGCCTTTTGTCTTAACTTTCCTGCTTTTAGGGGTTACATTACCTTTGGCTTTTCAAACAATGGGTACACTATTACCTTGCTTTGCTGCTGGATACTTCCCAGGGCATCATGAAAAAATATTTCCAGATCCGAGATGCAGGATTACATTAGACAAATCTCATAAACTAATTTTACGTTACCGTGGATACGGGTAATCACAGCAAGTCAACACACTATGGCTGACACACTGCTGAAGAAATGCCATCTAGAACCTTGATTTACAGATGATAAGTGTTGACCAGCATGGTCAAGTGGGTAGAGCACGGGCCTGGAAGTCAGAAGGACCTGAGTTCTAATCCCGGCTCCTCCACTTGTCTGTCGTGTGACCTTGGGCAAGTCACTTCACTGGGCCTCACATACCTCATCCGTAAAATGGGGATTAAGACCATGAGCCCCAAGTGGGACAGGAACTGTGTCCATCCTGATTAGCTTGTATCTACCCCAGCGCTTGTGGGAGTTAATAGCTGTGGGACATTCCACTGCCCAAGATGGATTTACAGTCTAGAGGGGAGGGAGTAGGATTTAATCCCCATTTTACAGATGAGGAAACTGAAGCACTGAGACATGATGAGTGACTTACCCAAGGACACTCAGCAGACAAGTGGTAGAGCTGGGATTGGAATTTAGGTCCTCTGACTGCCAAGCCTGTGCTCTTTTCACTAAGCCACTTTGCCAACCTTATTCCTGAGGCCCCCCAAATAACTCTCAAAATCTTACTGGTCTCCCCCAATGTAAACATCATGGGGAATAGAACATGGATAAAGTTTTTTTTCAATCTTTGTGGTGAAAACGCACCAGTGACCAATTCCAAATTGCTTAGCAGGTCCCCACTGGGTTAAGCGGTAAAAGGGAAGGAAGATGAGAGAATGGAGGGATAAAATGAGGAAAGGAGTTTAAAATCCCATCCCAAGATCTCACAATAGTTTAATCGGAACAAAAAAATCACTGATGGGATTTGAGCTATTTTTATTTGGATGGGAAAGCTATAATAAGTGGCGGTATCATAGACAGAGACATGACTTAAGTCTTGACTACTGATGTACTAAATTCAGGCTGAATTCCAAGGCTTGAAAATGTGTGCTCCTGCCTTGCCATTGAATGTTAAGTGTAGCTCCTAGGCGACCCATTAAATTGTTCAAGAAGTCAGATATAATATTCTGTAGAAGGCCCCAAGTCTCAGACTAAAAATTAGGACCTTACCTCTCTTCTGTAGATATTTAATTTGGCCTAGAGCTTGTCATTAATTGCTTGTATACCTGTGGATGTTCTACATGTGCTTAATTCATGATAGGATACATGCCCATGAGGATAATATGCTTTGGATTTTTGTCTGCGCCAGAAATGTCTTTCTAATCAGGTGGAAAGCAGCACTAATGTTGCTCTAATGCCAAAAACGTAGACAAAAATACATTAAAGACTCCTTTGACATTAACATCTATTATAGCAAAATCTTCTCTGGGAGGATTTAATCTGAGTGTTGGATGTTTAGTCAAGTGGAGAGAGAACAGGACTGGGAGAAAAGAAATCTGTGTTCTAATTCTAGCTCCTCAACTTGCCCGTGTGACCTTTTTTTAATCGTGTTCGTAAAGTGCTTACTTTGTGTCAAGCACTGTTCTAAGCACTTCGGAGTGTACGACAGAATATCACAGACATATTCCCTGCCCACAGCAAGCTTACAGTCTAAAGGAGGAGACAGACATTAATATAAATAAATTATGGGTATTTACGGATATGTACATAAGTGTTGTGGGACCAGAGTTGGGGTCATGTTGCTATGGCCCCAAGACCCAGAAGGCAGAGTTTCAGGTAGTTCTGCAGTCTTCGCTGAAACACTCAAGGGTAATCGGACTGTCAAGGCTCAGACCGGGAACTGCATTGCTATTATCAGTCCTGATGTAACAATTGCCACAAAATTACAAATTGTTAACTCTGTGATATTGCCAGTGACAACGTATGGATCCGAAAGCTGATCAGTGAAAAGACAGGATAGAAGGAACGTCGGTTCTTTTGAAATGTGGTGTCGGAGAAGGCTTTTGAGAATATCACGGACTGCCCGAAAGACAAACAAATGGATTTTAGAGCAAATTAAACCAACGTGGTCTTTGGAAGGCCAAATGACTTGACTTGGAATAGCATATTTTGGACATAAAATCAGGAGGACTAATTCTCTGGAGAAGACACTAATGCTAGGAAAAATCCAGGGAAAATGTGAAAGAGGCAGACCAGTCCCTGTCCCACATGGAATCCATAATCTTAATCCCTATTTTACAGATGAGAGAACTGAGGCACAGAGAAGAGATTAGCCCAAGGTCACACGCCAGACGATGGCAGAGCTGAGATTAAAACCGTGGTCCTTCTGACTCCCCCACCCACGCTATAACCACTAGGCCAAGGTGCTGCTACTTCTAGGTACTGTCATCTTCCCCAGGAAACACTCCTTAATTATTGTGGGTAGCCAAGACTATTGACTCTATGAATTATCAATGAATCAATAGTTTTTGAACTTTTACCAGGTGAAGAACATGGAATTTACTATTATTATGGCATTTGTTTTAACTGCTGGAGTAGATACATGTCATTCAGCTCAGATAGTTCCTGTCCCACACGGGGCTCACGGTCTAAGCAGGAGGAAGAACAGGCATTGAATCTCCATAAAAATTAAGAGTGAAATCCCATAAGTAAGGCATGGCTCCCAACAGACCTCTAGTCGATGTGTCAGATTATGCTATTGTGACTCAAAAAGGATTAAATAGAAACTGATATTAGTCCTTGTCTCAGAAGAAAGAAATGCAGACTTATTGCATTTGGGCTAATCAGTACTGAAAACGGGATATGAAGACATTATGTTTTTACATGAAACAGATTTTCTGAATCTTTATCCAAAGTCTGTAGAGAGTCCCTCAGACCAAACTTGAAGGTGGAAGTCCATGTATAATAAGGCTGTACTTGCTGGGATCATTTTCTCTTTTGGTATCCAAAACCATACTTTTATATCAAGGGATTTTCCCCTCAGGATTCAGGTGCCCATAAACCATACGTGGTAGCTAAAATTTTAGCAAATTCATTCTTTCAAATCACAAAATAGGGAATAGTGAAACAAATTCCTCATTTATTATTTATCGAGGGAGTAGAAGATTAACAGGCTGGAGCAAACTGCAAACCTATCGTGTAACTGTAGATACCAATAACCAAGGTTACACTATTTGTTTTTATACAATTCATGGAAGGTCTCAAGTAAAATAAGAATATTTGGCAATATTTCTCCTTGAAAATTTGAGTACATAAATAGTATATCTGCTATGTCTCAGGAGATGGTATGTGCGTTTTATATATATACACACACACGGCACATATATTCTTTAATTTTGTAAATCACGGTCAGGAAATATTCTACAAATTTAAATTGCTCACTAAATTTCTGCAGGAAATTTTGTTCTTAGAGTTGGAAGGCTGCATGAATGACATTTTCCACACAAATGTCATGAGATCACTCCAACCTCATCATATCCTTTGCAGTTAGTGCCAAGCACATACTCCATTTTATAAATATCTATGCAGTGGAAATCAGCTGAGTCTCTTCATCAACACGCTTGTCCTACATCTTCTAGAGGTTAAATGGACGTCATACCCGCCAAAAACATAAAAGATAAAGGAGACATATACTCACATACACTTTCATTCTCAAAGGAATCCTTAAGGACAATATTTGAATCTAATCAGATCAACAGTATTGCCCTGATATAGCTAATCGTAGGGATGATGGAAAACAGAAATGGAGTAGGCACACCTCATCTAAAGTCAATAAAAATAACTCAGAATGATCAAGAATACTTCTGGCATTTCACAGAATCGAATAGCCTACAGAAACGAGATGGCAGAGCAAATTCTCAGCGGCAGAGATGGCCAGTGTAAAACGTTGACTAAACAGGTGAAAAAACACAAAAAAATTCACAAAGCATAAATTTCACTCACACATAATCATTTAAAAAGAATAAGGAAGCAAAAAAAAAGTGGAGATCTATTAAATACCCTTCACCTAATGATGTTTTATAGAAACACCGCAGCTGAGTAGAAAGAGTACAGGCCTGGGTTCTAATTCCACATCTGCCAGTTGGTTGCTGTGTCACCTTTATCGGGTCATTCAATTTCTCTGTGCCTCAGTTTCCTCATCTGTAAAATGGGGATTCAAGGCCTGTTCTCCCTCCTACTTAGACAATGAGCCCTGCACAGGGACTACATTGCCCTGATAAACTTGTATCTACCCCAGCACTTATAATAGTGCTCGACATAGAGTAAGTGCTTAAAATAATTAAAATAATAATAATACTTCGGTTTCCCCACCCATCAGACAGGTGATCCGCACTGGGGAGAGAAATCAATTAGATCCTTCAGGGGAAATACTTAAAATGCATCGATTGCTTTCACAGCTGCTGTTTACGCAAGCCAAGTGCTTTGAGAAGCCAAGGCCCAATCAATACCTAGACTTTTTTCAGTGGTGAATAGACCTAGTTTACCCTAATGAATACGAGAATCACATTGCCAATACTCAGGTGGAGCAAAGGCCTGAGGAGTTTAACTTTTCGTACAGTGCTCTGCACAGTGAGCACTCAATAAGTATCATTGATTGAATCCTCATAAAGACTCTCCAGGTAACCACAGGTCCAACGGGGCTATGCTAGGCTTAGACCACCTTACCTTTGGGCCATATTGAACCCACCGGTACCTAATGGAATTCACTTTCTTGGGTGGCTGAACAACCATCTTTCAAATTGATTCTCCGTGCTGAATACACAGAAGAAAGGCAGGCCATAACATCTTTAAATATGAAAACAAAAGTGCTTTCGAAAAGCATTAAAAGCAATTAACAGTACACCAACTGAAAACTGGCAGATAATATTTATCAGAGCAAATGGCATAGAGAGGATTCAAACCCAGAAATATTGCCCTCCTTCACTCCCTCTCCTTTCTCTCTCTCTCTCTCTCTCTCTCACTCACACACACTCTTTCTCTCTCTTTCACACAGACACTGGCACCATTAAGGGAGAGAAATGTGCTAAGATTCTAAGTCCTTAACTGGACTTCCCAATCCCAGGTCAATGACTGCACTTTATATTTAAGGCTCACGCAACAAATACTCTAGATGACTGCTGTTTTCAAAGATTTTTATTCTCGATATTTGTAGGTTTTAATCATCCCAAATCATATAAACAAGATATTGATTAAAATTGAGATATCTGAAAATATATCCATCTTATGCATGATACCTTTATAACTTGCAAAATTGGATAAAATTCCAGAGGGACGGGTGGGAAGAAGGCTCCCCTGTTTCCTCTCCTTAAAGAGGGTTTCCTCCTTTTCTGTTCCCCTTTCCCACTTCTGATCCCTTATTAAGTAGAGAATTCTTGCTCTCTTTCCAGCCTGGGTCTTTCCTCCCTCTTAAAAAGAAACTCCTTACCACCAACTCTAAAACAATCAATCAATCAGCTTGCCCCTTCCTGCCCTACCTCACTGATCTATTACAGCCCACCCACACACTTCATTCTCCTAGTGCCACCTTGTTCACTGTGCTCTGATCTCATCTAACTCACTGCCACGTCCTCTCTCTGTCCTGAACTCCCTTCCGCTTCATGTAAGCCAGAATACCACTTTCCCCACCTTCAGGGCCTTGCTGAGATCACATCTCCTCCAAGAGACCTTTCCTGATTAAGTCCTCTTTTCCCCCACTCCCTTTCCCTTCTGTTTTGCCTATGCACTCTGGCCCAGTAGATAAGAGTACGGGCCAGTGAGTCAGAAGGACCTGGTTCTAATCCTGGCTCCACCACTTGTCTGCTGTGTGATCTTGAGCAAGTCATTTCACTTCTCTGGACCTCAGTTATCTCATCTGTAAAACAGGGTTAAGATTATGAGCCCCGTGTAGGAAAGGGACTGTGTCCATCTGATTTGCTGGTATCCACCCCAGCACTTAATACAGTGCCTCGCACCTAGAAAGTGCTTAAATACCACAGTTATCGTTATTATCTATACCCTTTGAGAAACTTGATATTTATCCCTCCCTCAGCCCCACACAACTTACACACATATCCATAATTTGTTTGTTCGTGTCTGTCTCCCCTTCTAGACTGCGGGCCCCTTGTGGACAGGGAACATGTCAATTAATCGTATTTATTGAGCACTGACTGTGTGCAGAGTATGGTACTAAGCACTTGGGAGAGTACAACACAACAGATATATTTCCTGCTCACAACAAGCTACCAACTCTGTTGTATTATACTCTCCCAAGCACTTAGTACAGTGCTCTGCACAAAGTAAACACGCAATAAATACTTCCAAAATACTTGATTGTGGGCTTTGCTGAACCCTCCCCAGTCCCGGAGATGCCTAACTGACTTCCAGACCTTCAGCCTGTGTTGGGTACTGAGGACAGGAGTTCCCATATGGAACTGGGTGAATCTTTTCCAACAGATTTTCAGGAACCAATTCTGAAAATGGCCAAGAAACTGTAATACCTGTTTTTCCTCCTCCTCCCACCAATTGCAAATCATCCCCTCAGGTTGCAAAAACTCCTAGAGGGCAGAAATTGTGTGTCTTGCTTCTGTTGAACTCTTCCAAGTGCCTAATCACTCAGGAAGTATTCAGGAGATGCCAAATTAATATCACTGATAATAATGAAGACCACCCATATCCTCAGCTGGTTAGCTTTTACTTTTCAAACATGTTTTCTCTTCTCTGAAGGAACGTACATTCTCTCAATATTTGAACCCCAGGTTTCTCAGTGATATATATTTCCATTAAAATCGCATTCTGTCATCAAATTTTCAAATAAAACTAAATTGGAAAGCAACAACAATGAGGATCATCATCAGTATTTGAGTGCTATCTAGAAGCAGAACACTAAACTAAGCACTTGGGAAAGTACAACAGAGTTGGCAGACATTCCCTGTCCACCAAGAGTTTACAGTCTAGAGGGGAAGAGAGGCAATAATATAAATAACTTATAATATATACTGGGGGGGGGGGGGTGTGCACATAAGTGGTATGGGGTTGAAAGTAGGACAAACATCAAATGACCAAACATCATATATCCAAGCACATAGGTGAGGAAACCAGGGAAAAGAGGGCTTAATCGGGGAAGGGCTTGGAGGAGATGTGATCTAAATGATTAATTCCATTGTATTTATTGAGTGCTTACTGTGTGCAGAGCATTGTACTAAGCGCTTAGCTCTGTAAATGATGTTTTAAAGGTGGGGAGAGGTGTAGTCGGGAGTATATAGAGGGGGAGGGAGTTCTAGGCTAAGGGGAAGACATGGGAAAAGGGGTCAGTGGTGAGAGAGGAAGAAATTATCAATTGGCTCTACCTAGTGCATTGAAGACGAAAACCTAATTTAGGAAATGCCAAGTAGATACATTTCTGGAGAAGCTAAAGCCAATCCGAAATACAGGAACTAAAGAACGACGGTTAAGAGCCAAAGATTCAAACAGAATCAGGCAGTAGTACATTCATTCAAGTTCAGGATCCAAAAGAGCACAAACCACCTGTTGGGCAAAAGATAACATGGCTCTGGGAGGAGAAATTCATGCCTCAATTGGTGGAGTTCTCTAAAGGGGACAAAGGAGAGTCAGGCATTCGTTCATTTGATCGTATTTACTTAACACTTACTTTGCGCAGAGCACTGTGGAAAGTGCTTGGAAGAGTACGGTACATAACTATATCTTTAACAAGCTACTGTGTCATCATGGATTTGGAGGAAATGTTCTGCCTTGGGTAGAAAACTCAATAAAGGACAGAAAAATGGAGGAGCAGGTTGACAGTGAAAAAAGTGCAGGCCTGTGGCGTCAGCGAACCTGCCATTTCTGCCACTTGCCTGCTGGGTGACCTTAGGCAAGTCATTTAACTTCTCTTTGCCTCACTTTCCTCAACTGTAAATGCTCCCACTTGGACTGTGAGCCACATGTGGGACAGGGACTGTGTCTGGCCTGATTACCTTGGATCTGTCCCTATGCTTAGAACAGTGCTAGAGACATACTAAGTGCTTAAATACCATTATAAAAGAAAAAATTGAGGGAAAACCTGGTCAGCTTTCTCATCGGGCGAAGTATAAAGTGGAGTCTCACTATTACCATTGCCTTTATTGAACACCTTCTAACATGATCCGGAAGTGTACGGCGGAATCTCCAAGTCTGCACACAAAACTAAGCTCATTCGTGTTCTCAATTGGCTGCTTGTGGGGATAAAGATTTCAGACAGCTGAGCACAGGGGGAGAAAGGGTCACATGATTTTTGGCACGAGTGAGTGGAAAATAAATTATCTGGGGAAAAATAATCTGAACTGCAACAGCAGTCATCATTCGGCAGAAATTTTGGAATCAGGGTCAACTCCTTCCTCACTGTTGGCTCAGGACGGAAAGAGTAAAATCTGGGAGGATAAATAGTGAAAATACATAGTGATACTTCTACAGTGGACTACTGCAGGGAGGTTTGGTGGCCATGACAGACTGAGAGCCCCCATGGGTAAGGGTCTTTGTACTAAACACTAGGATAGATATAAATTAATCAGGTCGGGCACACTAGCTGTCCCATATAAGACTTGCTGTCCAAAGAGATAACTCTCTCTGTTCACCTAACCTAAAAGATGCTGGGTGATGGCATTTGGGTTTGCTCTGCTCTCTTCCCCCAAGTTTTAGAGGGAAGACCACGTGACCAAGCACATGGTAAGTGATCGTGTAATCAGGCAGTCAAGATTCGTATTTCCCACTTTAAACATCAGTGGCTTTAAATATTCTATTAACATCAGTCTTTGGATCTCTCAGTTGCTATGCTTTCCATTTTATAATACTGATTAAATCTTCCCTTTGGCTATTATTTTGGTCGGGAATCTGGTTTAGTTATGATCACTGGGGCCTAAGCAGAGTTAGCCAATGGATAGTGGCCAACGTCTATACACACCAATTTTCCCACTGACTGTTCTGAATACAGGACAAACCCTATTTTTGCTAATTTCTAAATTTTGGGTTCAGATTTAGTGATATACAACCCCAACTTCAATCTCCTGGGACAAAAGGTTCACAGCCTAATTAGGGTATGAAGCCATACCATTATGAGGCGAAATTAAAGATACTGGAGCCCTCCAGTCTGGAAAGAGGAAGGTTGTGAGGTTCACAACTTCAGGGAAGATGTGGACAGTGTGAACTCGGAATTGTTGTTGACCAAACTTCACAACACCATGATCGGGCCGACCTAGTGAAGCTAGAGGCAGTGCGTTTAAAAAATAGAAGAAAACACTTCATGGGGGATAAGAAAATGAAATGTATCACCACAGAGTTGTGGAGACCAAAAACACTTACAGGTCAAGATGGATTTGGGAAAATTAATGGATAAGAAACTATGCCAGAGAGAAGAGCGTGCCAAACTCTCACCCAATAATCGGTAATTGTTCCTCATATCGAGGACTCTCTTCTGCCTCAGTTCAAACCAGTTTCCTTTTTTTTTCCCCTCCTCACTATGCTGTGCCAGAGGGATAGGTGATAGGAAGATCTTATAAAACAGACTAAGCGATCAGGAAAGCAACAGATTAGCTTTCTTTAATCTTGGCTCCCAGTTTTAATTTCCCAAACCTTTAATCATTTTTGTGGCTTTCGATGAACATTCTCTACCGTCCTTCCTTAGTTGGAGGCCAAACCTGGACTCAACAATTACAGTAAAAACAATAATGATAATGGCATTTATGTCACTCTTCCTTTATGCCAAGAACTGTGCTGAAACTGGGTAGAGATAGAAAATAATCAGATTGGACACAATTCCTTTACCTCCTGAGGCTCTCAGTCTAATAAGGAAGGAGAAACATTGCATTTCTTTTTTAATTTAAAGAGATAAGGATGAGTCACAGCGAGGTTAAAGATTTCTCCAAAGTCTCACAGGAGGTGAGTGGCTGAGCTGAAACTAAAACCCCAGCATCCGTACTCTAAGAGGCCTAGTTTCCATTAGGTCTGACTACAGAGTTCTGAGAAGCAGCGTGGCTCGGTAGAAGGAGCTCGGGCTTGGGAGTCAGAGGTCATGGGTTCGAATCCCAGCTCCGCCACTTGCCAGCTGTGTGACTTTGGGCAAGTCACTTCACTTCTCTGTGCCTCAGTTACCTCATCTGTAAAATGGGGACTGATTGTGAGCCCCAGATGGGACAACCTGATCACCTTGTATCCCCCAGCGCTTAGAACAGTGCTCTGCACCTAATAAGCGCTTAAATACCAAGATTATTATAGTCCAATGTCTGATCAGGGCTGAGGAAGAGTGAACAATTCCTCTGAGAATTTCAAATTGGGACCTCTGGATGTGACCGATACAGTGAAGGATACAATCAATTACTTCGAGCCCTCAGTTCTGCAAGAATACACATTTTCCCAAAGTGTTTTGTGTCGAATGCTGCTAAGGAATTGGGCACACATTGGTGGACGTTCTCCATTTGAATACAGGATCCTACAGTGTTGAACAAAATAGTTTTTGAGCATGAGTACGTGAGTTCTCTTTAAGAGGAGAGGATCTTACCAGAGTACGATCCCACATGAAAGGCAAACTGCAAGCCCTTACCCCTCCGCCTAGCACAGAGCATGGCACATAAAAAAGCCGCATGGTGAAGTGGATAGAGCATAGGCTTGAGAGTCAGAAGTCATGTGTTCTAATTCCAGCTCCACCACCTGTCTGCTGTATGACCTTGGGCAAGTCACTTCACTTCTCTGTGCCTCAGTTACCTCATTTGTAAAAACTGGGGATTAAGAGTGTAAGCCCAATGTGGAACAGGGACTGTGACCAACCTGGTTAACTTGTATCTACCCCAGTGCTTAGAACAGTGTTTGGCACATAGTAAGCACTTAACAAGCACTATTATTATCATTATTATTATTATAGCAGGTGGTTAAATATAACAAACTCATGGGTTTAGGCCAAATTACTATTTTAATAACCCACACTGTCCTCCCTTCTTAAAATCACAGTGCTTATTTGAAACTTTATGGTCAATCTTTTTATCCACTGGAGTCAAGTTCTCTGCTGCATAACTTACCTAAAGCATACTGCATTTTGTATTTGCCTAACTTCCTGCCAAGAAATTTCCCTGGCCTGTCAGGATGTCATCCTGTAAATTTTGATCCAAATTAATGGCTGATGAAAATGAAAAAAACTAATGACCTACAGATTAACCCATAAAGAACCTCTCCTCTTATGTTCTCCCAGGAAGACACTAATCCATTGGAAATATGTTCTGTAATGGATTCTCCAGTCCACTGTAAACTAGCCCCACAGTAAGTTTGTAGTCTAACCAATATTTCCCCAGTTTCCTGTTGGGTACGCCAAGTTTGAAAAATTAAATTAATCTTGCCAAAGTCAAGAAAATTACATTCCTCCATATTTACAGATTGATTCCTTCAATCTTCCAGGCCAATTATTCAGTAAAGAAGAAAGCCACATAAATTTGATAGGACATGTTCTTCAGAAAGCCAAGGTGGTTGATACATGATTAGTTTCACTGTGTGTGAAAACCGTTTATATGTTTGCTATTTTCCCCTAAAGTTTGCATATGCTAAGTCGGTTTGGACCATACCACTGGTTTATAAGAAAAATAAAGCTTTTCTTTCAATAGGGTTGAATCTATTTAAATAAAATGAAGAGTCAGTGATTGTGCATTCACGAATAACAACTATGGCATTTGTTAGGCACTTACCCCATGCCAAATACTGAGCTAGGGTAGCTACAAGTCAAATTAAATATACTCCCAATCCCTCATGGGGCTCCCAATCTAAGAAGAGATTGAAAAATGTAGATATTTTATCCCCATTTCACAAATGAGGAATCTGAGTCAAAGAAAGATTAAGCAACATGCCCAAGGCCATAGAGCAGTCCAATGGCAAAGCAAGGATTAAAATCCAGGTCACCTCACTCACGGTCTCATGCTTTTTCCAGTGGCTACAAAATGCCATAAAATGAATATAAACCATGTGAGTTCAGGGTGCAGACTATACTGAAATTTAATATAGATTTATGGATAAATGAAAATGACAAACAAAAACCAGAAGGACTCGACACACATTATGAGAAAATGGAAAATCCAATTAAAGGATCCTGTAGAGCAAGCTGGATAACTCAATAAGGATAATTGCTGAATGGGCTACATTTATCTTCCCTTATTTTATCATTTGGATGTTCTTGTCTCACTAACAAAATACTACCGGCCAACAAGATGGTCATAAGTAGAGAAAGTTCCAGGTTTTCTCAGAGAAATATGGCACAACCTTGAGTCCTCCCAATCTTAAAGCTTAACAGCTAAACTAGTAAACAAAGTTATTTCCCATGTCTCAGGCCCCTCCCCACTCTACAGTTTGCTCAAGAACCATGTAATCTTCTGTTCTTTCAGTCCAGAATCCTTTGTTGACAGGAAGAGCAACTTATAAGTTTTAGGAGATTCATATTTATTTAGTGAGAGGAGACTGTTCCAAAATCCAGAAAGCTTCCTTGACAAATTCTACTCATCTTCTGGCTATCCTCTACCCCCTTCCAATGCTTACAGCTTGTGTGGTAATGACAACAATCCCAATGAGTATATCCTAAACCAGGTTGGAGCTTCATCGAGCTTGAAACTTCAATTTCTCACCCTACCTTCTCGGGGACTGTTTCTTTTCTGTTCATCCTCCAATCCCCAACCGAGTCAGCGTAAAGTTTGAACAGTGTTTACGATGTTTCTAAATTTACCACCTTCCCTCGGTTTCAACATATCGGTGTTGACTCCATGACACTAGCCTCCTGTATGGCAGCAGCTTCAATTGCCACCTCTACAATACTTCATTAGAGTTGGGGAGGAGACAAAGCAGACATGGGAGGGGATGGTTGGGGAGAATGCAGAGAAAAATAACTTTAAGACACACAGTGGGGTGGGGGGGGGGGGGCGCTTGGGAATTTAAAGAGAGAGAAGGAGGTGGAGCAAGGAGAGCCAGGGGTAGGTTATCTGATTGCTAGGCAAAAATCACCTGGGAGGGGGATACATGTCCATTTTACTTCAGATGAAGTCAACTGCTCTATCATGGACCCTCTATGACTAATGTAATGATATTACATATCTGTAGTTTAGTGAGTACACAATTCTGGATATCGATGACAAAAATTGGGTCTCCAATCTTGATTCAGCAGCCAAATCCCTCCTCCCATCTCTAAAATTGTTCCTCTGAGAAAATTGGTTCCGATTAATGTTTTTCTTAAAGATGAAATTTCCAGGAAGCAATTGTGTCAAATAGGACACAGACTGTGAACCCATTTTCTAAACTCAAGTACATTACTAATACTGTTTCTTCCCTAACTTTAATGTTTTTTTAATAGGAAGACCCAGTAAGGAATCAGAGCAGAATGGAACTTGGAGCTCTGTCCAGATGTCAGAGCGGGCATGCAACTAAAAACTCCCAAAATGGGTGACTGAACCATGAACACCTCTAGTGACGGCCTGCCTCCGAAGGCAGTTTCAGGATTTAACCAATTTTATTGTCAAAAAGCTCTTCCAATTGGCTCACTTAAATATCATCTTGCAATATAACCTAATTTCCTTCTGTTCTCTCTCCATTCAGATGGAAAGGAGTCGTTGAGGATCTGCTTCATAATATATATTTTTGTGAACTGCAAGATAATTATTAAATTGTCCCTTAAATTCCTCATACCTGGGATTAAGCCTTCAACACTCAGTTTGTAGGCCACTATCCCAATCTTTTAATATTTCTATCATTGTCCTTTATGCCTTCTAATTTTTTGGCTTTAAAAAAACAAACTGGGTGCCTAACATATACACTCAGTTGTGCAGGAATGGAGAAGCAGCGAGGCTCAGTGGCAAGAGCCCGGGCTTGGGAGTCAGCGGTCATGGGTTCGAATTCCGGCTCTGCCCCTTGTCAGCGGAGTGACTGGGTGCAAGTCACTTAACTTCTCTGTGCCTCAGTTACCTCATCTGTAAAATGGGGATTAACTGTGAGCCTCACGAGGGACAACCTGATGACCCTGTATCTCCCCCAGCGCTTAGAAGAGTGCTGTGCACATAGTAAGCGCTTAACAAATACCAACATTATAATTATTATTATTATGTGTGTTTTGGCTAGTATGCCACTGTAAAGTGAGGAAACATTCTTCTTGGAGCCTGTCTAGGGCTAGCATTACTTGGGGACAGAAAAGACGGTCGCGTGTCTGTGCGGATCGGACTAGGGAGAGCCCACACTGTAGCTCACATGTCTCTCGCCTGCCCGTGCCGTCCGGCTCAGGCACACGTGCTTATTTATTAGTCATCTGAGAGGTTGTACCGCTGTGCCAGCCTTGTCAGAAGTGGTGACCATGCCCATTTGGGCACCCTTCCCCATCCCCCCTAGCCTGGCAGTCTCTTGCTCCCACCTCTATTTACCCACCCGTGGGGGAACACTTCTTTTCCATTTACTGCTATTCCCCAGTCTCCCTATTCTCCAACACTGGCTTGCCATTCTGTTTCAATATTTTTTTTTAAATCTGTAGCTCTTGATGGTATCATAATTTTGGTTGTGGATTTGCAGTTCATAAAGTTTGACCCTCCCTAGCATATCGAGAAGCAGCATGGCTCAGTGGAACGAGCCCGGGCTCAGGAGTCAGAGGTCGTGGGTTCTAACCCTGGCTCCGCCACCTGTCAGCTGTGTGACTTTGGGCAAGTCACCTAACTTCTCGGTGCCTCAGTTCCCTCATCTGGAAAATGGGGATTAAGACTGGGAGCCTCACGTGGGACAACCTGATTACTCTGTATCTACCCCAGCGCTTTTGTTCTTGTCTGCCCGTCTCCCCCGATTAGACTGTAGGCCCGTCAATGGGCAGAGACTGTCTCTATCCGTTGCCAATCTGTACATTCCAAGCGCTTAGTACAGTGGTCTGCACATAGTAAGCGCTCAATAAATACTATTGAATGAATGAAACAGTGCTCTGCACACAGTAAGCGCTTAATAAAACCAGCATATGTGTCCTTGTATTCACCGTGTCCAATGCACATGATATAAATATTCCTAAACATGAGGTTTGACAAAAGCATAATTCCAAGTTATGGTAGAACTGGGTGAACTGATCTGTTGCCACATATAGCACTAAGTTTGTCCTATTTCTCTCTAGACTGTAAGCTTATTGTGGAAAGGGAATCTGTTTACTGTTATGTTGTATTTTCTCAAGTGCTTACTACAGCGCTTTGTACACAGTAAGCACTCAAATACAACTGAATGAATTCCCCATGCTCCAATTTAGGGTGTGTTCTCTCTCTCTCTCTCTCTTTTTTTTTTAATTAGCACTGCATCAAGACTTTGACTACCAAGCCCCTTGTCTCCATCCAAACTATTACATGCTGATCCAAGCACTTATCCTAACCAGCCTTAGCTACCGCATCAGCCTCCTCGCTGACCTCCCTGCCTCCCGTCTCTCTCCTCGCTGGCCTATCCTCCATTTTTCTACTCAGATCATTTTTCTAAAAAAACCTGCTCAGTCCTCGTCTCTTGTCCTAAAAAAACCTCCAAAGGTTGTGCATCCATCTCGGCATCCAGCAGAAATAACAACAACAACAGTGATGGTATTTGTTAAGCACTTACTATGTGCCAGGCACTGTACTAAGCACTGGGGTAGATACAAGCAAATCGGGTTGGACACAGTCCCTGTCCCATGTGGAGCTCACGGTCTCAATCCCCATTTTACAGATGAGGTAACGGAGGCTCAGAGAAATGAAGTGATTTGCCCAAGGTCACACAGCAGACCAGTGGTGGAGCTGGGATTTGAATCCATGAACTTCTAACTCACAGGCCTGTGCTCTATCCACTACTCCATGATTGGCTTTCAAGCATCTATCGATTTTCCCCTCTCCTACCTTATCCACTGATTTCCTTACTACAACCCCAGTCTACACTCTTTCCTCCTCTACTATCTACGCACCGTATCTTCATCTTGTCTATCACCTCCGTCGGCTTGCCCATATCTATCCTCTGACTGGAACTCCCTCCCTCTTCATATCTCAAAGACCACCTCTCTCACATCGTCAAAGCCCCTACTAAAAATCACATCTCCTCCCAGATGCCTTCCGAGAAGCATCTCCTCCAAGAAGCAGCTTTGGCGCTTACCTGGGAGTCAGACAGCCTGGGTTCTAATCCTGACGCCCCCACCTTCCTGCTGTGTGACCCTGGACAAATCACAACATCTCTCCGTCTCAGTTCCCTCAATTGCCAAATGGGGATTCAATAGCTGTCCTCCCTCCTGCTTAGACTGTGAGCCCAATGTGGGAATCTATTACCTTTGTCTACCCCAGAGTTTAGAACAGTGTTTAACACATAGTACATGCTTAATAAAAACCATAATTAATTATCATTCCCCAACTAAGCCCCCCTTTTCCCTAGGTTATCCCTCCAGTCAGTCACTTATACACTTGGGTCTGTTCTCCTTAGGCACTTTGATAGTCACCCCTCTCCGGGCCCAGAAGCACATCTCACACCGGGAGCTGTTATTCATTTTAACGTCTGTCTGCCTCTCTAGCCTGTGTGTTCCTTGTGGACAGGGATCATAAATACCTGCTCTATTATACTGTGCTCAGTACAGTGGTCTGCACACAGTAAATACTCAATAGATATCACTGATTGCAGTTCTGCTCTCCTAAGCTTGTGTCCCAGCTGAAATATGTAATTTGTAGTTTCATTTTTCTTCACAAGTACACTACCTTACACTTATTCTTAATGAATTTTACCATTTCATTATCTCCTCCTCTAGACCGGGAGCTCTTTGGGAGCAGGGAATGTGTTTGTTGTTATATTATACTCTCCCCAGCGCCTAGTACAGTGCTTTGCACACAGGAAGCATTCGATAAGTACAACTGAATGAATGAATTTCAATTAGTAATTTCTTTAAGTCACTTCGAAGGATTTTCCTACCCTACAAGAACTAGCATACGATCCAACCCGTTACCCGAGGACTTATAAAACTATCCAGTAATACCAGATTCAAAATCTAACTCCTTCAGGTTATCTTTTTTTCCCTTTTAATGGTATTCGTCAAGTGCCCAATACGTGCCAGGCACCATACTCAACACTGAAGTGGATACAAGCTAATCGGGTTGGACGCAGCCTATGGTCCTCATGGGGCTCACAGTCTTTAATCGCCATTTCACAAATGAGGTAACGGACACATATAAATTAAGGGAGTTGTCCAAAGTCTCACAGCAGACAAATGGCGGAGCCAGGATTAGGTTCCAGGTCCTTGCTCTAATAGGCCTCACTGCTTCTCATATTAAGAGCCATTCATCACTTTTCTGACAACTATAGGATCTTCCAACTAACACTATATCAGTATAGTAAGTCAGATTCATTTGTTCCATGAAAATGCTATAGGACATAATGTCCAGGCTGAAGTCCAGAAAGACATTGGGTATTGCCAATTCATTCATGATAAAACTCTTATTCTGTCACAGGAGGATTTTTTTTAGATACAATTTCATCTAAAGACCAGCTGGTCGGTCCAATTGATATTTGGATCATCTGTCCCAGAATCTTCGTAGATACTAGAATTAAGCAGATGGACATAAGGTTTTCCCTTTTGTAAAATGGGCTCTTGCTGGACTTTCTCCAGTCTTTGGGAAGTTCAAGTGCTAAAAGGCAATAGTAATATCTCTAAATAACATCAGCCAATTCCATTTAGTCTTGTCATTTGAACACATCTAATTTTTTTTTTTTTTTTACCATCATCAACTGCATCTTCCCCTCTTCTAGTTTGGCTTTTGCCCCTCTCATCGCCAGGGCACTGTGGTTTCCTGTTATGGTCCACTCTATTAGAAATATTGAGATACTTTAAAGAATGAAATAATCCTCCTCTAGTGGGTTTTTTAAAAAAATAGAAAGGCATTTACAAGCTTCTCATTCCCTAGTAGGATTGTTCTCCTTTTTTGCCCAGTGTAAATCATGAGAGGTACCCAGAGTCTTCCTAGCCTCTTGAACGTTACATCTTTTGGTTGATATAGTTGATATCATTTGAACTGTTTTGCAATAATGGGCTTTGTTGTTGTTGTTTTTTTTGGTGTCCTCAGAACTGTCTCCAAAAATAGGACCTTTACACTTTGGCCTCTTCTCTGTTATTGCCCTAAACTGGTTAAATACAGCCTTTTGCATATCAAAGAAATTATTTAACTTACAAAATTATGTGTATCCCAAGCACATTGATCCTAGATCCCACTGTAACATCTTTAATTACCCTTTCCATTAAGCTATATAATATAAATATCTTACTAAAAACACCATTTCCCAAAAAAATAACCTTTGTGGATAAGCAAGGAAGACAATATCCTCATTTTCTTCAAGACTGATCATTCTGAGCAAATATCACTTCTCCTGTGCACACCCATACTTAGCCAACTGAAGGAAATGCATATGAATTTTAAATGGTATTTGTTACTACGTGCCAGGCAGGGTACTAAGCACTGAGACAGATACAAGCTAATCAGGTTGGACATAGTCCATGTCCCACATGGGGCTCACAGTTTTAATCTGCGTGTTCTGATGCCTCCAGAATAGATAGTAAACGAAGTGGACATTGACATATAGTATCTTTTTTAAAAATGTTTTTTCCCCATGTAGAGCCAATTGGTTTGGTGCCAAATCATCAATTAAAGTCCAGCAATGGCAGACCAAATTTTTGACTTGCAGAATAAAATAGTCTTCTTTGATGATCATCTATTATCATGCACTTTGGCTGTACAGCTGGACTTGTGATTTTCATATTTAAAAGGGGTTTTTATTGTGAACATTTTAATGTCCCACCTCAAACTTCTCAATGGTGGAAAAAAATGTATAAAATATTGCTTTATACCCCCAAGGGGCGGGTGGGGAAGAAAGAAGATAATGCTTTGCTGATCTAGGCAGTACTGCGCCATTATTTTGTCTGAAGGGCCACTAAAGATTTAGTAAGCTGATGAGGGCCGCTCGTACAAAATATTAGATTTTCGCAATACCTCTCAATTAAATTGCTATGGCTTGAGTTGTATAAGAAATGTTTTTGCACCGATTTACACGTCTTGTTCATGAGACTTGGTTCTCATCCCAGCTTGACCATTGCCTGCTGTGTGACCATTAGCGACGGTGCATCAGTTTCCTCATGTGTAAAATAGGGATTAAATACAGTCTAAGGGGGACGGAGAACCTGTATGCTCCATATGGAACAGAGACGGTGTCAAATCTTATTGCACTGTGTCACCCCAATGCTTAGTCCGGTGCTTGGAACATAGTAAGTGCTTAACAATGCCACACATTATTATGCTAATACGTTTCATTCATGCATTTTGGGGGCAGTGATGTTGTGGATTTTTGTTTTTGCTGGATATAGTAGTGGCTCAAATCGACAGGCTGGATGCCAATCCCCAGACTGGCAACCTCCAATAAGCAGCATTCATTCATTCATTCAATAGTATTTATTGAGCGCTTACTATGTGCAGAGCACTGTACTAAGCGCTTGGAATGTACAAATCGACAACAGATAGAGAGAGCCCCTGCCCACTGACGGGCTTACAGTCTAATCGGGGGAGACAGACAGACAAAAACAATAGCAATAAATAGAATCAAGGGGATGAACATCTCATTAAATTAAATTTAAATTAAGCATTGCCTTGTGGTTAGAGCACAGGCCTGAAAGTCAGAAGGGTCTGGGTTCTAATCTCTGCTCTGCCACTTGTTTGCTGTGTGACCTTGGGCAAGTCACTTCATTTTCTCTGTGCCTCATCTGTAAAATGGGGAATAAGACTATGAGCCCCATGTGGGACATGGGCTATGTTCAACCTGAGTTACCTGTATCTACCTCAGCACTTAATAAAGTGCCTGGCACATAGAAGGGGCTTAAAATACCATTAAAAAAAAATCCCAGGCTGTATATTTATCTTCCTACAAGAAGCATCGTTGCCTGAGTCCACCTGCAGACATGCAAACTTGTAGATCATATTTATTAAGCCATTACTACGTGCAAAACATTGTACTACGCACTCGGGAGAGTACAATATAACGGACCTGGATGGGCCTAGCCTAACCAAAACGTTCCTGGAGAATGAATTCTGTAACAAGCAAATCTGGATGCTCAAAGGATGCATTTTCCTTCTGCATGTAATTTTAATTTAATATTGGTATTTGTTAAGCGCTTACTATGTGCAGAGCACTGTTCTAAGCGCTGGGGTACACACAGGGTCATCAGGTTGTCCCACGTGGGGCTCACAGTTTTAATCCCCATGTTACAGATGAGGTAACTGAGGCACAGAGAAGTTAAGTGACTCGCCCAGAGTCACACAGCTGACAAGCAGCAGAGCCGGGATTCAAACCCATGACCTCTGGCTCCAAAGCCCGTGCTCTTTCCACTGAGCCACGCCGCTTCTCAGTATTTCCCTTCTGACTTTCCTCGGTTCAAAAACCTGCTTCACAGATTTTTGGTTAACCTGTGAAAATGAAAGAGTTTTTCTTCCCTTTAAATTTCAAAACAAGATCTAAAACAACATTACTTAAAAATATTTTACCCTAAAGTTGTCCCAGCTTGCTGGAACTCTTGAGTTTTACGTCAAAGTAAAGTTTCTTTATGACAGACTCCTTCAATAAAATTTGCAACTCTTGCGATTATTTGTGCACACCAAAAGCATGCATAGAAGCTGCCAGCATTTAAGAATGTTTCCTTTGCATCGGTGAACAGCATTAGCTGATGAAAGCGAAACTATGAAGGCAGACGCCTGCAGAAGAGACCCATGAGCTTTTCCACCAAAAGGAAATGCACTTACCACAAGGCGTTCTATCTGACGCATCGTTTTCTCCAAATATTTTTTCACGTGGATATAAACCTCAGGTTCAAGATTCATAGGTTTCAGGTGATTGAGAACTTGGCTACCCTATCAGAGCTGTGTTCAGTTTTACAGCCCGAATGCCATTTGGTTGCTAAGACGAAATGGCACATAACTATTTCCCTGCACTGTGGCAGTTTATCACCCTTAAAGGGAAAGCTTAGCCCATTGTAGGTACTTAATAATCAATAACATCCCTAGAGGATAAAATGGCACATTGTATACAGTAAGTTTAACAAACCTACATTTTGGAGGGTGTGTAAAATAAGATCTGAGGGATACATAGGACAGAGTCAGTAAAATCAGAGACCTTCCCAAAACCTACATTTCCCCTCCGTGCCCTCCCCCTATGTCAACTATGCACTTGGCTGTGTACCCTTTAATAATGTTGGTATTTATTAAGCACTTATGTGCACAGCACTGTTCTAAGCGCTGGGGGAGATACAGGGTAATCAGGTTGTCCCACGTGAGGCTCACAGTTAATCCCCATCTTACAGATGAGGCAACTGAGGCACCGAGAAGTTAAGTGATTTGCCCACAGTCACACAGCTGACCAGTTTCCGCGCTTTGATACGCACCCTGGCCTCAAAGCATCTATGTACAGAGTCTTACACTCTGCCATTTCCTCTTTCTGTAATTTAATACTTCTCTCCCCCTCCCCCCTTCCCTGCCTCCATAGAGACTGTAAGTTCTTGTGGCCAGGGCTCACTTCTACCAACTCTATTGTACTGTCCGTTCTCCAAGTGCTTAGTACAGTGCTCTGCACCCAGTAAGTGCTCAATAAATACCACTGATCAATCTGGCCTACAGGTACCAAGACTCCACATACTCCAACTTACATATCCTTTTAAAGGCTGCCCGCCGTGCTCAATGTTCATGGTCATGAATATATGAGGTGAGCACATTTTTTTAGAAAATATTTTCAGGCAAAGATTATTTCTGACCCGAATATCCTTACGATGAAAGTCTAACTATTTAGCGCATAACATTAGCGGTCATGAGACGAGAGGAGCATTCAACCGCTGAGGCCTCAGTACCACTTCCCCCCTTCAAAGACCTACTGAAGGCTCACTCCTCCAAGAGGCCTTCCCAGCTAAGCCCCCCGTTCCTCAGCTACCCCTCCCCTCTGCATCACCTCCACTCTCTCCCTTTGCTCTACCCCCATCCCCCCGCCCCACAACACTTGTCTATATACGTATATATCTATAATTCTATTTCTATTGATGCCGGTTTACTTGTTTCGATGTCTGTCTCCCCACTTCTAGACTGTAAGTCCTGTGTGGGCAGGGATTGTCTCTGTTGCTGAAATGGACTTTCCAAGTATATAGTGCTCTGCACACAGAAAGCGCTCAATAAATACGATTGGTTGAATAAACCAACTTACTTCGTGCCAGGCACATTTCTAAACACTGGGGGAGACACAAGTTAATCAGGTCCGACACAGTCCTTGGCCCACGTGGGGCTCATAGTCTTAGTCTCCATTTTGCGGAGGAGGGAATGGAGGCACCAAGTTAAGTGACTTGCCCAAGGTCACACAGCAAACAAGTGGCAGAGTCAAGATTACACCCTGGCTCCTCTGATTCCCAAGCCTGCATTCTTTCCCCTAGACCACACTGCTTCTCTAACTGAAAAGATTTGGAACGCAGTTTTCTCCTTTAAATAAAAAGTATAGTTTGGTACTTCTAATTAGGGTCTGCTCAGACACGTACATTCTAGCCATCCCAAATTCATTTGGATGGTACAACAATATCAAGTTCTTAAGACAGTGTTTTGCACACAGTAAGTGCTCGGTAAACACGACCGAATCGATATAACGGCCGTGGCCCTTACGAGGCACCACTGCTCTTCATTTATTGGAGTTGAGGCTGTGACTTGTTTAGCAAGTTACCACACCTCTTTGCAGTCTTTGTGTGATAGCAACAAACAGCTAGTCCAATGTGCACTGAGCTCTGTATTTCTGACAAGAAACAAGGGAAAAGAGTGAGAGATGATACTAGTCAAACCCAAGCCAACGATCTAGTTTTAAGTCGAGGGGAAATGAATTGCTGAAAGAGCATTCGCCAGAACAGACTATACCACTTTTAGATTTTATCCGTTTTCTAAGTTTACTTGCACCAGGGTCATTATTCAGTTGTTAAAGCTTGCAAAAGATCAGCTGGAAACAGCATTCTTTAAAAGATAGATCATTAAATTGGATTTTCAATTAAACCACTTTTGCCATGCCCGGTGGTGATGCTGGGCATGCGCTTGAAGGACATACTTGTCAAAAGCACTCTACCCCCGAAATCAAAGGGCTTTGTTATTCTCTCTCGATAGACTCTTTGCAGAGGAACGTGCACATTGGTAGGAGCCAGGAAGAGTACAGAGCAGAGAATCAGTGCAAAAACAAGGGGAAAGTTGCCCAGCACAATCATTAGATTGCATTTCTTGTCAGCAAATGAATGTATTTAGCAGAACTAATAAATGTAACTTCAACATCTTCCAAGTTTATGTCAAATTTTTGGAAACTCATCCTAATAATTTAAAAGGCATGAACTTTTAGGAGAACTAGGTTCAACCCCACTAAATTGTGTGGTTATTGGTTATTAGAAAAGACTAGAATTGAATCATTGTCAGAAATGGTCCTGTGACCTCACTGAATGGATATTAAAAAAAAAAAAATAGCATCACTGAGAAAACTCTTGTCCCAGATAATAAGAGCAGTCATATTTTTTGATCCTTTTGTATCTGAATTTTGGAATATTTCTAAATTTCTTCATAACTCTTCTAAAAGTCTTTCAAGAGTCTTTAGGACCCCAAATAGCCATTCTAGCTATGTCAGCTTCACCCTCATTAACCCTTATATATGGTTTTAAAAGGCTTTATCGTTTTTACTTATATATATATGAGATGGATTTAAAAATAAAATTATATATATAATTTTATTTTTTAATCCAGCTCATTTCTTTGGAGTCCTTGGAACATGGGTCGGGGTTATTTTCATGACTGCTGTAGACTAGTGTCTTTCAACAGGTGCAACTCAATCCACTGACAATAATGGTGCTATTTGTTTAGGGTTTATTATATGCTAAGCACTGTACCAAGCCCTGAGGTAGACACACGATAATCAACTCCCACATAGGGCTCATACTCTTAAGTACGAGGGAGAACAGACACTGAATCCTCATTTTGCAGATGAGGGAACAGAGGCACAAAGAAGTTAAGCGACTTGCCCAAGGTCACACAGCAGGTAAATGGCAGAGTCAGGATTAGAACCCATGCCCTCTGACTCTCAGGTCTGGGCTATTTCTTCTAGGTCACTCTGCTTCTCCAATGGTACGTTTTCGTGCCAAGTCTGGCCCTAAAGGTGATAGGGACAAACAATTTAGAGAACACTCCTGTCTCCCCGGCCAGTCCCTCCTCTTAACTTTCCTAAAATGCCCCATTCATTTCAATATTGACTCACAGCTTACCTGTGTGCATTTAACACCTTATTGACTATTAGGCTATCAGTTCTTCGGGTGTTCATGAAAGCAAACTTCCCAACACTCCTTTCTTAGTTTAGGCATCACTATTGGAAGGAGCACAGGCTTGGGAGTCAGTGGCCGTGAGTTCTGATCCCAGCTCCTCCACTACACAGCTGTGTGACTTTGGGCGAGTCACAACTTCTCTGTGCCTCAGTTACGTCATCTGAAAATGGGGGTTAAGCCCCACATGGGACAACCTGAAAACCTTTTATCTACCCCAGCGTTTAGAATAGTGCTTGGCACATAGTAAGCGCTTAAATACAATCATTATTTATTATTATTACTACTTTGGGGGGAAAAAAGAAATTCTCTGACAGTAGAACTCTCAGAAAGAAGCTCTTTGATACTCACCCCACAGCCCCTAAATACATATCCTTATACTGTGCCACATCCCTTATCTGTACTTTATTTTAGTATCTATCGCCCCTTCTCTAAGTTCCCTAAAGGAAGGTACTGGGCTTTACCATTCCTTTGCAATGTACTCAAGTGCCTAGTACAGTACTCTGTCATGAAACTGCCCTTTTTCTACTGAGTTAGTCTGACTCTCTCTCAATTGGTGAATTTCAAAGATCAATTTAGTGGGAGGGATCTGACCTAATATAGCATTAAGGCCTCAACAGGATTCACAGTATTCAGTATATTTTAAATAATTCTATTAATGATGATGAATTTGCCTTGTCTTATGCCATCATTTCCGACCCATAGCGACACCATGGACACACCTCTCCCTGAACACCCCGCTCTTCATCTGCAATTGTTCTGGTAGTGTATCCATAGAGTTTTCTTGGTAAAAATAAGGAAATGGTTTATCATTTCCTCCTTCCACGAAGTAAACTTGAGTCTCCACCCTCGACTCTCTCCTGTGCCGCTGCTACCCGGCACAGGCGAGTTCTGACTTGTAGCAGATTCCCTTCCACTTGCTAGCCACTGCCTAAGCTAGGAATGGTAAGGATAGGCCTCTGCTTGACTCTCCCTCCCAGAAATTTTCCAAATGCAACGCTGAGAGGGGAGATGGATTTGCTATCTCATCTAATTCTCAACTGTGTAACTTTCCTCAGTGTTTAGTACAGTGCTTTGCACTCATGTGCTTAATGCTATTATTGCATGCACATTCGCCACATTCCATTCCTCACTTTTTGAAGTCTCTTCAAAAACTAAGCACCCTCTGTTCTCCAGTTCATATGTGACATCTACACTGTGATAAGCACAAAGAGGAAAAAAAGTACCTATACGTGCCATCCATCCAACTCCATGTAGGTTGTACATGCCACGTCCAGAACATCGATACTCCCCCATCTCTCTAAATACCTCCTTCAGTCACAGGATTAGCTCCTACATATGGAAAACCATCTGGCAGGCCCTCCTCTATCTATACTGGAAACAAAGAATTCCACTGTTCCAGTCAGTGTTACACAGTGATGCAAACCAATAGAATTGCCCAGGATCAAGCCACTTTATGATTGTGCTCCAAGTCAGTTTTGTAAAAGAATGGAAGAGACCAAACCATGGGACCCTGGTCAATATCAGGAAGAAGCAATCAGATCACTGCTTTGTAAATTGCCAGTGTTTACAGGGGAGATTTTCAATTCACCTTAACCCATTCAACCAAATATTTCGCACCCTCCCATCCTACAACACCCCTCCACCTAGAAAGTGTCTATTCACCACTCCAAATTCATCTAGTGTTTATTGAGATCAGTACACTGAATCAGAAATCTTGATAGATTGAATGAAAATGAAGCTAATCCTATGATTTTTAATCTATGAGATTTAACCAGAAAAAATGAAATGAATTATTTGTAACATTTTAGCCAATGGACTAGTTCACGGGATTTCTTTGAGGACCACCGACTGTCTGATGATAAAATGCCAAAAATACCTTTTGCAACATGCTGGTCATTGGAAATATCAGTTCTTCATGTCCCTGTTCAGTTACTTACCTAGAAAGAGGGGGAAAAAAAAAAAAAAAAATCAGAATACAATTACCTCTAGCAATCATCTCATCAGCAGTACATTTAATATGAATGCAAGCTATGAGTCTCCTACTCTAAATATTATTAACTCTGCAATCCAACATAAGTTATTCATAGAACTAATTGATCACTGAATAGAGTCTGAAGTGAACTGATGAGGCCGGAGGGAGGAGGAGGGAAGGGGAAAGAACAACTCAGCTTTTATGTTGCGTGGTATGTCAAAGGATTTAGGCAACTGGACAGAACAGGATGTGAGAACAAATAAGTAATTGCCAAATGCATTACAAACTATGAAATAATCAATTCAATAAATATTAATATTAGTAAGGAGCAAAGTACATTTGAAATTCAAAAGACTGTCAACACAACTTCTATGAACCAACTTCTTACCAAATGTTTCTGACTGTTCCAACTTACTTATGCCACGCATTTTTTGGCCAGACAAACTTGAATGCTTTATTCCAAACTGTTATGCACTGTTTTAACTCTTAATCAAATAAATAATTTATTTTAAGAGAAAGGAATTATGTTGCCATTAGAAGTGCCACTATCAAATCAATGATATTTGTTGAATGCTTACTTGGGTGCTTTCACTGCACAAGGTGTTTGGGAGAGCACTCATATGTGGATTGAAAGAGTCCAATACATGAACTAATACAGATTAATCTGGAATTGATGGAGGTGGAATAATAATAATTATGGTATTTGTTAAGCGCTTACTATGTGCCAGGCACTGTACTAAGCACTGGGGTGGCCACAGTCTCTGTCCCACATGGGGCTCACAGTCTCAATCCCCATTTCACAGATGAGGTAACTGAGGCCCAGGGAAGTGACTTGCCCAAGGTCACACAGCAGACAAGTGGCGGAGCAGGGAGTAGAATCCATGATCTTCCGGCTCCCAGGCCCGGGCTCTATCCACTTTGCCACGCTGCTCCTCTAAAGGCAAGCTGATCTGATGAAGCAAATTTCACTGATTTCTCAGGGTAGTAATAATCGTATTTGAGAGCCAACTGGGTGCAAATGCCCTGTTTAAGTATACCAGGTATTTGAAATCCATCCCCTCCCCAACATCATCCCCTAAAATCCCCGACTCCTTTTTGTCACCCTGCTTCAACTGAAAAATAATAGTAATGGTATTTAATGAGCATGCTCTGGGGCCAATGCAGTGTATTAAGCATTCAGGAAGTTACCATAGAAGCACAAGATGCATTCCTTGACCACGAGGAGTTTACACTCTAGCAGGGGAAATAGCAAGAGCACAGAACTGGGAATCAGATGACCCAAGATGTTATCCCAGCTCCATCCCTGGCCTACCCTATGACCCTGAACATGTCATTTAACTTCTCTGGGGGCTCAGTTTCCTTCACTGCAAAACAGAGATGAGACAGGTAATGATCCTCACGTTGGTCAGCGACCATATTCCATTTCATAACCCTGGTGATTAGAATATAGCAAGCACTTAAATGCCATGATCATCATCAATAGACACTTTGAGCATTTGATATTCACCCACCCCCAACCCTACAGCTTTAAATTATATATTATAAATTATTTGTTCATATCAATATCTGCCCCCACCCCCCAGACTGTAAGTTGGTTATGGACAGGGAACGTGTCTGCTAATTCTGTTGTACTCTCCCAATCACTTAATACAGTGCTCTGCACACACTTCTAAGTGCTCAGTAAATACAACTGCTTTATTGATCAATGGTATTTGAATGCATACTAAGCATTTGAGAGACTACAGTGCAACAGAGTCAGTAGAGCACTTTTCCTGCCCACAAGCTTACACAGCCAATGATGGATGTCACCGATTCATACACCGTTACATCAGAAAATTAGATACCTGGGTGAAACTGGCTGAATATTTCCCCTAATGGTTCTCATCCAATTACTTCCACAAGAGTTGCTATAGAAATGTTTGACAATCTTTGGTGGCTGATTCCATTCTCTTTCCTTTCCAATACTGACTTTCCACTGACACTAACGTTTTATTATACCCCCCACTCCCTGACGAAAATTGGCAAGAGTCCATTCAAATCTGTCACAGACATGCACACCATCTGTTCTAGGTCTTGTCATGACTTCAGAGCTCAATTTTTTTTTAAAAAAAGGTACTTTGCGAAGCGTCTAAGGACCTCTATCGACTACCACATTAATCGCATTGCATCAGTTGGGCTTTAGAGAAACTTTTGAAGGAGAAAAAATTTGCCCTCTCTGTATGAACGAGCTAGAAACCTCAAGTGGTTAGCTTTGCCAAAAGGAACCTTACCCTAAAGACTTCGGGTTCAAATCCAACCTAAGTCTGTGATGACCAAGCGTTTAGAGCCAAGAGAGTCTTAGCAAACAGCTTTTCTCGTCCCTTCCTCAGCCACCCGCTGCCCGTCTACATTAGAATCAACAGGCCCATCCGCTGGCAATTCGGCACAGAGACTGGCCACAACATTCATTCAGTCGTATCTATTGAGTGCTTACTGTGTGCAGACCACTGTGCTAAGTGATTGGAAATACAATTCAGTAATAGAGAGAGACAATCCTTGCCCACACCGGGCTTACAGCATGAGGCTCCTCCACCTCTAGAACACCAGGAAGCAGAATGGAGGCAGGACCTTTCTTTTCAGGACCTTGTGTTTTGTTTTGTTTTTAATCTATAGCATTTACTGAACCTCTGGTCTGTGCAGTCCATTGTTCTAAAGCATTTCAGAGAGTTGTAAATAACCCAATTCCTCATCAAGCTTACCAAACAGGAGAAACAGACAAAACTAAGAGGGAAAGAGAAGGGAGAGATGGATAAGTGAATAAATCTTTCAATACAAGTACATCCGTGAAAAGTATGCATATAAGGGTTACGGGAGGCTGTGAGTATTAAGTGCTGAAGAGATAAATGGAAGGATGAGACAGTTTCGTGAGAAACTGTAAGCTCCTTCAGGGTGCGGAACATGCCTGCCAACTCTATTATAATGTACTCTCACCCAAGTGCTTAGTACAATGTTCTGCACACAGTAAGCACTTCATAAATACCACTGATTGATGGTATTCCTCTCCCTAAGGACCCAGAGAGAACACTACCTTTATCTCAGAAGACATAAAACCTGACCTTAAAGGTCTTTGCATTTCATGGCCGCTCTCCCGACCTTCAAAACCTTCCTAAAAATCAACTTTGCCAAGAAGCCTTCCTTGACTAAGCTCTCGTTTCCCCTACATAATAATAATAAGAATGGTATTTGTTAAGTGCTTACTGTGTGCCAGACACTGTACTGAGCACTGGACACAAGTAAACCAAGATGGACACAGTCCCTGTCCCACACAGGGCTCACAGTCTGTCCCCATTTTACAGATGAGGTAACAGGCACAGAGAAGTGAAGCAGATTTCCCAAGGCCACTCAGCTG
This sequence comes from Ornithorhynchus anatinus, assembly GCF_004115215.2. NCBI lineage: Eukaryota > Metazoa > Chordata > Mammalia > Monotremata > Ornithorhynchidae > Ornithorhynchus > Ornithorhynchus anatinus. The sequence goes on from NC_041739.1 coordinate 34,316,324, forward strand.
ATAAGTGGCAGAGCCAGGATTAGAACCCATGATCTTCTGACTCCCAGGCCTGTGCTCCATCCACTACACCATGTGTCCTCCCACTCACCACCCCCCGGCCCACACACAAAACTAAAGCATCTTATACCCACCTCAGCCACACGGCACTTATGTAATATAGCCTTACGCTCTATTTTCTCTATCTGTAATTTATTTTCATGTCTGTCTCCCTTGTAGACTCCTTACGGGCAGGAACTGCAACTACCAACTCTAATTGCACTGTACTTTTTCAAGCCCTTGGTACAATGTACAATAAGTGCTCAAATACCACTGCTTGATTGATTCCTTATTCCCTAATAAATCTATCATAGTTTCCAGAGGCTGTATTTACTCCCTAACAATAAACAGGGGTGTCTCCCAACACAAGCCCATAAGAATATCTTTCTATCATGTAAATAAACCCCTGTACCTTTTCTTATATTACCTGTTAAGGACTTACTCTGTGCCAGGCACGGTACTCCATCCCTGTCCCATCTAGAGCTCAGCGTGGCTCAGTGGAAAGAGCATGGGCTTTGGAGTCAGGGCTCATGGGTTCGAATCCCAGCTCTGCAACTTGTCGGCTGTGTGACTGTGGGCGAGTCACTTCACTTCTCTGGGCCTCAGTTCCCTCATCTGTAAAATGGGGATGAAGACTGTGAGCCCCACGTGGGACAAGCTGATTCCCCCATGTCTACCCCAGCGCTCAGAACGGTGCTCGGCACATAGTAAGCGCTTAACAAATACCAACATTATTATTATTAGAGCTCGCAGTCTAAATCAGAGAAAGATTTAATCCCCATTTTGTGGATAAGGTAACTGAGGCATTGAGAAGTGAAGTGATTTGCCTAAGGTCACAGAGCAGACAAGTGGCAGAGTCAGGGATTGGAACCCAGGACCTCTGTATTCTTTCCCCTAGGCCACGGTGCTTCCCTAATTCTTTTGGATTGGAACACCGTATGGATCAGACACCCGGACTCCTAAATGCATGCACGTCACACTTTGAAAAATTAGAGTTAGATAAACAACTGTTTGAGGACAGGGACTGACTCTTACTTCTACCATACATTTCCAATTGCTTAGGACAGTGCTCTGCTCATAGTAGGTACTCAGATATCACTACTGATTGAGTTGTTCCAATATCTCCGAGGAACCTACATATTAGAGAAGCAGCGTGGCTCAGTGGAAAGAGCCCGGGCTCGGGAGTCAGAGGTCATGGGTTCTAAGCCCGGCTCTGCCGCTTGCCAGCTGTATGACTTCGGGCAAGTCACTTCACTTCCCTTTGCTTCAGTTACCTCATCTGTAAAATGGGGTTTTAAACTGTGAGCCCCATGTGGGACAATCTGATCACCCTGTATGCCCCCAGCGCTTAGAACAGGGCTTTGCACATAGTAAGTGCTTAACAAATGCCACCATTATTATTATCTTCCCAAACTCATAGTCTTGATCTGCCTGGCTATCTTGATAACTGTGGCATTTTTCAAGAGTTTGGTCTGCCAGGCATTGTTCTAAACAAGATTATCAGGTCAGACACTGTCCTTGTCCCCCACGGGGCTCATGGGCTAAGTAGGAGAGAGGCCAAGTATTGAATCACCATTTTTACAGATGATGGAACTGAAGCCTAGAGCAGAAAGTGACTTGTCCGAGGTCACCCAGAAGGCAAGCTGCAGAGCTGGGTTTGGAACCTAGGTTCTCTGAGTCCCAGGGTAGTACTCTTTCCATTAGCCCACGCTGCTTCTCAATAGCCTATTTTGTGGGCATGGCTTAGTCATTCTTAAATATCAACGGAAGATTCTGTTCTGCCAGTCACCAACTCATAGCATGTATTTGTGCCCTTGGTTTACTCCCCTCTGCTTATCCTCACCCAGTAACACCAGGGCTGGATTGACCCAAGGATTCACACGCAGACACAGCACACATACACACATTCATCCCATGTTTTGAAGAAATAATAATAATAATGGTATTAAGCAGTTACTCTATGCCAGGCACTGTACTAAACGCCGGAGTGGATACAAGCAAATTGGATCGCACACAGTCCCTGTCCCATGTGGGGCTTACAGTTTCAATCCCCGTTTTACAGAGGAAGTAACTGGAGCCCAGAGAAGTGAAGTGATTCGCCCAAGGCCACACAACAGATAAGGGGCAAAGCTGGGATTAGAACCCATGACCTCCTGACTCCGAGGCCCGTGCTCTATCCACTAGGCCGAACCGCTTCTCTGTATAACACAGAGCTTCTCAGGAATGCACGTAGTAGCTTTGCACATAGTAAGCGCTTAACAAATACTATTATTATTATTAAATCATATCTCTGGTTTTAAAATCTTTTTGGGGAATCAGGGGCCTGGAGGAGCGAGACCCCTGTGAAGTGAAGAAAAAAAAAAAAATTGGCAGCCCAGCCCAGGAGGACTGCTGGAAGTAAATTTAGGAGGTCTCCAATCCAAGCATCCCCCTTGTCAATTTAGGCCATTAGATCACAGCTGGAATAGAATAGATTATTTTTACAAAACAAACCTCTTGCTAAACCGTCTCTTCAGCAAATGGATACATGCCAAAAAATTGTGGGAATTATCTGAAAGTAATTTTCTACCCTTTTTGCAAACTTGCTAATGAGCACCAAAATTTAACAGCGCACAACAATGGGAAGTGAAACAAAACAATATCGTGCCTCTCAACCTGAAAAGTTGTTTTGGTCCAGTATAAAGTTGCTGATATTCATTTAATTTTAGACAGGATTTCAAGTCACCAAAATCCCAGTGGTCCCAACAGACCAAACAAATCTCCCTGCTTTCAGAGCCCTTCAGGCTGCTCTTCACTGGCCCAGAATCTGCTGAGCTTCCCGGACAGAACTCACATTATTCCCGTCTGAAAGGAAAAACTCGTTTCTGGGCCCTGGCACGCACACTCATTCTTCTCCGAGAGAACCGAGTCAGTCAAGTACAGCTTAAGTGTTCGCCTCTTCATTGTGGGTCTGTTAGGATACAAGAGCCTTATAAAACCATAGCGCTGTCCGGTTCCCTCCTTGGCTGGGTTAAAAATGCAGCTCTTGGTCTCTTTCAGACCCCCAGTTTAATTTGGCTCTCCTGGCCTCTGACTGTGAATAGCTTTCCAATGATGAAATGCACCGAGCCTCGGTGTTTTTCCTCTTTCAGGCACAGAGCTTTCTTTCAGGGTTGGCTGAGCAACGACGATGGAAACCATCTACCCCGGACGAAAAACTGCACGGTTTAGCTTCGCTTCCCCCAAGTTCCCTGATCTACAGAGGAAGCCTTCTGTGGAGAGGACAAACCTCCAACCTTGTTTCCCACTTGATAGTTCAAAATTCTTCGACAGGATTTTCCCTGACTTTTTTTTTTCTTTGAGGTTCATTTTCCCTCCTTCCCAATGTCCTACCTCTTCGTAGCCGACAATTACTCTCCCCAACCTCCAAAACCATATTGAAGACATAACTCTTCCAAGAGACTTTCCCTAAAACCTCATCTCCTCTTTTCCCAACCCCTTCTGCGTCATCCGGATTTACTCCCTCTATTCACACCTCCCTCAGCTCCACGGAACTTGTGAGCATGTCCATAATGTATTTATATTAATGTCTGTCTCTCCCTCTAGACTGTGAGCTCACTGTGGGCAGGGAATGTGTCTACCAACTCTGTTGCCTTGTACTCTCCCAAGCTCCGAAACCTTCCCCATCTGCCATTTCTATGAAATGTTGATATGTAGATTTGGGTCCATGCAGAAGAAGCTCAACGCTACGTGTTACGGGCAAATAAGCACTGTAATTTATATTCATTCAATAGTATTTGAGCGCTTACTATGTGCAGAGACCTGTACTAGATATTCACCCCACACTCAGTCTCATAGCACTTATGAACATATCCTTCATTTATTTATATTATCTTCCCCCTCTCCAGACTGTAAGTTCCTTATGATCAGGGAATGGGTCTACCAACTCTGCTGTATTGTACTCTCCCAAGCATTAATATAGTGATTTGTGCACTGTAAGTGTTCAATAAATACCATCGATAGATTGTTAAGTGTTAAGTACAAACTATGTGCCAAGAACTCTGGGACAGACACAGGAAAATCAAATCAGGCTCAGTCCACACGGGGCTCACAGTCTAAAGGGGAGGGGAACAGGCACAGATGAGGAAACGGGCACAGAGAAGTTAAGTGACTTGCCAATGGTAACACGGCATGACTCCTTGGGTTTTCATAACAAACACATAGCTGAGTCCATCAGTTTGAGGCTCACAGGGACTACTGATTATCTTTCTGCCACTCGGTCCCTAATTTCACACCTCTAGTATCCTTGTAGTTAGTATGTACAAGGATAAGTATACTGTGAGCCCCAAGTGGGATAGAGATAGGGATGTGTCCAATCTGATTAACCTGTACCGACCCTAGTGCTTAGAGCAATCCTTGATACGAAGTAAGCACTGAACAAATAACATAATAATAATACAAGCCACATACTTCTACCAGTGAAATGTCTCTTTTTTTTTTTTTTGTACGGGCAATTTCTTTCACGTCTTAAACCTCCTTCAAGTCTGTACCTGTTTCTGCATTATACTACTCTAACTGGATGCCATTTGAAAACTAAGCTGACCTCTGAGACCGGCCTGAGATATACCCACAGTCACCCGACCGGAGGGAGCCAAACCAACTCTATTTTAGAAAGGTCCGCCAGCTCCTCTGTCATTCAGCAATCGCTACATGCTCTTCGTTGTTCATATACGGGCAATGAAGGCCTTGTAGTTAGAGGCCGCAACTTGCAGTTATAGCCCCAGTTTGCACTTAACAGGGACTAAACATCTCACCCAAAGTTTCCAAAACTTTCCCCACCTGCCATTTCTATGAAATGTTACGTAGATTTGGTTTCATGCAGAAGAAGCTCAACGCTATGTGTTACGGGCAAATAAGCACTGTAATTAATTTATATTCATTCAATAGTATTTATGGAGCGCTATGTGCAGAGACCTGTACTAAGCGCTTGGAATGTACAATTCGGCCACAGATAGAGACAATCCCTGCCCATCGACGGGTTCACATTAATATCCGTCTCCCCCTCTAGACTATGAGCTCGCTGTGACAAGGGAATGTCTATCAAACTCTATTATATTATTTTGTACTCTCCTGAACACTTAGAAGAATGCTCTGCACCCAGTAAGCGCTCCACAAATAAGACTGATTCGAGCTTCATCTCCGCCTAACCAGGTTAACGCTGAGCCACAAATCAGTTTTCCTGGAATTCATCTTTCCAACCGCATAAGACAAAAATACCATATTTCAGACTTAATTTGCAGAGTAGAAAGGAACGAGGGAGTAATCAAAGCTTTGTTCATTTTCTATTTTTCAGCCACGTGAATGAGAAACACTGGCATTTTAACCGCTATCTAATCATAATCGCAAACTGCTTCAATCCACAAGCCTAATACTTCCTTTACTTAGGTGCAGTGAATGCATGTGGAACAAACATTAACTATACAGTGGCAGCTCAAGCTTCCCAGTGAAACACTTGCGACTCATGGTGAAGGTGAAAAAGTTGCAGGGAGTTTGAGCCCTTGAGCACGTGGACTATGCAACTCTCTGAGGCCAACGTTGCCTACCCACACCAACCAGCCTAGACGACAGAATGCCCGCTCTTACCTTCCTGTGGTCTCTCTGGATAGGGAAAAGAGGGAATTAAAATGGCACACAAGCTGTGTGTAAATTTTTATATGTTTTCTGGCTTTTCTTTCAGCAATTTCAGCCTGTTTGTATTTTAGAATTCTCTTAACTTTTTTTTTTAAATGCGTGCGCGCGTGTGTGTATACGCACACACGCCCTGTTCTTCCATAATGCATGTTCTCACTATGCGTTTTGGAAAGAATGCTGTTAGGGAACTGGGGAATGCTCCTCCAACAACTATTTCTGTCTGGATAGAAAGAGATTCCAATGTCAAAAGAACCTATTGTGTGCATGTGTGTGGCCCTGGACAAGGCACAAATGCTATAATGTGAGTTTCACTTAATGTGGGGCTGATCAGGAGTGTAGCCCTTCCCCCCGTTATAGGAGAATGGAACATGTGCAAAGGCACACATTCACAAATACATGGGCTTGTTCTGTGTTCTCAAAGATGAAAATCTGGCTTCCGTCCCCTCCACTCTACCGAGACTGCTCTCTCTAAGGTCACCCATGACCTCCTTCTTGCCAAATCCAATGGCTCCTACTCCATTCTGATCCTCCTTGACCTCTCTGCTGCCTTTGACACTGTCGACCATCCCCTCCTCCTCCATACCTCATCTCACCTTGGCTTCACGGACTCTGTCCTCTCCTGGTTCTCCTCTTACCTCTCTGGCCGATCATTCTCGGTCTCCTACGCCGGAGCCTCCTCCCCCTCCCATCCTTTAACTGTTGGAGTTCCTCAAGGGTCAGTTCTCGGCCCTCTTCTGTTCTCCATTTACACTCACTCCCTCGGTGAACTCATCCGCTCTCACGGCTTTGACTACCATCTCTACGCAGATGACACGCAGATCTACATCTCCGCCCCTGTCCTCTCCCCCTCCCTTCAGGCTCGCATCTCCTCCCGCCTCCGGGACGTCTCCACCTGGATGTCGGCCCGCCACCTAAAACTCGACACGAGCAAGACTGAGCTCCTCATCTTCCCTCCCAAGCCCGGTCCGCTCCCAGACTTCTCCATCACCGTGGATGGCACGACCATCCTTCCCGTCCCGCAGGCCCGCGATCTCGGTGTCATCCTTGACTCGTCCCTCTCGTTCACCCCACGCATCCTATCCGTTACCGAGACCTGCCGGTTTCACCTCTATGATATCGCCAAGATCCGCCCTCTCCTCTCCACCCAAACGGCTACCTTACTATTACGGGCTCTCGTTATATCCCGGCTAGACTACCGTGTCGGCCTTCTCTCCGACCTCCCTTCCTCCTCTCTCGCCCCGCTCCGGTCTATTCTTCACTCCGCTGCCCGGCTCATCTTCCCGCAGAAACGATCTGGGCATGTCACTCCCCTTCTTAAACAACTCCAGTGGTTGCCCGTCGACCTCCGCTCCAAACAAAAACTCCTCACTCTAGGCTTCGAGGCTCTCCATCACCTTGCCCCTTCCTACCTCTCCTCCCTTCTCTCTTTCTACCGCCCACCCCGCACGCTCCGCTCCTCCGCCGCCCACCTCCTCGCCGTCCCTCGGTCTCGCCCATCCCGCCGTCGACCCCCGGGTCGCGTCCTCCCGCGGTCCCGGAACGCCCTCCCTCCTCACCTCCGCCAAACTGATTCTCTTTCCCTCTTCAAAACCTTACTTAAAAATCACCTCCTCCAAGAGGCCTTCCCAGACTGAGCTCCTCTTCCCCCTCTACTCCCTCTGCCATCCCCCCTTTACCTCTCCGCAGCTAAAGCCTCATTTTCCCCTTTTCCCTCTGCTCCTCCACCTCTCCCTTCCCATCCCCACAGCACCGTACCCGTCCGCTCAACTGTATATATTTTCGTTACCCTATTTATTTTGTTAATGAATTGTACATCGCCTTGATTCTGTTTAGTTGCCATCGGTTTTTATGAGATGTTCTTCCCCTTGACGCTGTTTAGTGCCATTGTTCTCGTCTGTCCGTCTCCCCCGATTAGACCGTAAGCCCGTCAAACGGCAGGGACTGTCTCTATCTGTTGCCGACTTGTTCATCCCAAGCGCTTAGTACAGTGCTCTGCACATAGTAAGCGCTCAATAAATACTATTGAATGAATGAATGAATGGAACCCTTACATACGACTACGAACACAGCTGCAAAGACCAGTGAGGGACTGACCTTTCCTCCCACAATATTGACAAATAAAGAAAAATCCTTGTTGTGCTAATGGGTTTGCCCTACACTAGTCCTGTCTGTTTTTGAGGCTGCTTCCCGGCATCCAGCTCTTCCCGAAGACCTCGATCAAAGCGAGTAACCCATCTTCTGATTTCTGCCTATTAGACTGGTTTATCTCCCGCAGTCTCCCAACGGTTCACGACCCTGTCACACTGGTGGAGACTGTGCTTGACCATTATCATTTTTATGGTATTTGTTAAGCTCTTACCCTGCGTCAATCAGTGATACTGATTGAGCCCTTACTGCGTGCAGAGAACCGTACTAAGCGCGTGGGAGAGTAAAATACGACAGTTGATAGACACGTTCCCTGCCCCCGATGAGCTTACGGTTTAGAAGGGCAGACAGATATTAGAAGGTGCTTCGTGTCAGTCTAAGTGAGAGGTAGATGAGACCCTGTCCTCAAATGGTCTTTTCTGTCGCTTTTTTAAAGGGTATTTCTTAAGCACTTACTATATAATAATGTCGGTATTTGTTAAGCGCTTACTATGTGCAGAGCACTGTTCTAAGCGCTGGGGTAGATACGGGGTAATCAGGTTGTCCCAGGTGAGGCTCACGGCCTTAATCCCCATTTTACAGAGGAGGGAACTGAGGCACACTTGCTCACAGTCACACAGCTGACAAGTGGCAAAGCCGGAATTCGAACCCATGACCTTTGACCCCCAAGCCCGGGCTCTTTCCACTGAGCCACGCTGCTACTATATGTCAAACACCTTTCTGAACACTGGGATAGGTACAGGTTAATTAGCTCAGACGCAGTCCCTGTCCCCTAAGGGGCACTCAGTCTGAGTAGGAGGGAGGACAGGTATTTTACATGTCCATTTAACAGAAAGGAAACTGAGGCAGAGAACGTAACTTGCCCTAGGGCATACAACAGATAAATGGCAGAGTTAGAACTACAACTCAGGTTCTCTAACTCCCTGACCGGGGTTCTGCCGCGGACCCAGGCCCCTGCTGGGGTTGCCCACTGGAGATGGGGGTGGGGAGATACGGAGAGCCGAGAGTGAGAGACCCCCACTCAGTGGGAGAGAGCCCGGACTTGGGAGTCAGAGGTGATGGGTTCGAATCCCGGCTCTGCCACTTGTCAGCTGTGTGACTGTGGGCAAGTCACTTCACTTCTCTGTGCCTCAGTTCCCTCCCTCATCTGTAAAATGGGGATTAACTGTGAGCCTCACGTGGGACAACCCGATTACCCTGTATCTACCCCAGCATTAGAACAGTGCTCGGCACACAGTAAGCGCTTAACAAATACCAACGTTAAAATGGTGCTGCTGTGAGGACTGCTGGCCGCACACCTGGCTCTCATCATGGGTCAGCTCATCCTGCCATTTCACGTTCACGTTAGGTGGCACTGCTCAAACTCCTCCCAGAGAGGGAAATGTCTTCTATAGTAAGGCCAGATCTCATAACCATATCGGTTGACCCCCCCCCCCCCACAGCCTTCTAAGATTTCAACTCGATAATCAACCGATCAATGGTATTTACTGAGCATTTACTATGGGCAGAGCACTGGTGGCTAGAGCACGGCCCCGGGGAGTCTGAAGGACCTGGGTTCCAATCCCCGTCCGTCACTTGTCTGTGTGAACTTAGGCAGGTCACTTCACTTTTCAGTGCCTCAGTTCCCACATCCGTCAAGTGGAGATTAAGACTGGGAGCCCCGTGTCGGACATGGACCGTGTCCAAGCTGATTATCTTGAATCTCCCCCAGTGCTCAGTGCAGGGCATATTGTAAACACCTAAATACCATAAACAAAATGCAATTTAACAGGATTAGCAGACATGTTCCCTGTCCATATCAAGCTTACAACCTAGAGAGGGAAATCAGATGCTTATGTGAATAATTTATAATATATAGTTTAAATATACGTGCATAAGCGCTCAGCGGTTGGGGGTGAGGTGAATATTCAAACGTCCGAAGGTAACATATCAATCCCTCTAGCCGACGCAGAAGGGAGGGAGAACCAGGGATGAGAGGGCTTAATCGGAGAAGGCCCCATGGAGGAGATGTGACCTGAAAGGATCTGGATGCCCTTTCACGGGCCAACTGAAGAGCGACGTCTTATAAATTGAGATCGAACAATTGACCGATCTGCTACAGCCAGAGGGAAGGCTCTTAGCAAAATTCTTATTTGGAAGCCAGAGGGTGAGAGAGAAGACAGAGGCTGGGGTTGCATTATGGGACCAGGGAGGCATTCTTGCTGACCTCTACGGCAGCAGAATGCCCGTCAAGGGATGGACAGAGTGTGTTGGTCACAGAAGGTGCTTGGCTTTAAAGGAACAGCCGTTTCTAATCCCTCCACTTTATTCTATTTCATTAGAGAAGCCGCGTGGCCTAGCGGCTAGAGCACGGGCCTGGGAGTCAGAAGTTGATGAGATCTAATCCGGGCTCTTCCTCTTGTCAGTTGTGTGACCCAGGGCAAGTCACTTCACTTCTCTGTGCCTCAGTTACCTCATCTGTAAAATGGGGATTAAGACTGTGAGCCCAATGTGGGTCAGGGACTGTGTGCAACCTGATTTCCTTGTATTCCCCCAAGTACTGAGTCAAGTGCCTGGCACATAGTACGCACTTAAATACCATCATCATTACTCTATCTCTTCCTCCTATCTGTAATTTATTTTAGGGTCTGTCCCCGCCTGCTAGATTGGAAACTCCTTGAGGACTGACTGCTAACTCTTTGGTACTCTCCCTAATGCTTAGCACGGCACTCGGCATGCAGAATGAGCTCAATAAATATTTGGTCAATTTATTGAGGAGGGATTTTATTTATTTCTATTAACGCTGGGCTCTCCCGCTAGGCCGTAAACTCGTCGTGGGCAGGGATTATGTCTGCTTCACCCTTGTACTGTACTCTCCCAAGCACTCAGTGCAGCACTCTGCCCACAGTAAGAACTCAATAAATACGACCGACTAACTGAGGAGGGATGGAAGGAGTGGAAAAAACCCTCCCAACTACGAGATTTTTAGTATCAGATGCAAACTACGGGGAAGTGCTTTACCTCAGTAGCTTTTTAAGTCATCTTGGGGCCCGTGAGAGTTGCCAAACCTATAGCCTTAGAAGCAGAAGCGATGCATAAACACCAAAAAAGAGAGAGTCCTTCTCTGCTTCTCAACTACAATACTGAATCGATCCTCCTATAAAGAGACGGACAGAATGAAGGCACTTGAAGCAGGTGTCATGGCAACACTTTTGCCCAGCACATCCTAACTAAGCAATCTTCCCAATTAACGGAGATGATAGCGACCCAGAGAAGCCTTCAGCAACCTCAGTGAAATATGAAAAGAGTAGCTCCAACTTGGGAGGGTGTTGAGAAAGCTAATCGGTAGCGCTAACGGACCAGTCTCTCTTCGCGCAGCAATTAAACGAAAGCCTCCAAAATACCAGCTACCGCCCATTAGCCGATGGACACGCAGAGCCACTGTGGGATCTGCGGCAAGATGCGATCAGAGAAGCAGTGTGGCCTAGTGGATAGAGCACAAGCCTGGGAGTCAGAAGGACCTGGGTTCTAATCCCAGCTCTGCCACATGCCTGCTGTGTGACCTCGGGCAATTAACTTCTCTGTCCCTCAGTTTCCCCATCTGGGAAATGGGAATGAAATCCTACTCCGTCCTACTAAGACTAAGAGCCTTATGTGCGACAAGGGATGTGTCCCATCTGATTATCTTGTATATACCCCAGTGTCTGACACACGGTAGGCGTCAAGCATAATAATAATAAAAAAGATCCTGCAACTTTCATTTGAAAAGAAATATTGGCAGAAATGTAACAGTGTGGTCTAGTGGAAAGAGCACAGGCTTGGGAGTCGGGAGTCCTCGGTTTCAATCGCAGCTCTGTCACCTGCATATTCCGTGACCTTAGACAGGTCCCGTCTTTGTGCCTCAGTTTCAACATCTGTAAAATGGGAATGGAATACCTCCTCTCCCACATTCTTTGTCTGATATGATTATCTTGTATCTAAACCAGTGCTTGGAAACAGTAATCAATAGCTGAAATCCTATAATAAACGGTATTTGTTAAGTGCTTACTGTGTACCAACCACTGTTCTGAGCACTGGGGTAGATACAAGGTAATCGGGTTAGACACATTCCCTGTCCCATATGGGGCTCACAGTCTCAATCCCCATTTTACAGATGAGGGAACTGAGGCCCAGCGAAGTGAAGTCACTTGCCCACGGTCACTCGGCGGGCAAGTGGCGGAGCTAGGATTAGAACCCGTAACTCCCAGGCCTGCGCTCTATCCACTCTGCCATGCCACTTCACTATTGCTTCCCCTCTGATCATTTCCAATCCCAGTTTGATATCCGAATACTGCCAAAAGGTCATCCTCTCACACTAGCTAAGGAATGAAGACCTCCGCAACCAGATTTGGAGGACATCTCAGGAGAATTCACAGATACAAGTCGATGGGCAGTTTGACTTTTGATTACAATTGATTGGGAGGTATTTTTGCTGTTTCTGCCAACATCATCAGGGATGAGCTATCAGTCAACCCATAGTATTTAGTGGGTGCTTACTGTGGGCAGAGCCCCGTACTAAGCGCTTGGGAGGGTACGACGCAAAAGAGCATGTACAGACGATACTTGCCCTCAGAGCCCATACAAGCCACGTTTGGCTCTCGTGGCTCAGTGGAAAGAGCCTGGGCTTCGGAGTCAGAGGTCACGAGTTCGACTCCCGGCTCTGCCACCTGTCAGCTGTGTGACTGTGGGCAAGTCACTTAACGTCTCTGTGCTTCAGTTACCTCATCTGTAAAAGGGGGATTAACTGTGAGCCTCGCGTGGGACGGCCCGATTGCCCCGTATCTACTCCAGCGCTTAGAACAGTGCTCTGCACTTACTCCATAGTAAGCGCTTAAATATCAACATTATTATTCACTATCCCAGCAGGTGTTCAGAGGGCTTCCCAGAACGATGAAAACATGACAACATCAGATACCCACTGTTTAAGGGGGCAGAATATAGGATAATAATAATTGCAGTATTGGTACTAAGTGCTGGGACACATACAATGCAGTCAGGTGGGACACAGTCCCTGCCCAACATGTGGACTCATGATAATGCTATTTCTTAAGCGCGCATTATGTGCCAAGCACTATAATAAGCACTGGGGTGGATACAAGCAGATTGGGTTGGACACGGTCCCTGTCTCGGGTGGGGCTCACAGTTTCAGTCCCCATTTTACAGATGAGATAACTGAGGCACAGACAAGTGAAGTGACATGCCCAAGGCCACACAGCAGATAAGTGGTGGAGCCAAGATTAGAACCCATGACCTAACTTCCAGGCCCGTGCGCTACCCACTAGACCACGTTGTATTTAGTCCTCATTTTAGAGACAAGGAGACTGAGGCACAGAGAAGTTAAGTCAGTTGGTCAAGGGCACAGAACAGGGATTATATCTATCTCAGGTCCTCTCTCAGCCCTGGCCTCTTTGCACTGGGTGTGTCTCATTTCTCACTCTAGGCTTCCGGGCTGTCCATCACCTCGCCCCCTCCTACCTCTCCTCCCTTCTCTCTTTCCACCGCCCACCCCGCACGCTCCGCTCCTCCGCCGCCCACCTCCTCGCCGTCCCCCGGTCTCGCCCGTCGCGCCGTCGACCCCCGGGCCGCGTCCTCCCGCGGTCCCGGAACGCCCTCCCTCCTCGCCTCCGCCAAACTCATTCCCTTCCCCTCTTCGAAACCCTACTTCAAGCTCACCTCCTCCGAGAGGCCTTCCCAGGCTGAGCTCCCCTTTTCCCTCTGCTCCCTCTACCCCCCCTTCACCTCTCCTCAGCTAAACCCTCTTCTCCCCCCTCTCCCGCCGCTCCTTCCCCTCTCCCGTCCCCTCCCCTCGGCACCGTGCTCGTCCGCTCGACTGTATATATCTTCACTACCCTATTTATTTTGTTTATGAGATGTACATGGCCTCGATTCTATTTATTTGCTATTGTTTTAATGAGATGTTCATCCCCTCGATTCTATTTATTGCTATTGTTTTTGTCTGTCTCCCCGCATCAGACTGTAACCCCTTCAGTGGGCGGGGACTGTCTCTGTTACCGATTTGTGCACTCCGAGCGCTTAGTACAGTGCTCTGCACATAGTAAGTGCTCAGTGAATACTATCGAATGAATTTCTGCTGAACAGGTCTCTGTCACTCACTCACACAAACGCACAGACACACTCCTATATGGCTCAGAAGCACTCTTCGAACTTTCGAGATGCCATGACCACAACAAAGTTTTTCTCTATCCTCCCGGGCCTACCAGCTGTCCCTGGGCCTGTTTAGTAAAGGAGGGAAAAGGGAGGAGCGGGAAAGAATGCGCTTCTCTCATCTCTAAAATTCCCTCTTCCAGTTTTCACATTAGAGCTAATTCCCATTTCCCACTCTGCCTGTGGAGAGAGCAGAGCAGAATATAAGCTCTAGCGCTGTCATTTCAACATATAGAGGGGGAAGCGGTGCAGGCATTCACACCTGTGTTTAATGGCATACATCCCTGCCTTCTACAGGGAAAAGCAGCCGGCTTTTCTATCGAAGCTGGGTTTCTATCGAGACCCGAAAGCCTGGGAAAGAGAGAGAGAGATCCCGGAAGTGCGTTCTATTTCCTTCCCTGACGCTTCGGCACAATAGTCAACGCCTCACCTACTAAATTCTCCGAAGAGCTGTTGGCTGTAGATTTCGGGGGAGCTCTCACACATCTACATCTCCGGTCTAAGCCCTGCGATCCTGCTGACCCTCGGAACTATTCGAAAGCCAGTTCCCTCTCCTCTGCGTGGATGTTTCGGCACAGCGGTCTGGAACCGAACAGAGACCCGTCACAGAAGAATGAGAACAAATGCCGCCTTTGTACGCGACTGCTGGAACACAGTGAGGGTTTGACTCACAAATACAATACAATTAGAAGCAGTGTAAATTCCACAATACTTCTAATATTAAAGCAGTGGCAGCATGAACTCTTTCACTTTGACACATGTTCTCGGAGTCCAAAAGTCTTCTCGCCTGCTTTGTTAAAACCGGCGACAGACAAAACTTCAATTTTAAGCCGGTTTCGTTTACGCGTCGACCAAAATTAATAAATACACAGGAAAACAAACTTGAAAAGCGGCCCTGTTCTGAGACGTACATTCCTTTCTAAATATGGGCTGAATATGTAAGTAAGCAATTCTGATTTTCTGGCTGTCTGATGGTTTTTCTAAACTGGGTGTTAGGCAGATTTTCTAAGTGATGCATTTTCCTCATATTTGAAAATTAGAATTTGGAATTTCTCTTGGTTTCACTCCAGCCTCCTGAAAAATACCATGCATTCATTCATATTTACTGAGCGCTTCCTGCGTGCACAGCACTGTACTAAGCGCTTGGAAAGGTCAACTCGGCAACAGGTAGAGATGATCCCTACCCAACGACGGGCTCACAGTCTACAAAACCTGGCTTCAAGGTACCCGTGAAAGTAGGGCTGGTCTCTTAATGCATTCAAAAATCTGTTTGATCCCCTGAAGATAATCCTCTGCACCTGTGACAAAGAAAAACTTTAAAAACCCTCTTTTTATGGTAGTTCAGCGCTTACTATGTGCCAGGCACTATACTAAGCACTGGGGTAGATCAGGTTGGACCAAGTCCCTGACTCACAACGGGTTCGCAGTCTTTATCCCCATTTTCCAGAGGAGGCAACTCATGCCCAGAGACGTTAAGTGACTCGCCCAAGGTCACAGAGCAGACGCATGACAGAGCTGGGATTAGAACTCAGGTCCTTCCGACTCCTGGGCCCGTGCCCTATCCGCTAGGCCACGCAGCTTCTCGTGGTCTGTAATTGAAAACGTAAGTGAAAACTTCTTTGGGGAGCTCTGCCTCTTCTTGGAACTGTGAGTTCTTAAATTAAATCTTGAACTCGTCTACTAAAAACTGTATAACGAATGATAAAAGGCCTTATGGTAAAGCGTATCGGGTTGTGGCCAAGAACTATATTGATGTGATCCGCTCTGGCATTAGAGTAATGCGCCTGTTTCGATGTGCATCTGTATTTTTACACCGACAAATGGAATATGTTAGCAGTGATGGTGAGTGGTCCATGCTTATCTCAATAAAATCTTCCATTAGGAAGAGATGTCAGACTATTTGGACTAACTAAATTATCCCCAAACCATTTATCCGCGCTGTGAGGCTTCTCTCCTTCGAGAGTGGCTCTGTGAAACGACTTCCCACACACTCACTATAATGCATAAACTTCCCATTCTGAAAGAGGACAGTGGGTCAAGTTCATTTATACGTCCCAATCTATTGGCTAAGAAACTTCTCAAGATGTCGACGACGCCTCGCTTACGGTCAAGGGGAAAAGGGAGTTACACCCCTAATCTGTCTTCTGGATTCTTTCAATCATCAGTGATATTTATTGAGCGGGAGTGCTTAGTGAAGCAGCGTGGCTCGGTGGAAAGAACACGGCCTTGGGAGTCAGAGGTCGCGGGTGCTGATCCCCGCTCCGCCACCTCTGTCAGCTGTGTGACTTTGGGCAAGTCACTTGACTTCTCGGCGCCTCAGTTACCTCATCTGTAAAATGGGGGTGAAGACTACGAGCCCCGAGTGGGACAACCTGATTACCCCGTATCTACCCCAGCGCTTAGAACGGTGCTCGGCACATGGTAAGCGCTTAACAAATACCAACATTATTACTAGGGGGGGGGGGCGCTCGCTAGATTTGGTTATAATTTGGTCTTTTGAAAAAGGCAGTGAAATATCGTAAACTCCTCGAGGGAAGGGACCCCGTTATTTGCTTCTACTGAACTCTTCCACTTGTACTTAGTACAGTGGAGCACGGCCTCCCGCTCTGAATCTTCAGCATAATAATAATGTCGGTATTTGTTAAGCGCTTACTATGTGCAGAGCACCGTTCTAAGCGCTGGGGTAGACACAGGGGAATCAGGTTGTCCCACGTGGGGCTCACGGTCTTCATCCCCGTTTTACAGATGAGGTCACTGAGGCCCAGAGAAGTGAAGTGACTCGCCCACAGTCACACAGCTGACAGCATCAGTTCCGTCCTCCCGCCTGCCATACTTCATAACCTCCAGGACCTTGGGAAGCTGCAGCCATTCAGGAGCAGGGAACAGAGGCGGCACTGACGGGTTGGGAGAGTACAGCAACACAGAGCCGGCAGACACATTTCCCGCCCCCAGTAATCTTACAGTCTAGATGACTTTAAGCTAAACTATCTCATGTCAAGAAACCCATCCCTATATATTTAGCAATTCCTTTACAGCTGCAGATCAGCAATTACTGTATGAAAAGACAACCCTAATTCATTTCAAGCAGCGTGGCGCAGTGGAAAGAGCCCGGGCTTGGGAGTCAGAGACCACGGGTTCGACTCCCGGCTCCGCCACTTGTCAGCCGTGTGACCGTGGGCAAGCCACTTAACTTCTCTGGACCTCAGTTTTCTCAATCAATGGTTTTTATTGAGCACTTACTGTGCGCAGAGCACCGTTTGAAGCACCCGGGGAGAGTACAGTAGAGTTGGTAGTCCTTTTCCCTGTCCACAGGGAGTTTACAGCCTATGAAGTGGGGGAGATCCAGACAGTAAAATAAATTACAGAGGAAATAGTAGAGTAAAAGGATATGTCCATAAGTGCTGTGGGGCTGGGGTGAAAACCCCTGTAATTGTGGCCCTGTGAGGGACAGGGATTGAGTCTGATCTGACTGTAATGAATCGAGAAGGAGGAAAAAGGGCACGGGCCTGGGAGTCAGAGGACCTGGGTTCTAATCCTGGGCTCTGCCAATTGCTTTGAGACCCTGGGCAAGTCACTTAACTTTTGTGACTCAGTTTCCTCAATTATAAAATGGGAATTAAATATCGGTTCTCCCTCCTCCTTGGACTGGAAGCCTCACGTGGGACAAAGACTGTGTCCAACCTGATTGACTTGGACCTATCCCTGCCTTTGGAACACACATTAAACCTTAAATACAATAATGTTAATAATTGTAATTGTATCTATGCAGTGCTTGGCACACAATAAGTGCTTAACAGGCAGAGCCTGACAGGCAAAGATTGTCTCAAGATTTCAAGTCCTGTCCAGGTCAAGCTGGTATCAGCTGCTCCAGTGACCACCTTCATAGTATCCTAGGATCTATTTCCAGCACTCTCTCTGGTATATTAGCAAGCTACGTCCCTGAATCTCCACTTTGTCAGGGGCAGTGGGAAAAATATTGCAGTATGGAGCCCAGGGAGATGGAGGCTGAATTCAGAGTATGGCACTTCTCCAGTGCCAGCTCACACACTGTGCCTTGATCTCATCCATCTCATCACTGACTCTTTTCCACATCCTCCTAACCTAGAACTCCCTTCCCCCCGACACACACCAGATCACCACCCTCCCCGCTTTCAAAGCCTTATGGCCAGATCTCCTTCAAGAGGCCTTTCTCCCCATATTCCCTCTCCTTTCTGCATCACCTCTGCCCTTGAATCTTTACCCTTCCAGCACTTGATATTCACCTCACCCTCAGCACTTATATACATACCCGACATTACTTATTGATATTAATGTCTGCCTCTATCTCTGGACTGTAAGCTCCTTGTGGCAGGAAGTATGCCTACCAACTCTTTTATTGCACTTTTCTAAGCACTTAGCATAGAGCTCTACACACAGTAAGCACTCAAATACCATTGATGGATGGATATAGTGGGGCAGCAAGTCCCTCTAAGAACAGGGGAATGGATTTAGAGTGTAACTAATGTCTACACATCTGTAGAGTTTAGTCGAGTCAGGAACGGTTCTGGAATGGAACCTAACAAACTGCACGTAAGTCATGGAAAATATATCCCGTGATATACAACAGTCAAAAGTCTCCACACATACTAGGAATGTATCTCAACCATAGCAAAAGGAACTCCTACATTTACCTCCTTCTTCCAGAGAAAGTTGAGCCTGTAAATGAGGTTTAAGAGAAGCAGTGCTGCTGAGTGGATAGAGCACGGGCCTAGGAGTCAGAAGGGCCTGGGTTCTAATCCTCTCTCCTCCACTTGTCTGCTGTGTGACCTTCGGCAAGTCACAACTACTCCGTGCCTCAGTCACCTCATCTGTAAAATGGGGAATAAGACTGTGAGCCCTATGTGGAACACAGACTGCATCCAACCTGATCAGCATGTATCTAACCCAGATCTTAGTACAATGCCTGGTACAATAGTAAGCACTTGACAAATACCTTTTTTTTTTTTAAAAAAAAAAAAAAAGGCAGGGGGGGCAGTTTGAAGAAATTCATGGGTACATGGTACAAAATAGGCTTCTAGAGAAAAGGTTAGGAATAAAGAAGGAAACATTATGGAAGCCATCATGAATCTTTGCTTTGAATCATAATTTCCTAGGGAAGTTCAATGTGTTCCTAAAAACTCCTTAGGCAAATTATGAATGGTGAAAAGGGCTGATGCAAACACACTGCTGCTTGTCATGCCTTAACAAGTCTCCTTGAAAACTCACTCTAATCAAGGAATAGCAATTTTCGAGTGCCTATTCTGTGTACAGCATTGTACTAAGGGGTTCAGAGAATAAGAGAAACAATTATGGTATTTTTTAAGTGCTTACTATGTGCCAAACAGTGTAATAAGCACTGCGGTTGATAAGATAATCAGTTTAGACTCAGTTCCTATCCTACATGGGGGTCTCAGTCTAAATAAGAGAGAGTAGGGTTTAATCCCCATTTTACTGATGAGAAAGCTGAGCCACAGAGAAGTGACTTGCCGAGGTCACAGCAGACAAGTACCAGAATCGGGATTAGAACCCAGGTCCTCTGACTCCCTACCTTCAAGGAACTATCAGTCTAATGGGGGAAAAAAGACAAAATTCTTTACCCACTCTTTTTGCTTTCTGTAAAGATGGATAGGTAAGTATTTCAGTAGAGTTAAATCGATACAGAAGTGATTTATGGCGTTTGCAAGTACAAAAGTGCTGAGGCGATGGTTTGGAGAATAGCAATCAATGGTATTTCTTGAGAACCTACTGCGTATAAAACACCGTACTAACGCTTCGCCCCAGGATGTGACTCGGGGAGAGGAAAATTCTCTTCCCCGTGGAATTCTCTGTGGAAATGCCCCCGGAGGAAGCTGGATTTCAGGAGCTGGGATCTAATGGAATCCACTGAGTTAGCCCTTTTCTCAGTGAGCTTCACGCCTCACCGTCTTCTTTTGTTTGGTTATCCTGACATGATACTTTTGGTGCCACAACAGTGACAGCTGACAACTGCTTTTCCCGTTTGCAAAAGCCGCGCGATTCAGCTTGGACCAAAAACATTTAACTCATTGCATGGCAGTGGATTAGATATAAGGCAGACCATGCTGCTGGGGGCGTCAGTGCCAGATTGAGAGAAACTGGAACAAAAGCTGGATTTATCACTGGTGAGGAACTTCCAGAGAGTAAGACAGTACATCTCTTTAAGTAGTTGAGAGACAGTTTAAAAGTGAAAAGCAAATGGGGGAGATCCAGGATTTAGGAACTATTTTGGTTAATTGCTCTAGCAAATACTTCAGGCTCAGTGATTAACCGGATGTGCACTTCCTGTGCACTTTTAAAAAGTTTGTCTTAAAAGCTGCAAATGACAAAGCGTTTCAAGAAATTCTATGAATAATCCCATTTTTCTTTATGTTAACGGCATCAATATAAATAGAAGGAAACTGCTTATCTTTAGTAGTCTTGGAAACAGTTTTCTATTTGGTCCATACAGTTGAACATTCAGGGAAATGTAAGCCTCTGCAGGGGTAACTAGTAAGAAACCGAGCAGTTTATCGACTTCAAAATCGGGATGAAAAAAAGCTATAGTCCAGTGAGGCAGGTAAGTAGGGAGAAAAAGGAGAGACAGAAAATGAGAAAGACTCCCTCAGTCACTTGTGGGTCCATGGCCCCTCACCTGTTTACACAAACTCAGGGTATGGGCAGAAATTATGTCTACTTTCTTTATTGTACTCTCCCAAGCACTCAGTACAGTGCTCTGCGCACATCAAGCCCTCACCCAATACCATTAACACTGCTAAAATCCAGCCTTTCCCCTCCATCCAAACTGTTACTGTGCTGATAGGCATTTACCCTATCTATCCTTGATTACTTCAGTTATCTCCTTGCTGACCTCCCAGTCTCCTGTCTCTCCCAAGTCCAGTCCATACTTCACTCTTCTGCATGGATCATTTTTCTAAAGTGTTCAGCCTGTGTTGCCCCACCCAAGTACCTCCAAAGGTTGCACGTCCGCCTCTACATCACACAGTAACTCCTTACCCATTGGCTTTAAAGGGCTCAGATCAGCTCATCCCTCCTACCTTAACTCACCGATCTACTATAGCCCAGCCCGCAAATTTTGCTCCTCTAGCACCAGCTTACTCACTGAGTTTCCTGACCTTGCCTATCCTTGCTGCTGACCCGTTTCCCACATCCTCCTACTCCATATATGCTAGACCACCACCTTCCCCCTTCACTTCAAAACATTATTAAGATCACATCTCCTGGGCAGGGAAAGTGTCTGTTATACTCTTGTTTTGTATTCTCCCAAGCACTTAGTACAGTGCTCTGCACACAGTAAGCCCTCAAACTATAGCTGAGTGAAAGAATCTCTTCCAGGAGACCTTCCCCAATTAAGCCTTCTTTTCCCCAGCTCCATCTCCCTTTGGCATTGCCTATATACTTGGATCTGTGACCTTTGGGCATTTAATATTCACCCCACAGGACTTATGTATAAATTGTATAGTACAAATTTATTCATATTCATGTCCATCTTCCCCTCTAGACTGTAAACTCATTGGGGAAGGGAACATGTCTGTCAAATCTTTGTACTGTACTCTCCTAAGTGTTTAGTATAGTGCTCTACACATAGTAAGCAGTCAGTAAAAACCACTGATTGATTGACTTGGGGCATTTGTTGTTCATTCCATAGCACTTATGTACCTATCTGTAAATTATATATTTTGAATGATTTATTTATATTACTGTCTGTCTACCCCTCTATACTATAAGCTCACTGTGGGCATGGAACATCTCTACCACCTCTGCTGAAATTTCCCAAGCACTTGTTACAGAGGTCTGCAAATAGTAAGCACTCAATAGCACTGATGATCAATGATCGATAAAATACAGAAATACAATTGTTTCTTTGGACCTTAAAACTAAGCCAGTGTCTCGTCGGATGTCGGTGGAATCGGATTGCAGAGGGGAAAACCTGAAAGTGCCCCAGTGACTGAAGCAGGGATCGGGCGGGAGAGGGTGTGCTTGTGTCTGTGTCTGCAGGCTCAGGCCTCTTGTACTTGCCCATCACCATATCACACAACACTCTCTCTTCTGCTGTTTCCTAGATTGGATAGTTCTCCCTCTCTGTTCTCTCTCCCTGCTGTGCAGACAGAAGAAACACATGTCTGACTTTGATGGATTCTGAGATTTAAAATTTAATAAGGGCCATGTCCAGGGGATACATTTCAGTAAGCCCGGTACATTTAAGTGTTTAAAAAATAAGTGAATGTTTAGCTACATATAAAAATTTATCCAGTTTCAAAGAGGTTACTGATATCAGGCAATGGCAAGAAAAATCCCTCTGTTGAAGTTATATGGCTCCCATTGTATCCACCCTGAAGTATTCTTTATGACAAAGTGGATGCTCAATAAATGATGATGATGAAGATAGCCAGACTGGAGCCTCCGGTCACAAAGGGCCTAATTGTCTAAATGCATCATGGGAAGGGGCTCTTAATTAGTCAATGATATTTATAAAGCACTTACCGTGTGCAGAGTACAATATCATTAGAAGGAACATCCCCTGCCCACAACGAGCTTCGTCTAAATAAGACATTTTGCCATAAGCCATGAACTTAAAAAAAAAAATCAATAGTATTTACTGAGCCCAGAGCACTGTACTAAGCACTTAGGAAAACGTAATATAACAGAACAGGTAGACATGATCCTTGCTCACAAGGAGAATACAGTCTACGTCTGGAAAAATGACCCGTAGTTCCAGTCAGCCATTTTCAGAAGGAGGTGATAGCATCGCCAAGCAAGAGAGATGGATTGAGCCTTGGTCCTGAGGCCTTCCATGAAAAGGTACAGAACTGCCTAACACAGTCATACCTGCCAGTCATAGTGCCTGTGGGGAGTAAGACAGTACATGGCTTTGAGTAGTTGTGAGAAAGTTTAAACAATAAAACAAATGAGGGAAAACCATTTTGGCTAATCGCTTTAGCAAACACTTCAGGCTCAGCAATTAAACCCAGTGTTAATCCGCTCGGGCAGACGGTGCAATGAGAAAGTAGGCCGGCAACGGCACGGTTACACTGTAAGGTGCCCCCAAAGCCTTCTGCGATCGGAGATGACGGTAAGCAGAGTGGTGCGGCCTAGTGGAAAGAGCCCGGGCCCGAGAGTCAGGACCTGGATTCTAATCCCAGCTCTGTCACTTGTCTATGTGACCTTGGGCAAGTCACTTCAATTCTCTGGGCCTCAGCTTCCTTATCTGTAAAATGGGGATTAAGCTTGTGAGCCCCAGGCGGGCCAGGGACTTTGTCCTACCTGATAATCTTGTGTCTATCCCAGCACTGAGTAGTGCTTGACGCACAGTAAGCACTTAAATACCACAATTATTATTATTGCTACAACACCATAACCCTGGAGAGGGTTGCCTTCAAAGTCACTGGGGTCTTTGCCACTCACGTTAGCTCGATATTTTTCAGGAGTCCTGTTGGACCCATCCACTTGCACAACAGCCTAAACAGTTCTTTGGCCAGAAAACTTCTCCAAAGGCACAGCCCCAGCAGACATCTCCTCAGTTACAGGGCTAGGACTCGAACCCAAGCCTCCTGAATCTCACAATTCCCACCAGTCCTACAGCAGGGCTCCTACATATAATACAGCTAGAGGTGGAACAAAGGTGGACAGCCAATATTTGGGGAAGGGGGAATCTTCCTCATGAAAAGGTTAGGACTGTCCACCCTGGAAAGACACAGGCTGAAACGGGGCACAGTTCAAACTTACACAATCATACACTGTTGTGGATACTTAGGCATGGAATCGTTGCTCATCAGATCCCACAACAAGACAAGAGGTGCAGGGGGCAACGATTATGATTGAAAAGTGTAAGTTTATAAAACCAAAAAAATATACCCTTACGGTGTCAGTGGAATTCTTGATCACAGTAAATTGTGCAGATCAAAAATATAAGCAGGTTCAAGAAGGGGTTGAATAAATTTGTGGACAAAAAGGACAACACCGGGCTACTAGAGGGAAAGTTACTGATGTAAAGAGAAGCGTAGGGTAAAGAGAAGGGTAGTAAATGGTACTTTCTTAACCAAAAGGATGAAGGACAAAGAGGCAACCCTTTGAATGATTCTTCCAAGAGTCCTTTTACCAATGCACAGAGAGAAGCCTGGAGATAGATGGACCGTTGGTCTGACCCAGAAATGGCTTTTGTTAAGTACAAAATACAATCTAGTCAGGTTGAACACAGTTTGTATTGCACTTGGGGCTCATAGGATTAATTTCCATTTCACAGAGGAGGTAACTGAGGCACACAGAAGTTAAGTGACTTGCCCAAGGTCACACCACAAACAAGTGACAGAGCTGGGATAGAACCCAGGCCTGTTCTCAATCCACTAAGCCACACTGCTTTTATTCATTCATTCATTCAATAGCATTTATTGAGCGCTTACTATGTGCAGAGCACTGTACTAAGCACTTGGAATGAACAAGTCGGCGACAGATAGAGACGGTCCCTGCCGTCTGATGGGCTTACGGTCTAAATCGGGGGAGACGGACAGACGAGAACGATGGCAATAAATAGAGTCTAGGGGAAGAACATCTCATAAAGACAATGGCGACTAAATAGAATCGAGGCAATGTACATTTCATTAACAAAATAAATAGGGTCATGAAGATATATACAGTTGAGCAGACGAGTACGGTGCTGAGGGGATGGGAAGGGAGAGGGGGAGGAGCAGAGGGAAATGGGGGGAAAAGAGGGTTAAGCTGCGGAGAGGGGAAGGGGGGCGGTAGAGGGAGTAGAGGGAGAAGGGGAGCTCAGTCTGGGAAGGCCTCTTGGAGGAGGTGAGTTTTAAGTAGGGTTTTGAAGAGGGGAAGAGAATTTATGTTCTTCTACATTTGCTTAAGTAGTAGTAGGATTTATTAAGCACTCACTGTGTGCAGAGCACCTTGCTAAATGCTAAGACAAACTAGACAGCACATGCTTCCCTCAACCAAAATTCCCCAAGAATAAGTTCAGAACTTATCCATTCTCTCCACCGCCAGTCCTCCGAATGATAGAGCTTAAAAATGTGACACTACTGATAAACGGCTATCTCGGCACAAGCAAATCAAATCCTTTTTCATTTTTGCTAATATCCTGTTCTTACATGGAATTGGAAATCCAATTTGTCACATCCCTACTCCAGACCTCAGAAATAAGCCACATCCTATTTGGAGGGCTCTTGGAGAGTGGTCTTCTGACTCCTGGGCTCTTGCTCTTTCACTAGGCTATAAGGTCCTGGAGTGAAGGAAATTATAGGCAGCAAACCTCACTTTTTAGCATTCAATATCTGCTCCATAATATGGTGCACTTTAGTTCGGTTCTTGCTAATCGAGTCAGATCTCAAAAGCCCGGAGACATATTATACTTGCTTCCAACTATGAAGTAATTATCAATCTCCTGCTTGAAAAAAAAAAAATCAGCTGTTACCATATTTCTATCCTTAAGGCTCATGTGACACACCTGCCCTCCAAAAAAATTGTTATAAAGAAGCATTAACAAGATGACAGTACCCTTTTAAAATGTTTTCTTATACATTTCGGACCTAATCTCACTATATTTCAAACTCACTGGAAAGATTTTAAGTGCTAAGACATCAATATTAGGGAAACCCCTCATTTTAAAGCAATACAGTATTTTGGAGTTAACTCTCACACTTCATGAGCCCAGCCCCTCCGAAAACATTCACAGAAATTCTGCATTCGTTGGCAAACGGGTCTTTCTAGTCAATGCCTGGGTGAGCATAGCCCAAATGAAGTTAAAGACTCAGCAGTTACTCAATTGATTTGCTTCATGGAGGCAATCTAAATGGGTTTGTTAGGTCAAAAGATCTACTTTGAATGCCCAGGTTTTCCAGCCAGGAGCATCCAATTCATTGTTAAACACTGAATCAGTGGAATTTGATTATTTTGTGAAGAGCACTGTATGAAGCATTTGGAAGAGTATAACACAGTAAGCAGGTCCACAACACCTAGGTTGAGCAAATTCAGCCACAGGACTGAATGACCCCACAAAGTGAACAGACGCACACATATGCACCTAGGAACAGCAATACCAGGAGACATCACACCTTAGGAGACCACCCCTGCTGCTGGCCTGAATATCAATCCTTAAAAGTCCCCATACCCCCTCCTCTCCCCCAACACACACACAAGGATAAGACTGTGATTTCTGTGACACAGATAACCAAGGTCCACCATATCCCCCTTTGGCAGCACCTTCAGGCCAGCCCTGCCCAGCCAGGCAAACCTGAGAGAGAATCACCTCGCCTCCCCCATCCATCTTGAGCCACTGTTCAACACCAAACACCTTACTTACCTCCCTTGAGTAAAACCACTTCTGAAAGGCAGTGAATGCCCCAGGGTTCCTCGGAAGAACCTTCGAGGTCTGTTTAACAAGAACAAACATTCACCCGAACTCCTCTGACATCCTCAACCTCTGCTCACCGACTTCTCTCCGAAGCTCCCTTCCCTACCTTTCACGCCGCCCCCCCCCCCCCTTCCCACGAGGAAGCCGAAGTCAATTAGTCTCCCCGAACAGCTGGGTTGAATTATCATCAGCTGCAGTTGCAGTTGCCCAGGTTTCTCCTCCCACCCTCAACCCCCAGGCCCTACCCCGGCCAAGCCTCATTTGCATTTTGTGTGTTTTGTCTCAAACTCTCTTTCCCCTAAATATGTTTGACAGACTTCAAAGTGGCTGGGACAACAGTCATTACCCTCCAGCTAGCCTGCTAATTTGCTGTTTTCCGAATGTCACCATTTACACACGGGGGTTTGTTAACGGCTTAGCAATGAGAGTGGAAGCTTGCTAGCCAAGTTTTATGAGGCTCACCGGTGCCCATGCTTCCAAGGCATTTGACATATCTCTGGCATTGCTTCCTTTAAAAGAGTTACATGTTAATAACTTAATATCAGTCCTAAGTACAACAACTACAATCAACTCTGCCTACTTCTAATTGCACGAATCAGTAGCCGACCAGTTTACAAAAATGTCATTTAAATGAATGATCTTTCCATAATTTGGGATCCAAACGATGAAGAAACTAGACTGTATTTCTTACTCTGAAACAACAAGAACTGTGGGATCTGTTAAGCGCTTACTGTTCTTAGCATAGGGTAGATACAAGCAAATCAGGTTGGACACAGTCCCTGTCCCACGTGGGGCTCACAGTCTCAATTACCATTTTACAGATGAGGTTACTGAGGCCCAGAGAAGTTTAGTGATTTGCCTCAGGTCACACAGCAGACAAGTGGCAGCGTTAGGATTAGAACCCATGATCTTCTGACTCCTAGGTCCGAGATCATTCCACTAGGCCACGCTGCTTCCCATTCAACCCAACTGGTTTGAAACCGGGTAGTATGCACGATTCCCTTGCCCTTACAAAGGGAAATTCTTATTCCTTTTCAAGAATTTAGAGGGTGCAGGATCTTTATCTAAGCCCAATCCTCACCCATTTACTATCTTTAAATTTGACACACATTAATATGGGATCCTCATGTCCTGTCTTTAGTTGTATTTATAATGTATCTGTTATTTATTTACCCATCTATGTTTATTACTCATATCTAATCTTCTGTCCTTTTAGCTGTTATACATCCATCCATTTAAAATTCCTTGTCTTCGGTTAGTTTATAAACTCCTCTAGGACAAGAATAAATAGCTCTTACACTTTGCTGAATGTCACCCAAGTTCTTATTTCAGTGTTCTAAACACAATAGGTGCTCAATAAATACTGTTTGTGATGTTGGAGCATCAATATATCACCTGGTTATTTTTAAAAGTTCTATTTAGAATTCTTATGCAATGTTTGTTGTGGGATTTTTTTACAAATCCAAACTTGTTACTATGTTCCTCACTATTCCTTTTTCCTACATATCACTTCTTTTATTTTAGTCTCATTATTAGCAGTTAGCTTGCTTTCCCACATTTGGGGGGAAAAAACATGGCTTTGCCACTTATGAATGTATTACTTTGATGTGGTGTGTTGTAGCTTCTACATCTGCCCCCAAAGCCTTCAGTGTAGGGATGTGTTTTACCAAATGAAAATCAATAAACAAATACCATCTTTGAGATGTTTGGTTCTCTGGGGGAAAAAAATACCAAGTTTCATTGTGCTAACATTCCAGTCCTTTCAAGAAGAACATCTAGAAAATGAGGTTAGCTTTTCTGTCATCATTCCCTAAATTTTTAATTATTTTCTAAATAAGCCAACTGTATCCATTAGCTTTCAAGAATATATATATATATATGTGTGTGTATATACATATATATATATATATAGTGCTTTAGAGTCTGCTCTAGTAATCAGCAAACCTTACATCCTTTGCTGTTAAGGACTATGGAGCAGGGCTAGCATATAGGAGATAAATTAATCACAATCTAAGGTGTTTTACATTATTTGGCAGTGCTTTTGGGAAGCCAGGTGTGACTGATCTTAGTAGCAATGAGGCATAAAATTTGCAAGAACCATGAAGCCCCTTTTAATTATAATGTTTCACAAGGCATGGTTCAAAAACAAAGTGAAATTCCCCAGCTACTTACTTCAGTTGACCTTTACCAATGAATTTGAAAAAATGAATTTTTTTCTCTACAAATATGCCACATTTTCACTAGCTCTTTCCATCAGAGTGATGCTGTATCAACCGGCATGGGCGTCTGTAGACTGTCGCTTCACTTCTCTGGACCTCAGTTTCCCCATCTGTAAAATGGGGTTTAAGACTATGAGTCCCATGTGGGACAGGGAGTATGTCCAGTGTGATTGCCTTGCATCCAACCCAATGCTTACTACAGTGTCTGGCACATAATAAGTGCTCACTAAATACCATGGTTATTATTATCATCTGTTTCCCATCACACAATATAGGTAATATTGCTTTATATTTATCCATTGAAAGATATAAATATATCTAAGCCTCTACTCTTCTCTCCCTCTAGACTCTAAGCTCCTTGAGGGCAGGAAAGGTGTCTACCAAATCTGTTATATTGTACTCTCCCAAGCACTTAGTACAGTGGTCTGCGCACAATTAGTGCTCAATAAATACACTTGATTGGTCTTCCCTTTTGCTTCTACTAATTTTCCTTTGAATATCTCCTTTGATCTGTTTTCTCCAAATTGTCTCTCCAATCCTATTAATGAAAATCCCTCACAAAGAGGAATAGGCTCTCCAAGCTTCTTGGATCACACTTCAAGAAACAGTGCTCTAAAACACACCCCTTTCTCATCAGCCATTTTCTATTGCACTATTTTGTGATGTGTGTACTTTTCTTCAAGTAGCTTTGTATGGGCTTTGCAAACTTTGGTTTAACCTCCCTCCAATACTCTAGGAAACAGGTAGATGGCTTGATATTGTGGGTCATTCTCATTCAAAGAAGGAAACTCTGAGGTCTAGGGATTGCATGGTTTTCCCAAACGAATACAGAAAGTAATCGGAATAGAAGCAAGAATTTACCACTGCAGCCATTTTGTCTGTGTTACTTCTTAAATAAGATTAAAATCATCTTCTCATAAATGAATTGCAAGATGGCTGGAAAAAGATAAGTTAATTCACTAACCTTTTGTTCTAGAAAAGCAGAAATATAGATCACAACATGAAACGAAAACTAAATTGTGAGAAGGCTGAGCAGTGAATCGGTTCCAAAAGCTTTACTTCAGCATTAAAGCTGCTCACTCCTTGGGCTATTTTGCATAAAAGAGTTGTCATAGGAGAGCTGAATCAGATTTGGAATACTCCAAATCTTTGAGCGCAATGGTTCCATTTCATTTTTTATCCAGAAAAAAAACATTTACTAGCGCACACAGATAAAATAATTGTAATAAAAATCTTGCTAACTGAACCACAGCACTGAAAGCAGTGTTTGGGTCTCTGAGTATATGTATATGGTACTCTATTGATTTTATTGAAAGAGAGTCCTTCGAAGCGAATGTCCAAAATGTTGCTCTCACTGGGTTTTTTTAATTGTTTTTTAAGATCCCAAAAAACAACTAGGACTGTAGAATACAGCTGCTGTAGCTGGTGTTCCAAAAATTAAAGCTCTAATCTGTCTTGGCAAAGAAGACTCTGGAAGTAATGAAACCCAGCCTTCACATGGAAAGATTAATATAGCTTAAAAATGATTGTTTATGACTGCTCTCACTGAACAAACCATTTACATTGCATTATCAAATCTTCAGGAAAAGAATGGGGGACTGCCACTGTAATAAAACATTTCTGCTTTGAGGCAAATGTACATTATCACATTATGTCTTTCAAACTTCGTTATTTTACTATAGCGATGTTCTCTGATTCTCTGCAGTGTGGATTGAGAAGACAGGGTTATTACAGTCTCCTGTCTCTGCGTACTTACTGCTTCTATATTGTAAGTTTTTAAAAAAATTCTTTGTAAGACCTTGTTGAAAAAGACAGCATGCAAGCAGTTTTTGAAAAATGGCATCTAAAGATTGAGACATTTTTGTGCCTTAGATGTGCTGTTCTTTGAACTATTATTCTCAGCCCCTAAAATTTGTGGACCCTAACCCGCTTTGTTCAAGGTAGCCTTCTCTTAGAAGTAGCGTGGCCAAGTGGATAGACCACGGGCCTGGGAATCGGAAGGAGTTAGGTTCTAATTCCGGCTCTGCCATTTGTCTGCTGTGTGACCTTGGGCAAGTCACTTCACTTCCCTGTGCCTCAGTTCCCTCATCTATGAAATGGGGATTAAGATTGTGAACCTTATGTGAGACAGAGGATGTGGCCAACTTGAATATGTGTGTCTACCTCAGCGCTTAGAACAGTGCTTGGCACATAGTAACCACTTAACAAATACCACAATTATTAGTAGCGTGGCCAATGACAGCTCTAGTGGGTAGTAGACCCTCAGACACACATGACAGAGCACATCCAAACCACACCCACCCCCTAGTACTTCCTTTCAAAAACATTTATAAACGGTGTCTCTGTATTTGAATGAAATCCATTTCAGATATTTTGTTAAGAACAAATAATAGTGTTCTAATGCCAACACTTCTAGCACAACAGCTGGGTGGATGGCAAAGAAGTGGAAGAAAAAACACTGCAAATGGTTTTTAACCTAACGAATGATCTCAAATCTAAAAGGTATCACAGTGTAATAGTGAAGAATTTCCAAGAATCCTTTCACTGTAGCTGTTTTTTTCCACAGCATTGTCCAAGTCCTTGTCTTACAGAGTTTGCAGCAACATCCCATCAAACTGACCGAAACAATATTCCTTTATTTTGGAGTGAATGGCTGCTACATTGTTAAGAGCTAAATACGAAATATACTTTCATCTGAGGACTAGTATGTTGTAACCACTAGACCAAGGTGGCGAGGATCTATTACAATTTTCCTTTGTTCAAGTAAATAGGGTCAGTGTTATCTGGAGGACCAAATCTGTTCCACTCTATGTAGGTAAACATGGGTCTCAAAAATCGAGGAAGTCAGTCAGTCAATTGTATTTATTGAGCACTTACTGTGGGCAGAGCACTGTACTAAGCATATCACAAAAAACAGACACATTCCCTGCCCAAAACAAGCTTACAGCCTAGGGGGAGCTTACAGAGGGAAGTGCCTAATAACTCCCTCTCCAGAAACCAGACCCGCTCTCCAGTTTTCTAGATATTTAGGCCCCACTTCAGCATGGGCCCAATGCCTCGCCAAGAATCTGGGCAGAACCAGCTCTTCAAATCCAGAATGGAAAAGATACAAGCCCTAGGTTTGGGCTCCACAGGGGCCCACCACCCCAGGGAGGGGCCTAAGCTAGGCTGAATTTCCTGGGGAAGGCTCAGATCGAAATCGCCCCCGCCCCAACTCCCTTTCATGGTGCCGACTGTAAAATCCTATTGCAATAAACCCACACACATAATAATAATAAGGTTGGTACCCACAGGGGTGTTGGTACATACCCTCACCCCTGAATTAATCCCAAGGACGGGCAAAGGAGCTGATCACGGTTTTACTGTCAACAGAACTGAAAACCTGGCCAGTTTCTGTGCAGATATCCTGAATCTGCTGCCCCAAAAGGGACCCTCTCCCAAACCAGAGAGGTTTTCCAAAGAGGAAAACTGTCTCAGTCATCCAGGCTGACGTTTTAGGACTCCAAGAACTCCAAGGCTCTCACAGAGTCTGTCCTGGGCTGAGATGGCTCCTTTTCAAAGACAGTGCCGCCTTGCTCCCCCGCATCGCTGCCCAACCCGCTTACTCAGGATGATGAATGAGTTGAGGATCATCCCCCTGCCCACCCCAGAGAAGCCCCTCATGGAAGCCGGTTTCTTTGCAAATGGCACTTTTAGGATCTTCAGGGGAGATTTAGTTGCCCTGGTTTCCGGGGCGGGGGGGGGGGGGGGGGGTGACTGGGTCAGAGTGGAGTGACCCAGCCCAATGTCAACCTCTTCCCAGCCACGGGGAACCAGTAATAATAATAGTAATAATAATTATGGCACTTGTTAAGCATTTACTATCTGCCAAGCACTGTTCTAAGCACTGGGGTAGATACAAGGTATTCAGGTTGGACACAGTCCTTGTCCCACATAGGGCTCACATTCTTAATCTCCATTTTCTAGATGAGGTAACTGAGGCCCAGAGAAGTGAAGTGACTTGCCCAAGGTCACACATCAGACATGTGGCAGAGCCACAATTAGAACCCATGACCTTTTGACTCACAGGCCCATGCTCTATGCACTAAGCCACACTGCTACTTCTCAGTAAGTAAGTCACATACTAGACTACTTTAGACTTTTAGACATGAATGGCAGGGAGGAATTAGCAGCCACTTTATAATAATTGTGGTATTGGCTAATAATAATAATTATGGTATTTATTAAGCACTTACTATGTGCCAAGTACTGTCCTAAGCACTGGGGTAGACACAAGGTAAACACTTACTATGTTCCAAGCACTGTACTAAGTGCTGGGATAGATATTATAAAATAATCTAGACTTTAAGCCTCTAGATTGTAAACTTATTAGGGGCAGGGAACCTGTCTACTAATTCTGTTGCACTGAACTCTCCCAAGCTCTCAGTACAGTCCTCTGCACATATTAAGCACTCAATAAATACGATTGATTGATTTAATCAGGTCCGACACAACCTCTGTCCAACATGGAGTTCACACTAAGGGGAAGGAAGAACGTATATTGAATCCCATTTTACAAATGAGGAAACTGGGGCCCAGAGAAGTGAAATAATTGGCCCAAGGTCACACAGCAGGCAAGTGGCAGAGCCAGAATTAGAATCCAGGTCCCTTGACTCCCCGACTATGCTCTTTCCACCAGGTCACGCTGCACTCTCTGTTGACGGCTCTCTGTATCTGCTTAGGCTCCCTCGAGGATCACTCTGGTCTGTTAAATCTGGCGAACAACGCACCTGCAGAAAAACCGTGCCTGTGACAAAGGCGGGGGTCCGTCCTGCGATCCTCCAGCCCATCCCCACTCCCAAGCATTGGGTTTGCTTCACAGGACCCTGCTCCTCTGCCTTATGAATGAGCAGTGCGTCTGTTAAATAATGTATTGCACTTCTATGAAATAAAGATCCTTTCCGGACCTTCAAAATAGTAAATAAATTATTACAGACTCCTCATAATGCACTCTATCATTTCCTCTGCATCACAATGTGACTCTCTGCAGATGTTTACCAACTAATAATGCCTGCTTTTAATTCCAAAGTAGTGGCAAAATTATGAGGCTCCCTGAAATATTTAGATTTGTTTCTTGTTGGGCTAATTCAGCCCCGGGGGTATATTGTTATCCACTTCCTTCCACCTGTGCACTCTGCTTTGTTTACAGCTTGGCAAAAACAATGGGATACCTATCTGTTTCTAAGCAATTGGACATGTATCTTTATCACATGCTAATATTTTAACTCCAGGACAATTTCTCAGCTCTGTGTAAAAGGCACATCATGCCAAGTGAACACCTATGAAAAAGGTAATGACCATAATACTTGTATTGGAGCCCTATCTCAGTCAAAGTGCTTTTGTATCAGTCATTTCATATCATCCTCTGTTATTTATATTGTCTGTCTCTCCCTCTAGACTGTACGCTCCTTGTGGGCGTGGAACATGTCTACCACCTCATCTGAATTGTATTCTCCCAAGTGCTCTGCACAATGTAATGATAATAATGATGGTATTTGTTAAGCGCTTACTATGTGCCAAGTAAGCACTCAATAAATACTACTGATGGAGTGAGCCTCACAGATTTCTTTTAAAACCCTCGACTAGGAGCCAAATACCTACATAAAACCTGATTATCTTGTTTCCACTCCAAAACTTAGTACAACATTTGGCATACAGTAAGCGCTGAACCAGTACGATTATTTAAGCAAAGCTTTCTTAGCTGATTTATATAGAGGGCGTCTTCATTTTCAAAGATGATGCAACAGACGGTAAGATCCTGTCTGAAAACACTGAATTGTGACCCTGACACATTGTTTACCCTTAAGGATAATAATAATTGTGACATTTGTTATTTGCCAAGCACTGGGTAGATACAAACTAACCGGGTTGGACACAGCCTTGTCCCATTGGGACTCCCAGTCTAAGGGGGAAGCAGTGTGGGAAGAAAACGGGACAGCCACCTACCTGCTGTGTGACCCTAGGCAAGTCACTTAACCTCTCTGAGCCTGTTTCCTCATCTGTAAAATGGAGATTGAATTCATTCAGTTGTATTTATCGAGCGCTTACTGTGTGCAAAGCACTGTAGTAAGCACTTGACTGAACGCTTGATTTCCCTCCACCTTAGACTGTGAGTCCCATGTAGGACAGAGATTATGTCTGGCTTGATTATCTTGTATCTTCCCCGGGTCTTAGTACTATGCTCGGCCCAAGTAAGCACTTAACGAATGACACGATTATTAAGGGGGAGGGAAAATACTGAGTCTCCATTTTACAGATTAGGAAGCAGAGGCCCAGAGAAGCTAAGACATACCCAAGGTCACACAGCAGGCAAGTGGAAGAGCCGGGGCAGTGACCCAAGTCCTCTGACTCTCATTTCCATGGTCTTTCCACTAGGAGATGCTGCTCCTAATGGGCCTGCTGCTCCTTCATAAAAGGACTGCATGTT
Organism: Ornithorhynchus anatinus; assembly: GCF_004115215.2. NCBI lineage: Eukaryota > Metazoa > Chordata > Mammalia > Monotremata > Ornithorhynchidae > Ornithorhynchus > Ornithorhynchus anatinus. Next base: position 34,351,437 of record NC_041739.1, read on the forward strand.
TTAAAATGTATTAAAAGCTTTACTTGAGGAGAGCAAGTAATTGATTTTTATGTGCCCATCTTCCAGTGCCCCATTCAGAACTGCTTAGGTATCCTGCTGTCTTCCATTCTCCTCACATGTCCTGCTGTGACAGCTCTGTTGCAGTGAGCTGACTACCTTCTACGAGTTCATGGTTGACGATCTTGAACTGCCCTTTGATGCTGAATGTGCGTCGTAGACGGCATAAGCAAAATTGCTCCAGGAGCTGTGCTTGTCTTACAGTTTCCAGACTGTAAGCTCACTGTGGTCAGAGAATTGCCTATCAACTCTATTGTACTGTCCTCTCCCAAGCCCTTAGTACAGTGCTCTGCACATAGTAAGCGCTCAATAAATACCATTTATCGTAAGCATTTAAGCATTCTTTGTTAAAAATAAAAATGTAAAAATTAAACTCAAATATATCCTGCCCACATCTCCATATAGTAATTAAGGATGGCGGCTATTATCCCCATCTAACAGATGGAAAAATCTGAGGTTCACAGGGGTGAAATGACTAGTTCAGTCTCACACGGTGAATCAGTAGGAGAATTTGGAGAAAGTGATTACCACAAAATGTCCTTCCCACTAAACCCCAGTGTCAAGGAAGGAAATGATGAGGCCTTCACACATGTAACCTGAATTAGGCTAAATGATTTTGGCTCTGCCCAGTGGTGCTTCAAAATGGCTCAGATCTAACCCAGTTCTTCATATACACTGCCCAAGATCTGTCCTTCAAGCAATATCTAAAAGATCATGTCACACATACTATCGCTGCATCAGTGTATTAGTACCATGCTTCGTTTGTGCCCGATCGTTTTCTGACCTTCTGGAAACACAGATTCGGGCATCATCGACTATGTGCTAACTAGAAAGATCGAAAATTCTAAATCTGCTAAATCTCTCGCCGTCCTTCAGTTCGAAAGTTGGCACTGCTGATGGTGTTGCTGCCTGGGTTTGAGAGTGGGTCTGCAATCCTTCCCACACTAGGTACTTGTCATTTGTCCTTTGGGGCTGTCAAGGCTGTTTACAAGGCCTGCAGAAAGGCTTCTCTGACTCATCTTCCCCTCCCGCCCTCCCCGGTTCCACTCTCCCCCCCCCCCCCCCCCCCGCAACCGATCCGGATCCATCCAATTTTCCCTCCCTACTGCCTCACCCAGCACTTAGTCCCCAAGCACTTAAATGTACTTACCCCACCCCCATTCCCACAGCACCAATGTGCATATCCTGTTACTTGGCGCTTCCTCTATCTATAATTTATTTTCAAGTCTGTCTCCCCGCATTAGACTGCAAGCATGTTGAGGGAAAGAATTGTGTCTAACAACTGTATGGTACTCTCCCAAGGCTCTGTGCCTCAGTGACCTCATCTGTAAAATGGGGATTAAGACTGCGAGCCCCAGGTGGGGTATGGACTATGTCCAACCTGATTAGCTTGCATTTACCCCAGCACTTACTAAAGTGCCTCGCACATTGTAAGCACTTAACAAATAAAATGTTTTAAAAATAGTAATAAATAGAATTGATTGATGGACTGCATTTTAGGCTTTGCCTCCTCCATTCCTGAATGCATGTTGCCTTTGCTAAAAATGAACAGTCATAGTCTGTATTTGATCCCTGTGAGGTTCATAGCACTGTCTTGGATATTTGGTGTGCTGTTAATGAATAGTCCCTGTCCTCGAGTTGTTTAAAATCCAACAAGGGAAATGAGGCTGTTTAGCTTGGTAACGCCTCAGATCTAAATAAAGCAGAACTTCTTCATTTATGAACTAAATGGTACATAAGGGATCGTGTCTACCTACCATATCGCATCCTCCCAAGCACTGAGTACTCTGCAAAGTTTAAGCACTCAATAAATACTCAATGAATACCACTGATGGATTGACTGAATGCATCCCACCACTTCTGTTGGGTATGAAAAGTAGACACCCTCAATGCTGTAAGCTCAACCAGTCCAGGATGCTGGAAATTACCAAGAAAAAAACCTCCTCTGTAAAATGGGGGTGAAGACTAAGAGCCCTAGGTGGGACAGAGATTGTGTCCAACCTGATAATCTTTTATCTACCCCAGAGTTTAGTATAGGGTCTGGCATGTAATAAGTGATTAATACATACCATTAAAAAAAGTCCAATATAGTGAACCCCTAAAGTATTTATGATGCATTTTTATTTTGAATATGGTGGGTTATGTTAATGGGGTAGAAATCTTGGGAATGTGGCATTCGTTTATCTTTTGGACAAGACTCAAAAGAAGCCTTATAACTAATTTGCCTTATAATGTCAACAGCAAATGCAAAACTGAGAAATTCAAGGGAATCTGGAAAGGACCAGGGCTGGACATCTCTCCTTGCCACTGGGTCAGTCAGCAGTGATCCATATGAAAACCAGCTAATATTTAACTGGGGTAGTGAATTTTTTTCTTTTTATGGTATTTGTTAAGCACTTACTATGTGTCAGGTACCGAACTAAGTCCTGGGTTAGATACAAGCTAATCAAGTTGGACGCAGTCCATGTCCCACTTGGGGCTCACTAGGCTGAGTTCTCATTTTACAGATGAGGTAACTGAGGCACAGAGAAGTCAAGTGAAATACCTAAGGTATTTAAGGTACCTAAGGTACTTAAGTGGAGGAGCCAGAATTAGAACCCAGGTCCTCCTGACATTCAGGTCTCTGTTCTATCCACTAGGCAATACTACTTCTCTGAATCAGGATACAACAGATGTTGAGAAATTTATTTAGATTAAAATAATTTGAATTTGGAAATGAAAGTGGTTTTGAGGACTTTAAGTGACCTTAGTAGAAAGAGCACAGGCCTGCCATCAAGAGACCCGGGTCCGAGCTCGTCCAACCGTCAGCTGCGTGACCTCGGGCACGTCGCTTAACTCTCTGTGTCTCAGTTTCCTCAACTATAAAATAGCAATAAAGTACCTGTTCTCCCTCCTACTTAGATTGTGAGCCCTGTATGGGACAGGACCGTGTCTAATTTGAGTATCTTGCATCTATCCCAGTGCTTAGCACCGCGCTTGGCACCTAGTAAGCACATAATGAATCCATTCATCACTTTTTTCCTTTAAGAGTAATACCATCAGAGTAACCAAAGTTACTTGCGTCTCCTAATTATTAATATCGGATATAAAAGTTGTAAAAGTTGTGACGTGGCCACGTGGGGTTTGAATCATTTTTCACCCAAATAGAGCTCCTAATTCTGGAAAAGGTACTGAGGGGGAAGCCTCAACCCACAAGTTATTTTGGAATTGTTTTAACAGTAAATGAATTTAAATATTATGGACTATAGAGCCTTTTTTCATCCCACAGACTATTTAGAAAGAGCATATCCAGTGTTACAAGGTATTTGGAAAGATCACATCCAGTGTTCATGGTTGAGAAGAGGGTGGGTAGCTAAGACCATTTAGGAAAAAATGAGTTTCTCTGAAACTTGGTAGAGAGTACTTTTGCATTTTATTTTCTACCTACTCCACCCAAAAGTCTTCAAATCTGCTGTAGAAAGAATCGCAGAGGACGTTGTTCACATCGACGAGGCTTTGATTAGAAAAAGGAAATCACTGTCCCTGATAATCTCAGTTTGTATTCCCTATCCCTTTTTAGGAATGGCCCCACATTGACTTTGGCCTCCACTCACAGGTCCCATGATGAGCCCCTGATAAGGCTCAGTGAACAAGAACTATGGAACACTAGTTCACCCTTTGGAAGTCCAAACAAAGAAACACCAGATGACAGTAATTTTTCAGATTGGGCCAGGCACCAGTAATTTCCTATTCAGCACAGATTGGTCTGCTCCATTTTAAGACAAAATAGTGCACGCGTAGCAGTTAACCCAGCAATTTAACCTGCTCTCCTTGATGGGAAGTGAGGGTGAAAATTGAAGGACCCGACTGATCGGTAGATTTCTTTTCCCACTATTTTATGCTTGTCTTCTGGCAGCTTATATGTACATCCTTATGGACAACATAAAAAATAATAATGTTGGTATTTGTTAAGCGCTTACTATGTGCAGAGCACTGTTCTAAGCGCCGGGGTAGATACAGGGTAATCAGGTTGTCCCACGTGAGGCTCACAGTCTTAATCCCCATTTTACAGATGAGGTAACTGAGGCACTGAGAAGTTAAGTGACTTGCCCACGGTCACCCAGCTGACAAGTGGCAGAGCCGGGATCCGAACCCATGATCTCTGACTCCCAAGCCCGTGCTCTTTCCACTGAGCCACGCTGTTTCTCAGCGTGAGAAGCAACATAGCCTAGTTGATAGAGCATGAGCCAAGAAGTACCTGGGTTCTAATTCCGGCTCTGCCACTTGTCTGCTGTGTGACCTTGGGTAAATCACTTCACTTCTCTGTGACTCAGTTACATCGTTTGTAAAATGGAGATAAAGACTGAGAGCCCAACGTGGGACTGGGACTGTGTCCAATCTGATTAGTTTGTATCTTCCCAAGTGCTTAGTATAGTACCTGACATATAGTAAGTGCTTAACGAATACCATTTAAAAAAAACAAAACTGCTGAGGTCTTTTTTAAGCCTGGGATAAGACCATGTCTGGAATCTTGGATGTGCTCCTGGGGTCTGTGTGTGTGGGAAGGCACAGAGAAATATCAGTTTACTCTTGGGATTGGACTCTCCGTCCAAATTGGATTCAGCTCCAGCAGACAGAAGTGAAGTAGGAAGGCAGGACCAAGAGAGGGAAAAGTGAGGTTCCCTAGAACTTCCAGACTAAGGGAACAATCCCAGCATCTTTTTTTTTTTTTACAGCATTTATTGAGCTCTTAATATGTGCAGAGCACTGTACTAAGTGCTTGAGAGATTACAACATAAACAGAATTAGCAGACATTTTCCCTGCCTATAGCAAAGTACTATGTGCCAGGCACTGTACTCTGTAGTAGAAACAAGATAATTGTATTGGACACAGTCCCTTTCCCACAAAGGGCTCAAAGTCTTAATCCCCATTTTACAGATGAGGGAACTGAGGCACAGAGAAGTTCAATGACTTGCCCAAGGTCGCACAGCATACTCCCAGGCCCATGCTCTTTTCACTAGGCGGCACTCCTTTTTTTTTTATATTTCTGGGATCCATTTTTACATAGAATGCCTACAGTCAAGAGAATTGCTCTATTGGAAATGATGTCCAAGTACACTCCCGGATTTTCATTGCTATCTGGCAGCGAAACCCAATCCACTGTGGTGCACAGAGATGGTAGTTCCTGCCCCTGGATTTCCAATCTGCCTGCTCCCTTTCTAATTCTGAGAGTCAAGCTTTCAACCACCAACCCCAACAGGGGTTCCAGATCCAGGCCATGCTGGAAGAGAGGTATTCCCCAGCCTTAATTTCATGTAATAATTCTCTGAGATCACCGATAATGTGTATAATTCTGTGCCTTGTTGGTTTCGCTGGATGGGAGAAGAGCACAGCCGTCTATCTACCGCAAAAAGATTTAAATTGCCACTAAATCAAAATGTACGTGTTTTCCAGCTTTATCTCATTCTATTATCACAGATGAATGATATTTACATCTCCCTGGTGTACCATTGTCTGGTTACCCCAGATTAAGGATTTATAAAAAAAGGGCCCAAATAGTTTTCCATCTGCGTATAAATGACCTCTGTGTTTCATGTCCCGGTTACTTGATTATTTTTTTTCTTATCAGCCAAATACAGGACTGGAATCCACAGCAGCTATTGCATCCCCTTAGGCTCCCTCCTTTTTTTTTTTTCTTGCTGGATTTCACTTAGTTTATGCTTACGTTAATTACCAGCACCCGTTCTGAAAACGTATATATCGTAACTGGTTTGCAAAGGCAAAGTTTCTAAATGGAGTCTGCAGCAGGACCCCTCCCCTTCAGTCCTTATCCAGGGTACAGCCCATTCAAAAGGTAGGAATGATCTGATATTCCTTCCTCTTCCTAGAGTAAAGGAAGGAAATAAAATATATTTCTGGTGGGGCCGGGGGAAAGAATCTAAATCTGCATAAGGGTCCTGCTCTTTCACTACGTAATCCAATACGTAATGAAGATTAAATATTACTAGAATGATCGGAGGGACACTGTGGCATTTGTTAAGTGCTTACTATGGGCCAAGCACTGTGTTAAATGTTGGGTTAGACAGCATTTGTAATCAGGTGAAGTCCCTGTCCCATATGGGGTTCACGGTTCAAGGAGGAGGGAGAATCAGAATCGAATTCTCATTGTACAGATTAGGAAACTTGGGAAGTTAAGTGACTTCCCCAAGGTCTCAGCAGGAAAGTGGCAGACCATGGATTAGAACCCAGATCTTTGCACTCCAGGCTTGTGCTCTTTCCACTATCTCAAAATGCTTCTCTGACAGGTTTAAAAAATAAATGAATGCTCACACATCTGCCTGGAAAGCAGAAGATGAAACCTACTTGAAGGCAGGGGAACAGAAGTTTATTCCAGCCTGTGATTCTGTGGTACTACTTGCCAGGTGAGTTCAGACATCTACTCTGTAGCTTTTTTTTATGGTATTTGTTGAGTGCTTACTATGTGCCAAGCACTGTACTAAGCGCCGGGATAGATATAAATTATTCAGGCTGGACACAATCCATGTCCCACATGGGGCTCACAGTTTTAATCTCCATTTTACAGATGAGGTAACTAAGGCCCAGAGAAGTTAAGTGACTTGCCCAAGATCACAGAGCAGACAAGTGGCAGAGAAGGAATTAGAACCCCAACAGAGTTCTTCTGACCCCCCGGTCCTTCTGACTACCAGGCCCATGCTCTATCCACTAGGCCATGCCGCTTCCCATCAAACATCAAACTTGTCAAACATCGAACATCCGAAAGCTACTCTGTTCACACTTTTTTTCAGTTTTAGACATTAGCAGAATAATTCTAAATATCAAATAGTTTTGATGATCTTTGTTCCTGTATGTTCGTGCAAATACGTGGCCTAACGGAAAGAGCCTGAGAGTCAGAGGAACTGGGTTCCAATCCCGACTCCCAGTCTGTCTGCTGTGTGACATTAAGGAAGTCACTTAACTGCTCTGTGCCTCAGTTATCTCATCTGTAAAATGGGGATTAAGATCGTAAGCCCTACAAGGAAGATGGACTGTGTTCACCTGATTAGCTTTTATTAACCCCAGTGCTTAGTACAGTGCCTGGCACATAGTAAGCATGTAATAAATACCATTAAGAAAAAAAGATACTGGGGCAGGGGAAGAACAAGGATTTCACATGAGGACAAGCAAAAGATGGTCACGTTAAGACTAAAAAAAGTGTTGACAAGGCTGTTTTCTGGACTCTGCTGACAGGGCGTGGACGAAGAGGTGGGCTGGAGAAAATGAGGAGATTAGATGGAATTCTGTCCAGGCCATCCTCCAAACTGGGGATGTAAAAAGCAAGAGCCTCTAGGGTCTCGATGCTATCGGCTCACTGGCACTCTGTCCAGTCCCGACCACTCCTGGGTTTGGGCTTTGTCCACACTGGTCTACGGTTCCTCTGAGGGGGACTGAAGCGGTTTTACGTTCCTCTTGCACCCGCAAACCCTGGAGAGATGGAAGGCTCCCAGGATCCTTCAGCGGGGCTGGGATTGCTGGCCAGTGGCTCAAGGGCACAGTGTCATGCAGGGGATTGGAACTTACTGGACCCTGGCCACATCCCCTCAGAGAGGGTCTAAACATAGGAAGGCGGGTGAAGCTTGAAAGGAAGTACAGGAAGGGGCTGCTGGGGTATGCAGAGCTAAAACTGAAGGGGCTTGAGCCCGTGCATAAATTCATCTCTGCCGAGGTGGTCGAAGGAGTCCGCAGTGAGCCAAGAGACAGTTGGCCAAGCTCAGAGTTAAGGCAGCGACACCTCTCTTAGGGCCCGGGGCCTCCCGAGACTTCGGTAAGCCCCTGGACCTACGGCTACGAGCCCTAAAGCCAGCCTAAAATGTCTGAACGGGAACCCGGCAGGCCCGGGGGCTGAGAGAGGCCATATGGTGAGTCCGTAGCTCAGATGATTGCATCTGGTTCCCAGTTGGGGAACAGGCTTTAGAGAAGGAAACAGATTGCCCACTGACCCTCAGAGTTCTTCTGTAAGGATCTCTCTCCCAGCAGTGAATATCTGATGCTCACGGCAATCCTGGGTTGAGATAAAAAGGGGCGGGGTGAGGAGATAGAACTGCGATTGGCATAAAAAACACATCTCTCCGGGGAAGAAACTGTGATCCTTGGGTCTGCTCTCCCCCCCGTCACGGTCCCGAGGGCAGGACGCGGTTCCGGTAATCCCCACAGCCTCTAGGCCCCGCGGCTTTCTCAAGTTACAGATGGATGGAGTCTCCCATCAGAAATGGCGGAGAAGCTTCAGCCCCGACAACTTGCCCAATTGATTCGCTCCTCTAATGCCAACCTTCTCACTGTGACTCGATGGTGTCTGTCTCGCCAGCGATCCCTCGCCCACGTCCTGCCTCTGGCCTGGAACGCCCTCCCCCTTTATAACCGACGGACCACCGCTCTCCACACCTTCGAAGCCTTAGTAAAATCACAACTCCTCCAAGAGGTCTTCCCCAGCTAAGTCCTCATTTCTCCTACTCCCTCTCCCTTTGGCATCGTCACCCTTGCGCTTGGATTTGTACCCTTTCTTCACCCCACCCTCAATCCCTCAGCACTTACGTACATATCTGTAATTTATTTTAATGTCTATCTTCCCCTCTAAACTGTAAAAGCTCTTTGTGGGCAGGGGAAATGTCTGCCAATTCTATTATATTGTGCTGTCCCAAGCACCTAGCACAGTGATCTGCACACAGTAAGTGCTCAATAAATATGATTGATCGATGGATGGATTGGTCTATTGGTGGGTGCACCGACTGCGCTTTCTCTCATCCTTGCTCATCAAACTCCCTCCCACTCACTGATCTATGGCTACCGTTTCATATCTTTGAGGTCCTTCAGAAAACTCCTGTGAAATTTCAATTTCCTTCCGGCCAACTGGATCAAATTGAACTCTTCAGCAAGCCTGAGCTTCCACGATTGGGAGAGGGGTGGAGGGTAGACAAACAGCGTGGCTTAGTGGAAAGAGCATGGGCTTGCGAGTCGGAGGATGCGGGTTCTAATCCCAACTCCACCACTTGTATGCTGGGTGACCTTGGGCAAGCTGCTTAACTTCTCGGTGCCTCAGTTACCTCCTCTATAAAATGGGGATTGAGACTGTGAGCCCCACGTGGGACAATCTGATTGCACTGAACTTAGAACACTGCTTGGCACGCAGGAAGCATTTAACAAATACCATGATTATTATTATTCTAGAGAGGCAGTCGATCGATCGGTGGTATTTACCGAGGGCTTACAATGTGCAGAGCACTTGGGCAAGTATAATAAAGCAGAGTTGGTAGAGACATTCCCTGCCGATGAGGAGCTTATGTGGTTATTATCTGACACGGCGCTGCCGGGAAGAATCTTACACTGCCTTTTCCACAGCCGAACAGCAATGTTCCACATGGAAGCTGAGAAACTCCTTCTCCCAACACGCCATGGACGGGGGCGATGAATCACCATGACCGGGACTGGATTTCTAGAGGAACCAACCAAACTGTAAAGAGGAGAGGTAACGGAAGCACCAGAGGTGCCCTGGAGATAACAAAAGTCAAAAGCAGGAGAGAAACCTCTACCTTTGCAACAAGCAGAAACACTTTTTACCATCGGCTTTAAACCTTCAATCAGTTTACCCCCAAAGCAATGTGGCTTAGTGGAAAGAGCACGGCCGTGGGAGCCAGAGGACGGGGGTTCTGATCTCGGCTCTGCTACGTGTCAGCTGTGTGACTTTGGGCCAGTCACTTCACTTCTCGGTGCCTCAGTTATCTCATCTGTAAAATGGGGATTAAGACTGTGAGTCCCATGTGGGACAATCTGAATACCTTGTATCTACCCCAGTGCTTTGAACGGTGCTTGGCACATAGTAAGAGCTTAACAAATACCGTTATTATTATTACTAGCTCACTAATCTCCTACAACAGCCCAGCCTGCACACTTCACTCCTCTAGTACCAGCCTGCTCACTGGGCCTCAATCTCACCTCTTTCATCACCGACACTTTTTCCACATCCTTCCTCTGACCTGGAACTCCCTCCCCATCCATATACGACAGGTCACCATTCTCCCCACCTTCATAGCCTTATTGAGATCACACCTCCTCCAAGAAGCCTTCCCCAACCTAGCCCTCTTTTCCCTGATTCCCTCTCATTTCTGCATGACCTATGCATTTATATCTGTGTCCCCCAAGCACTTTATAGTCACCGCACCCTCAGGCCCACAGCACTTAAGCATATCCGTAATTCATTTATTCATTTAAATTAATGTCTCTCTCCCCCTCTAGACTGTGGGCAGTGAACAGATCTACCAGTGCTGTTGCATTGTACTTTCCTAAATGTTTAGCACAGTGCCCTGCACACAGTAAGAACTCAGTATCAATGGTATTGACTGATTGACTGAGAAACACTTAGGCTTGGTAAAGATATGTGGAGGGGGAAAGGTTTTTTTTTTTTCAAGAGCCATTAAGGCGCCTGCCTTCATCTCTTAGTTCCAGTTCCCAAACCAACAGTATTGAGGAATATTCCCTTTTCTCCCTACAGCCATCCTACAACCTTCATCTCCCAAACTGGGAACAGCTGGAATATGGGGTTTGAAAGAGAGGTACAAGTCCAGGATAATGTCAAGGTTGCTGGATTCAGAGTTGGAAAGAGGGTGGGGTTGTCAAATGTGAAGGGAAAGTTAAATGGAGGAGACTAGACTCCTCTAGTCCCCACTTGAAAATAAACTCTTTGTGGGCAGGGAACATGTCTATCAACTCTGCTATACTGTACTCTCCCAAATGCTTAGTACAGTGTTCCACACACAGTAAGCATTCAATAAATATGATTGATTGATTGATTGACAGAGGATTGAGAAGGAAGGATTTGAGGAATTCAGTTGGGGATATAATGAGCTTGAGATGCTGGTGGGACATGCACGTCCTGGAAGCAGGAGGAAATAGAAGATTGCAGAGAGGAGGGGAGGTCGGGGCTAGTTGAAGCCATGGAAGCAGATGAGCTCACCAAGGCAGGGAGTGTTGAGTGAGAAGAGAAAGGGCTCCACAAGGGAGACTTGAGGGACAGCCATGGTTAGAGGGTGGGAGCCAGAGGAACAGCTGACTAAAGAACCGAACGGCAATGGGCAGGGAGGGAAAAGAAAACCCGAAGAGAATCGTACCGTACGATCGAAGCTAGACAGTAATCCCAGGGAAAGGGAGCTGTTTGTAGTATCCAAAGCAGCCAAGAGGTTAAGGATGATTAGGATAAAGTAAATTTTTGTTTGTTTTTACTGGAATTCGTTAAGCTCTTACTGTGTGCCAAGCCCTGTACTAAGTACTGAGGTAGATACAAGGTAATCTGGTTGGACACAGTCCATGTCCCACAAGGGGCTCACGGCAGAGAAGCAGCGTGGCTCAGTGGAAAGAGCACGGACTTGGGAGTCGGAGGTCGTGGGTTTGAATCCCGACTCTGCCATTTGTCAGCTGTGTGACTGTGGGCAAGTCACTTAACTTCTCTGTGCCTCAGTTACCTCATCTGTAAAATGGGGATTAACTGTGAGCCTCACGTGGGACAACCTGATTACCCTGTATCTATCCCAGCGCTTAGAACAGCGCTCTGCACATTGTAAGCGCTTAACAAATACCAACATTATCATTATTATTATTAATCGCCCTTTTATAGATGAGGTAACTGAGGCACGGAGAAGTTAAGTGATTTGCCGAAGGTCATACAACAGACTAGTGGCAGAGCTGGGACCGGAACCCAGGTCCTTCTGACTCCCAGGCCAGTGCTCTACCCATTAGGCCAACCTGTTTCTTTAGTTCTCCAGTTATCTGTTGATGACCTTTGAGAGAGCTGTCTAGAAGGAGTTGAAGGGGGTGAAACCAAGATTGCAGAGACAAGAAGGGAGCTAAAGGAGAAGTGGAGACAACAGAGGCTAACTTCCCACTCAAGAAATCTGAACAGGAATTGGGAGGAGAAAGATGGGGCAATTCCAAGAAGGTGCAGTGGGATCCAGAGCACAACAATAATGCTAACAATAATAATAATGATTGTGGCATTTGTTAAGTGTTTACTATGTGCCAAGCACTGTACTAAGCACAGGGGTAGATGTAAGAGAACCAGGAGAAAGATATAAGGAGGGAAAACAAGTATTGAATCCCCATTTTACAGATGAGGAAACTGAGGCCCAGAAAAGAAAAGTGATTTACCCAAGGCCACACAGCAGGCACATGGTGGAGCCACACTTAGAACCCAGACCCCTCGATTTCCATGCCTGTGCTTTTTCCATTCTATCGTGCTGCTTCCTGCCTTTTTTTTTTTTAGGACAGAGGAGACAGGGAAAGAAGCCACCAGAAGGAGAATGAACAGAATCCAGTGGCTAGTAGTTAGAGATGATTCACTGTGAAAATCCTGATTTCCACTTTTATAGTAAAAAAAGGTAAAACAATGTATTGAAAAATATGAAGGCAAGAACAAAATCAGAAGTAGTGCATAGGCACCATTATATGACAGGGCTTAAAGTCTTCGAAGTAATTTTTCCTAATTACAACCTGTAATCAGAGAATTTGCTTTAATTTATATGATGAAGACCAGATACATGCCACTGTTTTATCATCTTAGTCCAATGGATATTGAGCCACCTTGTCTGGGAGAAAGAAGCTAAATTCTAAAAATTAACAGGTTCCTCGGCCTTGGGTCATTTTCCATGTCTTTGTGCTATTAAATTCACTGTGGGCCGAAACGAGTCTACCAACTCGGTCGTATTATGCTCTCCAAAGTGCTTAGTAAAGTGCTTAGCGCACAGGAAGCACCCAATAAATACCACTGATCGACTGATTGATTGACTGATCGCATGCTTCATTTCAAAAGCAGTGCGATTCTGTGGAAGACTGAGGAATTCCCAATACCCCATTTGATACACTGGTTGTCATTCACAATGAAACTTCTACAGCTCATCACTGCCCTTTCAAACAATAATCATATTTCACATCACCCGATCTTCAAAAGCTCAGCCCGTGTTAATACTGATATAGATCAGCGGCGAGAGAAAGCACTTTCAACGGAATCACCAAATTTAGTTCTCATTTCTGGGCCTCATGGCTACAAACACAACTTCATCCTATTTTAGCGAGTTGAGTGAGGGACCAGATGGTCTAAGGCCTGGAGATTAAAACATAGATCTGGGTGTAGAAGTTCTGAGCAGTCTTGTCCTTAAAAACAACTTTTCATTTGGAATTTTACTTTCCTGTCCAATCGATACCTATTGAAGCAGCAGGGCTTAGTGGAAAGAGCATGGGCCTGGAAATCAGAGAACCTGGGTTCTAATCTCGGCTCCTCCATCTGCCCGCTGTGTGATTTCGGGCAGGCCACTTAATTTCTCTGGGCCTCAATTTCCTCATCTGTAAAACATAGATTTGATATCGGCTCTCCCACGTGAGAGCGTCATGTGGGCCGGGAACTGTGTCTGACCTGATTACCGTGTACCTACCTCAGAACTCGCCCTCTCAGGGTCGCACCTGGAGAGTTTCCAGTACTGTACCAGTCTCATCTACGGGAGGGAGAGTCAAGCAGAGGCCTACTTATTCTATCCCTAGCTTGGGCAGCGGCCAGCAAGTGGAAGTCAATCTGCTACAAGGCGAAACTCACCTGTGTTGGGCAGCGGCAGGTTGGGAGACAGTTGAGGGAGGAGACTCAAGTCTACTGCGCGGAAGGAGGCGATGGTAAACCATTTTCGTATTTTTACCAAGAAAACTCTATAGCTAGATTACCAGAAATACTATAGGTGGAGGTGGGGCACTACGGGAGAGATGTGTCCATGGAATAACTCTGGGGTCGGGAATGACTCGACAGCTTAAGGCAAGAATTTGGCATAAAGTAACCGCTTAAGCATCATAAGCATCATCATTATTATTGTTATTATTATACTGTCCTTCAAGTGAGATTTCATCCAGATGGTTAGTAGACTCACCTGCCTGTAATGGCAACCGCACCATCTGCTCCTGACCCGAGGCCGTCCCTCTCTCGGATACTCCAAAGTCCTCAAATTGGACAGGGAATGTGTACTGTAGTGTCGTCTCCACGCTCTTAGAACAGCGCTCTGCACACAGTAAGTGCTCAACCATCGACTGATTGTTCGAGGAAGGGCAGGATGGAAGTGGAAGCTGGTCCGCGCAAGGAGGAGCGGGAAGAGAAGTCACCGGCCTGCTCCTTCCTGGAATTCAGTCCATAGTTCCTGACTCCTTTGGAATTGTGACTCCTGTTGGACAGTGCTTGGCATTTAGTTAGCCCTTAACAAATACCATAATTATTATTGTGGCTCCGTTTATTAGTGTTCAGAGAAGTTGCAGCAGGGTAGAGGAGTGTCTGTGTCAGTCAGTCAGTCAACCATATTTATTGAGCGCTTACTGTGTGCAGTAAGAAGTAGCATGGCCTAATGGCAAGAGCACAGGTTTGGGAGTCAGAGGATGTGGGTTCTAATCCCAGCTCTGCCACTTTTCTGCTGGGTGACCTTGGGCAAATCACTTCACTTCTCTGTGCCTCAGTTACCTCATCTGTAAAATGGGGATTAGGACTGTGAGCCCCACATGGGACAACCTGATTACCTTGTATCTACCTCGGCACTTAGAACAGTGCTAGGCATGTAGTAAGCACTTAACAAATGCCATAATTAATAATTAATTCAGTCAGTCATATTTATTGAGTGCTTAATGTGTGCAGAACACTGTACTAAGCACTTGGGAGAGTTCAATATAGTAATGAACAGACACATTCCCTGCCCACAGTGAGCTTGTGGAGGATAGACACAGCACACAGACCCACTGATGGGTGGGTTTGCTGGAGGAAGGGCAGGTAGATTTTTTCTGGGTCATAGTGATCGGGGGAGTGACAGGTATTCCGCACCTCACGCCCTCTGCTCACCCCGATCTCTGCCAACTCAGAGATCAGCAAACATCCAAGAGGGTCAGAGACCAGAATACTGATGAGAGAATGCCTTGATTGGCTACACCAGAACTTTTTGTGTGTGTATGTGTGCACACATATTTGCATCATTTTCTCTCAGTAGTAAAAAGACATGGAGTCTGGTGGGGAAAGACGTAGCTATAGGAACAGGGACAGAGAGGACCAAATGGTGCTTTATAATTGTCTTGGAAACCACTAGTTTGAATGGCTATTAGTAGCGTATCACATTCAATTATGCTCTTTGAAAATTCCTAGACAAATCTCTCAGAAACAGATCTAAAAAAATTAGGAAAGAGGTTTTTTTGAAAGGATTCATAAAATTGTTAGGCCCATCGAAAAGGGAGAGGTTACGGCTGTTTTCACTGGAAACTCAATCGTTCGTATGAGAAATTCCATTCTAAGGATTTATTTTGAATGGCTCTAGGCTTCTCATTAAGGTGAGGTCGTAGGGACTATATGCCATATATATAGGGTACAAGCTAATGAGGGGCAGGTATCTCTATTGATGCTAACAACCCCAAAGGCAGACTTTAGAAGATAATTTTTTCTTGCGTCTTCGTTTGGTTGCAGTCATAATAGCACTCAAACTACATCATCATACCTTCTATCTACATTTTCATGGGTTCAAATTGATTCATTTTGCTTAATCCAGATAGACACCCATGGAACTATGAGCATTTCTTCAGCTCTGCAGGCCTCTAAGAACGATTTTTTTTTTGATTCTTCGTAAACCTCTAATAACCTCTACTTGTGAGGGTGCTCAGTTCTTGATTTTGTGTCAGCTCGAGCCAGCCCTACAGAGAAGCAGAGCCCTAAAAACAGCAGAAATCTTCCAACCCAGCACTTCACAAGTTACTCCTCAGATTCATCTGTTAAAGGGGTGAGGCTCAAGGAGGGAATGTAGCTAGCATTCTTTTAAATTAAAGGCAAGCTGAAGGGTTGTTTTGAGTATAAATTTCTATGTTGATTTTAAATATTATTATTAATAGTGGTAATAATATTCAAAATCAACATAATGATAGTAATAATAATAATCGTGGCATTGATTGAGCACTTACCAGGTGCCACTAGCACTTTACTAAGGACTAGGATGGACATAGGTTATTCGAGTTGGACACCCTCCCTGTCCCACAGAGAGCTCTCAGAGGGAGGGAGAACAGGTATCTAAACCCTATTTAACAGATGTGGAAACTGAGGCACCGAGAAGTTGTTACTTGTCCAAGGTCACACAGCAGATAAGTGACAGAGTCAGGATTAATAATAATGTTGGCATTTGTCAAGCGCTTACTATGTGCAGAGCACCGTTCTAAGCGCTGGAGTAGACACGGGGGAATCGGTTTGTCCCACGTAGGGCTCACAGTCTTAATCCCCCTTTTACAGATGAGGGAACTGAGGCACAGAGAAGTTAAGTGACTCGCCCACAGTCACACAGCTGACAGGTGGCAGAGCCGGCATTCGAACCCATGACCTCTGACTCCAAAGCCCATGCTCTTTCCACTGAGCCACGCTGCTTCTCTGGATTAGAATTCAGGTCCTCTGACTCCCAGCCCCATTCTCGTTCCACTAGGCCACAGTACTCGTTACTGAAGCAGCGTGGTTCAGTGGAAAGATCCTGGGCTTGGGAGTCAGAGGTCATGGGTTCGAATCCCGGCTCCGCCACCTGTCTGCTGCGTGACAGTGGGCCGGTCACTTAACTTCTCCGGTCCTCAGTTACCTCATCTGTAAAATGGGGATTAACTGTGAGCCTCACGTGGGACGACCTGATTCCCCTGTGTCTCCTCCAGCGCTTAGAACGGTGCTCTGCACATAGTAAGCGCTTAACAAATACCAACATTATTATTATTATTATTACTCAAAGAGGATGCTACTGATGGTGAAATTCACTTCTGAGTGTGTATATGTGTGCGTGCTTGTGTGTGTGTGTGTGTGTGTGTGTGTGTGTGTGACTTAAAGGCCAACGCCATACCTATAATCTGGGTCACACTGTGCAGAGAAAATGGGTGTCTCTTATTAGGTTGCCATGCCTGAAGTAGGCAGCGTCTGATGCTATTAACACTTTAGCCTCCTCGTATCTTGATTCTTACAAAGCCTCTGCTCAAAAAGAGCCACTCCTTTCCCGACTGCAGTAAGCCGCGTCGATCTATCCCCAGGGATGCAGCACTTTGTCTGAGAATCTGGGTCCTTGAAACGTTGCCCCTGCCCTCCTCGATTTCGGTTTCCCAATTTCGAGAGTCGTTTGGGTATCCCGCCGTCCATTCTTCTCACGTGTCCCACCCAGTGCTGGGCTGAACGCAGCATTAATGTTCGGGCACCGACTTAATTCCAGAATCTCACCTTTTGTGATCGTGTAGTTCCATTCGATGTGGAGACTAGCTCGCAGCGACGCTGGCGGAACTACGGAAGGAATTGGGCGTGGCATTTATGTGGGGAGAAGACTTAGTGGAAAGAGCACGGGTTCGGGAGTCAGAGGTCGTGGGTTCTCATCCTGGCTATGCTGCTTGTCCTTCATTCATTCAATAGTATTTATTGAGCGCTTACTATGTGCAGAGCACTGTACTAAGCGCTTGGAATGTACAATTCAGCAACAGATAGAGACCATCCCCGTCCAACAACGGACTCACGGTCTGCTGAGTGACTTTGGGCAAGTCACTTAACTTCTCTGACTTGCCCCAGATCAAACAGCAGATAAATGGCAGATCTGGGATTGGAACCCAGGTCTTTCTGACTCCCAGGCCCGTGATTCCTTAGGTCATTGTGCTTCGCTTTCTGCAGTTTTCTGCAAAGAGCAATCCTTAAATGTCTATGAGACTTTGGATAATTCTTGCAATCTGCTATGTTAGAAGATGTTCTAGAGATATAGAAGTGCTCTCTAAACCTGCATCTTTCTCTTGTTGCATCTTTCACCACGGCTGCCTAGAATAAATTGAACAAGACCGGCCCGCTACGCAACCCTGTTTTACTCCACTGGTAATAGGATTAATAGTGATGGGGCCTCCTTGCCTCTGATCCCACCAGCCTTACCGTCATAAAGTAGCCTCTAATCTCACCCCCCTCTAAACTGGTTTCTGTCCCCTTTATTCCATAGAAACAACCCTCTCAAAGGTCACGAATGAACTCCTTCTTGCCAGATCCAAGAGCCTCTTCTCCATCCTAATCCTTCTCGACCTCTCAGCGGCCTTCATCACTGTCGCCCACCCCCTTCTCCTGGAAACGTTATCCAACCTTGGCTTCACTGATACTGTGCTCTCCTGGTTCTACTCCTATCTGGCTGCTCATTCTCAGTCTCTTTCCCAGGCGTTTCCTCTGCCTCCCACTCCCTAACTGTGGCTGCCCCTCAAGGCTCAGTTCTGGGTCCCCTTCTATGCTCCATTTACACCCCCTCCCTTGGAGAACTCATTTGCTCCCAGAGCTTTCACTATTACCTCTATGCAGATTATTCCCAAATCTACATCTCCACCCCAATCCCTCT
The DNA here is from genome assembly GCF_004115215.2 of Ornithorhynchus anatinus. NCBI lineage: Eukaryota > Metazoa > Chordata > Mammalia > Monotremata > Ornithorhynchidae > Ornithorhynchus > Ornithorhynchus anatinus. Next base: position 34,369,887 of record NC_041739.1, read on the forward strand.
CCCTCTCAGTACTCCTGTATTTCCTCCCGTCTTCAAGACACCTCTACCTGGATGTCCCACTGACACCTCAAACCTAACGTGTCCAAAACAGAACTCCTCATCTTCCTACTCAAACTCTGTCTTCCCCCTGATTTTCCCAACACCGAGGACAGCACCATCATCCTTCCTGTCTCACAAGCCCGTAACTTTGGCATTATCCTTGACTTCTCTCTCATTCAAGCTACATATTCAATCCATCACTAAATCCTGTCGCTTCCACCTTCACAACAAGACTAATATCTGTCCTTTTCCCTCCATCCATACTGCTACTCTGTTAATCCAAACATTTATGCTAACCTGCCTGGATTACTGTATCAGGCTGAACTACCTGCCTCCTGTCTCTCCCCACTATAATCCATACTTCAGTCTGCTGCCCAGATCCTTTTTCTAGAAAAATGTTCAGTCCACCTTTCCCCACTCTTCAAGAACCTCCAGTGGTTGTCCATCCACTTCTGCATCAAACAGAAACTCCTTTCCGTCGACTTTAAAACACTCAATGCCCTTGCCCCCTCCTACCTAACCTCACCGCTCTCCTTCTAAAATCTAGACCACATACTTTGCTCCTCCAATGCCAACCTACTCACTTTCCTTGATCTCGTCTGTCTCGCCGCCGACCTCTCATCCACATCCTGCCTCCGGCCTGGAACGCCCTCCCTCTTCATATCCGACAGTTACTCTCTCCACCTTGGAGGCACATCTTCTCCAAGAGGCTTTCCCTGATTAAGCCCTCAATTCCTCTTTTCCCATTCTCTTCTGCATTTCTCTGACTTACTCCCTTTATTCACCCCTCCCTCAGCCCAAAGGCACTTATGTACATATCTGTAATTTTATTGGTTCGTATTAATGTCTGTCTCTCCCCCTAGACAGTAAGCTCATTGTGAACAGGGACGGTATCAGTTCTATTGTTATATTGCACTCTCCCAAGCACTTAGGATTCATTCATTCATTCAGTCGTATTTGAGCATTTATTTTGTGCAGAGCACTGTACTAACCACTTGGAAAGTACAATTCAGCAATAAAAATAACGGTGGTATTTGTTAAGTGCATACTATGTGCCGAGCACTGTTCTAAGCACCGGTGGGGGGGATATAAGGTAATCAGGTCGTCCTACATGGGACTCACAGTCTTAATCCTCATTTTACAGACGAGGTAACTGAGGCACAGAGAAGTTAAGGGCAACTTGCCCAAAGTCACGCAGCTGACAAAGGGCGGAGTCGGGATTAGAACTCACTCCCTCTGACTCCCAAGCCCGTGCACTTTCCACTGAGCCACGCTGCTTGTCCACCCTGCCCACACCAGACTTACAGTCTAGAGGTGGGGAGACAGACATCAAAACAAGTAAACGGGCATCAATTTAAATAAATAGAATTATAGATATATCAACATCAAAACAAGTAAACAGGCAGCGATATGGATAAATGGAATTATAGAGAGCATGTAGTACAGTGCTCCGCACCAAGTAAGCACTCTATAAATATTATTGGCTGACTGACTGATAGGAAATAATGGGAGATATGGCCGCCATCACCATCTTGCCACCTTCTGTCCCCAACCTCAGCAGCCTCTCCCTGAATGTGTGTCTCCCCTACTATTCTTCCTTCTCGAACAATCAATCAATCGAAGGTACTGTACTAAGCACTCAAAAGAGTATGACAGAGTAAGTCAACAAAATCCCTCCCCTCAAAGAGCTTGCAAATCCTGCGGGAGAGACAGACGATAAAATCTAGTACAGAGACGGGAGGTAGCCAAGTATAAAGATATGAACATAAAAGCTGTGAGGGTGCGGTGCAAACCTAAGTGCTTAGGTGGGGGACTTGAGTACATAGGTGATGTAGCAGGGAGGGGGAAAAGAGGAAGGGGTGATGAGGGATTAGTCAGGGAAGGCTTCTTGGAGGAGATGGAATTTAGTAAGGCTTTGAAGTTGGGGAGAGTGATGGTCTGTCGGATATGGGAAGGAGTTCCAGGCAAGAGGGAACTCGTTCAATCCCTCTGGAGGTGCAATGAGGGAGCCTGACCGGGTCATCGCGTAGTCCGGGGTGGCAGCTGCAAAATCACTGCATCATTGTCCTGATGAAATAGCTGCCATTTCTATAGCCCTGACAGAAGCTCTACTGCTCTAGTGACTGAACTGTTAGAATTATCAGCTTCATGATTGCCCTGCCGCTAGTGCAGAGCAGCAGCGCGGCTCAGTGGAAAGAGCCCGGGCTTGGGAGTCAGAGGTCATGGGTTCGAATCCGGATCTGCCACTTGTCAGCTGTGTGACCGTGGGCAGGTCACTTCGCTTCTCTGTGCCTCAGTACCCTCATCTGTCAAATGGGGATTAACTGTGAGCCTCGCGGGGGACAACCTGATTACCCTGTATCTACCCCAGCGCTTAGAGCAGTGCTCTGCACATAGTAAGCGCTTAACAAATACCAACATTATTAGTTTCTCCCCATGCCAATCCATCCCACAAGCAGCATGTTTCCCAAGTATGGTTCCAAGCCAATCAACGCTCTTCTAAGAAAACATCAATAAATCACTTCTGCTCCTAACTTTGCCACTGAATTCAAGGCTCTCCTCCAACAGGCTCCTCCAGACGGAACTGTCCTCTTCTCTCCTTATAAGTACATCTGCTCATACCTGAAGATGAATCTTGGGCTTTCCAGGCATTGCATACACCCCCCCCCTTCCTCAGAATGCCCTAAACTTTTCCTACAAGCCAATTCATGATCTTCTCCAATTCCAAAGCTCCACCAACAACTCACCTTCTGTTGGATGTCCTCTCGGATTAGGACCCCAGACCCTGGCTATATCATCCATTTCAGATGTTTTAGCCATTAAGTATAACAGTAATAATCATAATTGTATTTGTTAAGTGTTTACGATGAGCCGGGCATTATACAGAGCGCTGGGGTAAATACAAGCAAATGGAGTTGGACACAACCACTGTCCCATGTGGGGCTCACATTCCGAATCCCTATTTTACAGATGAGGTAACCGAGGCACAGAGAAGTGAAGAGACTTGCCCAAAGTCACACAGTGGACAGGTGGTGGAGCCGGGATTCGAACACATGACCTTCTGACTCCCAAGCCCATGCTCTAACCGCACTATACCATGCTGCCTCTTCAAGTTTGTTTTCTTCATGTTTATGCTCCTACACGTCGGCCTTTCTATCTCACTGAATGTGACAAACTGATGGTCAATTATAGCTAACTGAATGTTCACAGTTTTATGTCTTGTTCTATCACCCTTTCAGATCAGAAATTCTTTGAGGGGAAGGACGTGTCTTACTCTTCTTTGGCAATACCTCCCTGGGTGTGTTGACAAGGATGATCTAGAGAATTGATCATTTTTGCCCAGATTAGTCATTTTGGTAGAACATGCGACGTCTAGCGTATTTGCACTAGACTAAAAATACAACAAAAGATCATAAACCTATCTACAACTTGTTCTCAGCTCATATGGAAGCCTCGCGTTTCAAAGTCCCTGATGCAGTCGACGGAAGCATCCGACTCTCATGCCGGTTGATGTATAAGCTGATTGTCACCCTCAGGAGCCGGGGAGTGCCAACAATACACCAGTACCTGTAATAAGTGCTTAGGGAATAGACAGATGAAGTAGAACACAAGCCGACAAAAGATGAAATATGCAACGTTTAAGTTCCCTTGGGCATGATCAGAATAACAAGCACAAGTAAGTAAATAAATAAATTCATAAGGTTATACATGACAATAATAAGCATGACATTTGTGAAGCACTTACTATGAGCCAAATACTTTACTAAGTGCTGAGGCAGGTACGACACAGTCAAATTGTTATTATTATTATTGTTAGTATTCATTCATTCATTCAATCGTATTTATGGAGCGCTTACTGTGTGCAGAGCACTGTACTTAGCGCTTGGAATGTATAATTCGGCAACAGATAGAGACAATCCCTACCCAACATTGGGCTCACAGTCACGGCCTAGTTGAAACAGCATGGGCCTTGGAGCCGGAGGACTTGGGTTCTAATCTCGATTCTGCCACCTGCTCGATGTGTGACTTTGGTCAAGTCACTTCACTTTTTTGTGCCTCAGTTACCTCATCTACAAAATGAGGATTCAATACCTATTCTCCTTCCTACTTAGATTGTGAGCCCTGTGTAGGACAGGGACTGTGTCTGACCCGATTATCCTGTATCTACTCCAGCACTTAGAACAGTGCTGGATACCTAGGAAGTGCTTAACAAATACCATCATTATCACTATCATTATTACTATTATTTTTATTAAGAAGATAAAGAAGAAGCAAAGGCCTTTCATTTCACCAGTAATCAAAAGGCAAGTAGGGATCACCCCTGCACCCCATCTATCTCCATGGAGAAGGATTCCCCCCAGCCCCTAAGAAGCCGATACCTTGATGGAGGAGAGGAGCCCCAATACCCAACTGAATGGGCAGGACCCACTTGATCCAAACCTGAGGCTAACTGTAAACTGAGAAGAGGAGAAGCCTCAGAACAAAAACCTAATCCTGAAAAGCTTTTGTTCTTGATCGTAAACACACTCGTATTAGCGTAAAGCTACTGCTTTGTTTGCTCCAGAAAAGATTGCTAGCACTTTTTGTCTAACTGGCTTCGCATCTTGAGGACCCAATGCCTCCGCAGCTATATATTTTCATCATCCATCTTCAGTCGGGTGAGGGTACCTACTTTTAATGAAAGATCTTAATTCTGAGACCCTGTAAATCCCTAATACGAACATGAATGACTGATCGGTTTGCCCTTTCTTCTCTTCTTTACCTGAAAGCTTGACAAGGAGGGTTTTCATGGTTCCCTGAAGATGTCACCTTTTAGAAATGTCACACTCCCGGCCACTGTCTGTTGAGTTCTAGGCAGCCCGCCTAGAGGAATGCCTCAATTTTCCTTAGTCTATGTGGGCCTAGCCACTGGGGCTAATTTTTTTTCCTAATATATCAATGGGGCTTACTACCTAAACTGACAAGACAGGTCAAGTACTCTAGGCAATCTGTAAATCACACTCCGGACACTAAAATAAATTGATGGCCGCACATTAATGAAATAAACCAGGTCTGCCGAAGGTAAGGTTTCTGTTAAACCACACCCATACGGCACTGATTTAGCATGCTCCTAGACTTGTGATACCGAGCTCAATTTAAAGTGGTTGAAAACGAACCCCCGGCTCTCCGTTCGGATGCCAGGCTACAAGGAGGCTGGATGACTAGCAGCTGTACATCCGTTTGTTATCTTAGGGCAAGCTACGGCTGTATTATCTTGGAAATCTTCTTGCAGACCCACCACGCATCGCAAGGTTCTGACCTCTTGTTCTGGGGTCAGTAATCCAGCGAGGAAGGAAAATGAAGGTGAATAAGGCGATTAAATATCACAAAGGTTAAAAACGACATCCAGCGTGTAACCACAAAGAGACACCAGGAAAAAAAAGGCTGAATGAGGGTGTGGCTCACAGAGCTACCTACTGAAGATGGGACTCGTAAAAATTCTCATCTCCTTTCAGCTTTCTGGGGGAAGCCAAAATGTCACAGCTTTTTCCCGGGCTATTAATGAGTTAACTAGACCCTCCTTGCAACTCGTTGCACCCTCTGCAATGCACAAGAATTTTTTTACCTCATCTTTCTATTATCCACTTCACACGTACTGCTGCCTGAGGAAGACAAAAATTCAGGTTCCACGCAAGGGCTTGTCAATAATTGAACAGCATTTTCAAACAAAATAGAGACGGGTATCCATGCATGTGCGTTTCTGAATAAAACCAAATTTTTTCCCTGCATTGGTTCAGTGATTTTGCCATCGCGATCATTGTTACACCCGAGTCATGGGCATAGTTTATAGTTATAATGGAGTTTATAAACCATCTTCTTCATGAATGTTATAAGCAGGGCAATGAATCTGGGGGACATTTCTTTTCTTTTTCCCAAATGTTCCTATTCTGCTGGAGCTGAGGGCTGAAGATAACCTGCACTAAGACTGAGAAGGTAGTAATTAGGTGGAGAATCATTCCAGTAACTGACTAATGTCTTCCAAGAAGAGTAATGGACCACTTAGCCTGGGCCCCATCTAAAGACCCTACCGTAAAGAAGGTCTGTTTGAAATGAGTCACTAAACCCTATTCTCTTCCTCCCTCTTTGAACCCCCTCACACTGCTGGAAAGAAGAGGAGCCGGCAGCCAGAAAGTCGTGTCTCTCGGGGGCCTTTTGTGGGGAGGAAAATTCCTCTCTGTGGGCAGGGGCGAGAGCCGTCTGGTGCTGGGGCTCTGCCCAGGGATTAACCTGAGCGGACAGTTCCCAAAGTGGATGTTGAAGCAGCACTGTCTAATGGGTGGAGCACCAGCCTGGAAGTCAGAAGGACCAGGGTTCTGGCTCTGACACTGGTGTACTGTGTGACCTTGGGCAAATCACTACACTTCTCTGTGCCTCAGGTACCTCATCTGTAAAATGGGGATTAAGACAGTGACCTCCAGGTGGGACAGAGACCCTGTCCAACCTGATTCACCTGTATCCATCCCAGAGCTTAGTAGAGTGCCTAGCACATAGTAAGCATTTAACAAATGCCATCATTATTACTATTATTATTATTATTATTAAAGGACAGGGCAGAGTGAGAACACCCCTTGGGGAATCTTTGGGGTGAGCTTGCTGACTCCTGCGGGCTTCCTGGGTTGGGGGGGATGGATTTTACACCTTTTATTCAACCTTCTCCCTGGCCCACAGCATTTATGCATGAATCCATAATTCATTTATTTATATTCACGTCTGTCACCCTCTAGACTGTAAGCTCACTGTGGGCAGGGAATACATCTACCAACTCTGTAGCTATTGTACTCTATCAAATGTTTAGTATAGTGCTCTGCGCATGGTAAGCACTCAATTAATACGATTGATTGAGCAATCTATGAATATTTAAAGTGAGGGACTCTGGGCATTCATCCCAACTACTCCCTAGCCGGGTATTACTTCTTTACGAGGTAGTCGGAGAATAGGGCTGAGGGCGAAGGGTAGCCTTTCTCTCCTCTGGACTGGGGAAATCACACCACCGTCACCCTCAGCGTGGCCCAGTGGGTTGGGAGTCAGAGCACCTCGGTTCTCATCCCGGCTCTGCCACTTGTCCGCTCTCTGACCTGGGCCAAGTCACTTAACTTCTCTGAGGTTCAGTTTCCTCATCTGTAAAATGATGATTCAAGACCTGTTCTCCCTCCTTCTTAGACTGTGAGCCCCACATGGAACAGGGACTGTGCCTGACCTGATTAATCTGTTTCTACTCCAGCGTTTACTACAGTGCTTGACACGTAGTGAGCGGTGGTTAACAAATACCGCCATCATCATTATCATCAGCGAGGCCTACCCAGTTTGGTGGACTACCCACCTGGTCGGAGAGTCCATCTTTGCTACATCATGAAAGGGGAACCGGGGAAGAGACTGTTCTCTGCCATCATGATGGACTGCGGTTTACTGCTCTCTGACCTAAATGAGACCCTCCAGGATGTAAGCGCTCTGTGGTCAGGGCACAGGTCTACCACCTCCGTCGAGTTGTACTCTCCCAACCCCTTCGCCCAGCACTCTGCGCACAGTAAACACTCAACAGATACCACTGATTGATTGATTGATTGATTCATTGATCGATGCCTGAAGAGCGGCTCACGCTCTCTGGGAACTTTCTGGGTACCTCCCCTGCCGTTTCTCCCTGCCAACGTCCCTCCCGCTGCCCTGGGATTCTTGGTTCGGGGAGAACTCTGTTTTTAGCCCTAGCAGTCGAGGGTGGGTCCAACGGAGACGGAAGTGCTCAGGGCACTTATGTCAGTCAGTCGCTGACCACTTTTCCTCTTGCCTTTCAAGAGTAAGAGAACTGGCCCCAAATTCCATCATGTTTCCAGTCCACCTGGGTGAGAGAGGAACTGCACTCGCCACCATTCCCTCTTGAGCTCCCAGGATCCCGGGATAAACTGACAGGTCACCTCTCCATTCCCCCACCTGCAACGAGAGCCACACCTAGAGCATCTCAGGCCGATGGAGAGCTCTGCCGTTCCGGGAGCCGGAGATTGACTTTGTTGTCCCTCTCCTGCGGTTTTTAGAAGGGAGGCTGTCCAGCAGCTAGCACCCTTCATTTCACTGGGATCCCCCTAAGGAAAGGGGACGGTTGTCTGACTGAGAGACGGGAGGAAGCCAGGATTCCTTTGTAAAGGGATCCCGTTCTGGGAACGGGAACCGCTCAATGTGAACCTTTCTTCTCAACCCTCCTCTGCTTCTACTTTTCGGGGTGGCTGGGATTAGGGCTCAGAGGCTGGCTTCCCTCTCCCTCTTCCATCCCCACCCACTCGCCCGGACTGAGCTGCGGAGAGAGGTGGGCACACCCACTGCCGCCGTGCCCGAGGAAATATAGCAAAATCGAATCAATATAAGGGCAAGCCCACCTCGAGCGAGCAGCCTCTCTCTCTCTCTCTCTCCCTCCCAGCTTTCCTACAGAGAATCTCCAAACCCCCAAGAGTTTCAGAATCCGAAATCATTTCAATGAGACCGACTGGGGAAAAAAAAATAAAATCCCCTCTGCAGCACCTAGGATGAGAAAGGCACTGCAGAGCCACTGGGGAAATGAACAGAAATCAGGGCTGGGGCTGTGTCTTCTGTCTTCCTTCAGGAGGGAGAGGAGAGGCAGGCTCCACCGGCTCCAGATGGAAGGCAGGGATCCACAAAGGTCCGCAGTCTTTCCCTCCAGCCCCTCCCAGCCTCCTTTCTTCCCCCCTCATCTCTCAGGCGTGCTCGGAAGCAGATCCCCTTAAGGAACACTTTACTGAGCGAGCGCTCACTAAGGAAGCACTTGCCAAGCGAGCACTTACTGCGAGCCGTAGCGATACAGGGCCCGGGCGCGTCGCGCAGGATGCGATGGGAAGAGCCGGAGCTGCCCTGCTCTCTGCAAAGCCGCTGCCTAGGATCTGGAGGGCCGGGAGCAGGACTTTCCGATTACGGCTCTGGTTCTGTAATCCATGTGCTTTGCACTGGCCACTCCGGGCAGCCCGCAGAGCACCACATGATCTGCTCTGACATCAGATCAGGCCGAACGTGACAGCCCCCACCGCCCTCCTTCTTCTGCACCCTCCCGTTGCATCATTTGGGTGGCTTCGGCTGGCCGCTGGCAGGTGGCAACCGTTCGGCTCAGCCGCTTCCCGTTTTGACGGAGGAAACCGTCGGGCTGGGTGGGCATCGGGGCTTGGCCGAAGCAGGGGCTTTTTCGGATATTTGGGAGCTCTCCGTTGGGCTTAGGAAACCAAGCAACTGAGCTGTTGTCAGGGAAGTGATTTCAGATGCAAATGAACACCACCCCCTTCCTCTCCACCACCCCCCCCCAAAAAAACAGCATCTTTTATCCCAGGTTTCAGTTTTAACTCTTTTTTTTCCAAGCCCATCGGTTCTATTCCCAGTCCAACAGAGCTCTGCGGATACAGCTCTGCCCCGACCTGCTGACTGACCTTGGGCAATCATTTAACCTCTCTGGGCTTCAGTTTTCTCATCTGTAAATTGGGGATTTAAAAAAAAATCCCGCTCTCTAAACCTCTTAAATTGTGACCTCTGGGTTGGGAAAGGATTGAATACGATCTGATTTTTTTTTTTGGTATTACTGCTTCGGACGGTGCTTTACATGTGCTGAGCACTTAATAAACACCACCCCCACTCCCTCTCCTGGCCCTTTTCCTGCCTTTGCTGCAGAATCCTCATTCATTCGATAGCGTTTATTGAGCACTTACTGTGTGCGGAGCACTGTACTAAGCACTTTGGAGAGTACAATGCATCAATAAACAGGCACATTCCCTGCCCACAGTTAGTTTACAGTCTAGAGGACGAGCTCATCTTCCTGGTCACTTCTGACCTCTCTGAACTAAACCAACTCCCCACCTCAGGGCCGAATAGTGTGAAAGTCTCTCTCAAAGGGACCAATATTCATTGATTTTGCCGGGTCTGCTTTTTCTTCCCACTGCCTTCACGGGGCCTCGATTTAGCCTAGTAGATAGATCCCGGCCCTGGAAGTCAGAAGGACCTGGGTTTGAAAGCTGGCTCTGCCATTTATCTGCTATGGCACCTTGGGCAAGTCACTTTACTTCTCTGTGCCTCAGTTACCTCATCTGTAAAATAGGCATTCATACCGTTAGCCCCATGTGGAACATGGACTGTGTCCAACCTGAATACCTTGCATCTATTCCAGCAATCAGTACGGTGCCTGGCACACAGTAAGTGTTTAGCAAATACCATAAAAAAAAAAAGGACACGATCCCTGTTCTTCAAAGAGCTCACAGTTTAAAAATGTAAGTGGGGAGATGGGATTGGAGACAGACACAGCAGGAGTGATAATAATTTTGATATAATAATAATTGCATTTGTTAATTGCTTACTATCTGGCGAGGACTCTACTAAACACTGGGGTGAATACAAGCAAATCAGGTTCAACACAGTCCCTGTCCCACATGGGGCTCACAGTCTTAATCCCCATTATACAGATGAGGAACTGAGGCACAGAGAAATTAAGTGACTTGTCCAAGGTGACCCAGCAGACGGGTGGAGGAGGTGGGATTAGAAACCGGATCCTACCATGCCACGCTCGCAAACCAAAAGACAAAATAGGCTCAAAGTCTCACTGGTGACGGAGGAGTCCGGGAGCTCGCGGGAGTAAAATGGAAGCCGGAACCCTCCGTGGCAGTTAACATGGTGCTTTTCTCAGCAGCGAGGAGAGAGTTCAAGAGCATGAGGGAGAAGCTTCAATCCCCAGCATGGTATACGTGGAGCATGCCAGGACCAGGGCTCGGGAAAGGCAACAGTTACCACAGTGCTTTTCTCAGTGACAACGGAAGGGTCTAAGAGTGCACTGGAGCAGCTTTTATCCCCGACCCAACAAACTCAGAGCATGCCAGTTAGTCAGTCAGTCAGTTGTATTTACCAAGCGCTTACTGTGTGCACGGCACTGTACTAAGCACCTGGGAGAGGACACGATAACAATCTAACCGACACATCCCCTGCCCAAATGAGCTTACAGTCTAGATTCGGGGGAGAGAGACATTAATATAAATAAATAAATTACAGATATGGACATTAGAGCCGAGGGCATGAAGAAGCACCTTTTCTCCCCATCCCGGCGGCCACAGAGCTTGAGCCCTTGGTGGGCAGGAATTGTCCCTCTCTATTGTTGTATTGTACTTTCCAAGATCTTAGTACAGGGCTCTGCACACAGTAAGCGCTCAGTAAATACGACTGAATGAATGAATGAGGGGAGCAGGGGCTCTTGGTGGTGGGAAGGGGGTAGTTACCAAGGATGCTTCCCTCAGCTGTAAGAGAGATAGTGCAAGAGGTTGAAAAGAAAAAGCAAAGGACCAACAACTGGGTCTTCAAGGAGCTCTCCAATTAAAGGCAGAGAGGAAGAAAAATGATTACAGTACACAAATAAGGAGCACTTGGGAAATAGGAGGAGAAAAAGGGAGAGAACATTATCCTTGACACCAAAAGCAGCATTCAAGGAGTTGAGGTTGATGGACAGTGTTGAAGGAAGTTTAGGGGTCAAAAATGCTTCAGGTAGGGATGAGTCCTTGAACCGTGGCCAGAGATGGTAGGTGAAGACTTTAATGAAAGCCGTTTGGATCTAGGGAAGAAGACCCAATCTAGATAGGAAAGCAGCATGGCCTAATGGAAAGAGCACGGGCCTGGGAGTCAGTGGACCTGAGTTCTAATCCCACTCTGCCGCTTGTCTGCCGTGTGACCTTCGGCAGGTGACTTCACCTCTCTGAACCTCAGTAATCTCATCTGTAAAACAGAGATTAATTCCTTCTCCCAACCAACTTAGACTGTGAATCCCATGATGGGACAGGGACTGGATCTGACCTGATTAACCTGTATCTACCCGAGGGCACAGAACAGTGCTTGACAGAGCTTTAAAAATGCCATAATTAACTATATTGTAATGTGTTGGAGCAAAACAAAGGCGATTGGCTAGCTAGAAGTGGCCAGATACGGCAAAATGGAGGGAGAATTTTGGAGAAAACATGTGGCTTTAGTCACAATAGCACATGACTCAGAATCAGGAGACCTGGGTTCTAATTCTGGCTCCACCACCTGCCCGCTGTGTAACCTTGGGCCAGTCGCTTCACTTCTCCGTGCCTCTCTGTCTTCATCTGTAAAATGAGGATCAAACACCTGTTTTCCCTTCCCCTTAGACTTTGAACCCTGTGCTGGATAGGGACTGCCTCTAGTCCGACTGCATTTCATCTACCCTGGCACTCAGCACACTGCTTCTTGCCACATATGAAGGGTTTAACCATTAGTAGTATTAATGATAATGATGATGATCATTGTTGTTATTAGCAGTAATGATAATATTACTAAAAATAGAGGCTGCAGACACCATTAAGGAGTGCCCTAAAGATTCATTCATTCATTCAATAGCATTTATTGAGCGCTTACCATGTGCAGAGCACTGTACTAAGCGCTTGGAATGTACAACTCGGCAACAGATAGAGACAATCCCTGCCCAATGACGGGCTCACAGTCTAAAGATAGGGAGAAGGGGTTAATAGTTGGGCAGGCCACTAATGTCACAGCGAAAAGTACACTTGTCAGTTAATACGCAATTCTAGCATCATTCACAGGACTAGTCTTGACCTAAAAACATATAATGACTTTGGTCATCATCAAGTCTGAGGTGACTTCAGCCAATCAATCAATGGCATTATTGAGCACTTAATATGTGCAGAGTACCAGACTAAGCACTTGTGAGCATGCAATATAAGACAGTCTTCTGTCCACAAGGAGCTTACACTTCCTTTCATCCCAATGCAGATGAGGTCTGGCAAATGTTCTTGCAAGCTTCCTTGTGCAAATGAGGTTGGAACAGGAATCCCACTGGAAGTGATCAGCCCTTCTCCTCCTCCCTTGAACGAATCCAGTCGGAGACCATTCATTCCCCTTTAAAAGCCAGTGAATGGCAGGAGTGGAATTGAGCCGGAACAGACCGGCTGGGGGGTCTGGTAAGATAATAAGTGCGGGTAGGGCACAGCGGGATGAATTATTAGGATGCCCCCTCGTCCATTTTTCCTTTTTCCACATGGAGCCCCAACCCCACCTCGGCTTCTACCTCCAGGAATCCGGCTTTCGTGATGACGTCGATGGAGATGTTAAGACAGTACGGTTAGCATTACTGACACTGGGGAGTGAATCCGTCAAGTTTTTTCAGCCTCCCATTAGGAGTGCCCCAGAATCATTCCAAAATTCTCCCTCCATTTTGCCATATCTGGCCACCTCTAGCTAGCCAATCGCCTTTGTTTTGCTCCAATCTGGGAAAGTTCTGGGGTAGCTGAGCCTTTAGAGCATTAACTTTGCTTGCTTTTTTATTCATGGGCTGCTCATGTTGGTTTCCTCCCATTGTGTTACCCAACTGCTGAAAAATGATCCAATACAAGAAGGCCTAGATTAGGCAGAAAGGCAATAGAGACAAACTGAAAAGGTCACATAAAAAGGCTGCTTAGTATGAGAAATCGCTAGAAGGTGTGATTTGTCTCCTTTTCCAAGTTAATTTGTTTCTTAAAATAAAAAGGTCAGACGATCTTCAGGAAGTCCAAGCAAGAATACTTAAGGAGAGAGAATGTCCATTTTGCTTCCTTGTATCTCCATGTAATACAGCAGTGAGCCTAGCCCTCGTACTAATCCTTGCGCTTTATCAAATACTGGGCCTTACTGCTGTAATACATTAAAAGTGAAATACACTAAGCTATTTGCCTATCCCTGTGGATAGCAGACACCTACTTGTGATTTGCTGAATAAAAATTATGGTGATTTCCTTTTCAGTTCCTGGACATAGTCATTTTGTGATTTAAAGTGTAGGCAGTCTGAGCTAGTTGAGTCTAGTGAAAGAAAATATTGCCTTTTAAAACATCGTTTTACAAATTGCATCTAGTATGTGAGTTATGGTACTTAGAGGCAAGGGAGAACATATTTTCCTTTTCCCCTTACAACCTAAATGATTACCCAGGAACTTAATGCTAGTTAACTTTGAAACTCTGTTCTATAACAATGCCTTGTTTTTGCACGGTGCTTTTATTTTGCCGAAGTGGAAAAGCAGCATGGCCTAGTGACTGAAGCACGGGCCTGGGAGCCAGAGGAACTGGATTCTAATCACTGCTCTGCCACTTGCCTGCTGTGTAACCTTGGGCAAGTCACATCACTTCTCTGTGCCTCAGTTCCCTCATCTGTAAAATGGGGATTCAATAGGTGTTCTCCCTCATACTCGCCTGTTAGCCCCATGTGGGACAGGGACTGCATCCCACATGATTAGCTTGTATCTACCCCAGTCGATAGAACGGTGCTTGTTGCATAGTAAGCGCTTAATAAGTTCCAAAAAAACCCCACCTTCCACATCACGCATCCTTTTTTTTTCTTAAAAACAGCCCTGTGAGGTATGGAGAGATACCTATTATCCCCATTTTGCAAAGGAGGAGGCTGAGGCAGACAGAAGTTAAACGACCTGGCTGAAGGTCAGCAGGCCAGGGGCAGGGCGGGAATCCAGGGTTTCAGGATTTCCAGCCGCACACTCTTTCCACGCTCTCTCCACTAGATTCTGCACAGGTCAGCAAGTGACATCCTCGGTACACTATTTCCACCGGGTTTCGGGTCTTTCTGGGAAATAGATGAAACGGGACACGCAACTAAGGAGCTGAATTACTTGCTGTAGACTGGAACACTAGCACCAATCTTCAAATCCCCCTAACCAGAATCTCTTCCCAGAATGTCCAGTGGGATCTTTCTGCCAATTGGTGCCCCTCCTCAAGAAACTGGGGATACCAGGAAGGAAAATCAGGGACCCTCAATGCATAGACCCCTGGGGCAATCGCCTAGCTTCACTAGCTCTGAATGTCAATCCTATTTAGCCCCAGAAAATATCTAAGGACACAGAGTACTGAGACTGAAGCTGTTACACGATGATACAGCCTATCGCACCAGATTGACCCTTTCCCCAAACCCAATGGAATTTCCCCAAACCAATGATAACAATGATATCGGTTAAGTGCTTAGTCTGTGCCAAGTAAGGTACTAAGCGCTGAGGTAGATATAAGATAATCAGGTCCCACATGGGACTCACAGTCTAAGTAGAAGGGAGAACAGGTATTAACAAGAGTACATAAAGCCAGGAGGTCCAGTGTCATGCGATCTATTGTATCCTGCAAAGCCTGAGGATTCAACATAGGGGTCTGGATGCTGGTATTAGACTGTAATTCATGTTATATGGGAAACTGTCAATTTAACAGGCGAAAAGTTCACTGAAAGCCCTTAAATAAGCTACACAGTCAATCCATCTATCAATCGATGGTATTTATTGAGCACCTTCTGTGTGCAGAGCACTGTACTAAGCACTTGGGAAAATACACTACAACAGAGGTAGCAGACATGATCCCTGCCCCCAGGGAGCTTACAGGCTATGGGGGAGATGGACACTAAAATCGACTAGGGACACAGAGCCTATTATGTGGTCTGGAAACACACACCCGAGAAGAAATGGAGCCAATATGGATCACATCAGCAGAGTTAGCAAATCCCTCTAGATTAACAACCCCAAAGTAGGCTGAATGCTGTCACTGAAATCTGCCAGCAGGACAACATGCTGTTCAAACCTTGTCAAGAAGGCAAGCGGGACAATTGGGATAGTGATGGAGCACGGGTTTAAAGACCAAACAAGCCCATCACCCCCTTCCAGTCATCATTCCATTTCTCTGCTTCCCAACTAGACGGCAAGTTCCTGGATTGTAGGGATCGTGTCTACCAACTCTACTGCTGCCCAGATCATTACTCTACAAAAATGTTCAGGCCATGTTTTCCCACTCCTCAAGACCCTCCAACAGTTGCCCTTCCACTTCCACGTCAAACAGAAACTCCTGCCCGTCAGCTTTAAGGTTCTCAATCGGCTCTCCCCCTCCTAAATGACTGGGATGATTTCCTACTACAACCTAACCTGCACAATCTGCCCCTCTAACACCAACGTCCCTTCTGCACCTCGATCTCGTCCATCTAGCCGCTGACCCCTTGCCCACAACCTTCCTCTGGCCTGGAACTCCCTCCCACTTCATATGCAACAGTCCACCGCTCTTTCTTCCAAACCTTCCTAAAATCATAATTCCTCCAAGAGGCCTTCCCCCATTAATCCCTCATTTCCCCAACTCCCTCTCCCTTCCACTTCGCCCATGCACTTGGCTGCACGCTCTTTAGGTCCTTGATATTCACCCCACCCTACACCCCACAGCACTTATGTACATCATATTTGTAATTTATTTATATTAATGTCTGTCTCCCCCTCTAGTCTATAAGCTCCTTGAGGCCAGAGAGCATGTCTACCGACACTATTGTAGTGAACTCTCTCTACTTCTTAGTAAAGTGCTCTGCATACAGTAAGTGCACAATAAATACCACCGATTAAATATCAGTGATTTTGGGGAAGCAGCATGACCTATTGGAAAGAGCACGGACCTGGGAGTCAGAAAGCTTGGGCTCTAATCCAGCTCTGCCCCTTGTCTGCTGTGTGACCTTGGGCAAATTGCTTGATTTCTCTGTGCCTCGGTTTCCTCATCTGTAAAATGAGGATTAAGGCTGAGACCTCTGTGGGACAGGGACTGTGTCCAACCTGCTTAGTTTGTATCTACTCCAAAGCTTGCTACAGGGAGTGGCACCTAGTAAGTGCTTAACAAATACCAGTCATCATCATCATCATCATTCATTGACTCCCAGCCAAACTCCAGAAAGAGGTTGTGTACCCTCCTCCCTTCAATTCCTCTCCACCAACTCTCTTCCCGACTCACTACAGTCAGACTTTCCACTCCTTCATTCCCCCAAGACCGCACTCCCTAAGGTCGCCAATGATCTCCTTGTGGCCGGTTGCAGAAGGCTACACCCCGTCAGTGGATCAATTGATCAATCCATGGATTCATTTATTTATTGAGAGCTTTATAGATATGTCCCCTCTTAGCAGAATGCTCTTAGCCTTTGCCTCACAGTTATTTCACTCTATTGAATACTGGAAAGTTTAAAAACCACAAAGAAACAGGATGTCCTGTAGGGGACAACAAGGCTGAGGCAGACTGGGAAGCAAAGTGGAAACAGGCATGAACTTACACCCAGACATATCCATGGGCATAACCATTTCTTCTTACTCCACATCTATTTGCCCCATCTTGTGGATCACATAAAGGCCAGTATAGACTTTTGTTGCCAATAGAACATTCCTCAATAATTCCATCCTGCTGTACCCTTCCGCTTTTTCTCCCAGTGAGGCGGGTTTGTGGCCTAGGGAATACAGTCTCTGTCTTTATAGACTATGGAAGACATGACTAGAACCCATCCTGCCTTTAATGTGACTTTCTATTTGGATAGAACACGACGGAAGACTAAGCATCCTGGTGCCCTGAAGCACCCAGGTCCCCTCTCAATCAATCATTCAGTCGATCAATGGCATTTATTGAGCGCTTACTATGTGCAGAGCGTCGTACTTAGTGCTTGGGCGAGTACAATACAACCCAGTTAGCAGACATGTTTCTTGCCCAAAATGAACTGCAGTGTAATCTTCAGTGAACTTCACTTGGTTCTGTGACCTTCGTGTATTTGATATTTGAACCACCCTCAACGCCACAGTACTTATGTACAGATCTTTAAATTAAGTATTACAGATTATTTATTCCTATTAATGTCTGTCTCCCCTCTAGACTCTAAGCTCACCGTGGGCAGGGAGCACGTCCGTTGTACTGTACGCTCCCAAGGCTTAGTAGAGTGCTCTACACATAGTAAGGACTCAATAAATACCACTGATGAAGCAGTCATGAAATGACCACAGTGTAATGCATTACACCCCCGCATAGAAATGACTTCAATCAGAACTGTGTCGAGTTTCCGTATCAAAAACACTACATTGGCTTATGACATTGGATAGGCAACCAGTGATAAGTACTTACAGTTCACTGTTATCGCCTGTTTCTTCTCTGTTCTGATTTTAACCTACCACCAGATTCACCCTATCGATCAGTCAATCGTTGGTATTTCTTGGGCACTTACTGAGTGCGGAGCACTTACTAAGCACTTGAGAGACAACAATACGACAGAGTTGGTAAACATGATCCCTGCCTTCGGAAAGCTTTCAGTTTAGTGGAACAGTTTATAATCTAGCGAGGAGCTTCAGAGCAGAGCTTCTGAACATCATTATACTTCACTTAGTAGCACCACTGACAGCATTTCAATATACCTCTGATAAAGAAAAAACAGAAATTGGTCCTACAATCTGCTTTAAAAGAAGTTGATGTTGGGCTATGAAAGGGGGAAAAAATCAAGAGCTTGCTTTTTTATCTTCCTATAATGGCTCCTTCTCAGCTTTTGTTTTATCATAGCTTCAGACTTTGAGTAACCTAACTCATAACCTTTTGTCTAGCCGAACAATTAGAACACAGTAAGTGCTTAATAAATGCCATAATAATAATAAAGACAACTGTCTTCAGCCTGAACAGTCATTTCTGCTGCCATTTTCTGCTTCCACTACATATAGTGGCATAAACGAGAATTAGGTGACCCCCATAATCCATGGCATTTATTGAGGGACATAAAGGCCTATCCTGATGATTGGGAAAACATCTTGATCATTTCCAGGGAGGGCAAAATAATTTCTGGTTGAATGTTTTCAAAGCATAATTGGATCTCCAAGAACACAGTACACAAATGAATCCTTGCAGCTGCTAATCTTACAATTTTAAAATTTTTCCACATGCTTAAACGGCCCCTCGGTTTAATTGCCTTTGCAATTTTTAAATAAACCTCACTGGAAACAAACAAAAAAAGCCTCCTGGAACTCCAGCTGAAAGCAAAATTAAAATACGTGATAAACATCTCCATCCATATAAAAATGACTTTCTAACCCCCTTCCTAAAATGCTCGCAACATTTAGGTGCTCATGTCGTTGTCTCTATTACTTGTACCTTTAAGCACCTAAGGGATGAAATTGTAGGGCGGGTTTCTTAGCGGTATGCCAACTGTAAAAGAATAAAAAAATCTATAGTCGGGGTTATTGTAGTTTTGCAGCCTGTAATGGTATTGTCCTTGATAGGAGATGCAGAAGTGGATTCATTTCCTGTCAGCCTGACGGATGCTAATGGACTTTCCGACTGAAGCTGTTGTTTTGCACACTCTTAATGACTTGTTGCAATGGAGATGGAGGCTCTGGGAGAAGCAATGCCATCTCCTGGCACAGTTCCTGTGAGAAAGGGAGCTTGTTGAATGCACTGAAATAGACCTTCTTGTTCAAAGAAGACAAAAATCCGGCCTACATGATAAATATCGGATTTTCTCTCTTTCAGCTGAATAAAAAAGCCTAAACAAGGCCTGGGGCAAAAAGGCAGGAGCACATCGGTTTACACTACGGGACAACAGCTTGCAAAAGTTCCACTCAAAGGAGAGCTTTGAAATAGGGCCTAAATTCATAAATAAAATGCGGCTATTCCCGGTGACAGTCTATGAGACACAGTATAGTGAAAATAGGGTGTCGAGCTCCATGCTTTGTTGAAGATAATCATAATAATTTTGTTCAACAACTTCATATTTTTTAATATTTGTTCAGCACTTACTATGTGCCAAGCATTGTGCAAGGTATTGGGGTAGAACAAACACAGTGCCTCTCCCCCCGGGGATTCACAGTCTAAGGGAGAGGGGGGAAAGGATATTGAATCCCCATTTTACAGATGAGGGAACGAGGCCCAGAGAAGTGAAGTGACTTGCCTAAGGTCACACAGCAGGCAAGGGACAGAGCCTGGATTAGAGGCCAGGTCCTCCGCTCCGGGTCCCGTGCTCTTTCCACTGAGCGGCACCGCTTCTTAGGTCTGCAAAGCCTCCTCAGTGGCGGCGAGACTCAGACCTATTACAGAAAACACATCCAGCTCCCCGAGCAGCTTCATCAGTGTCGCCTACTAGCTCATTTCGCCTACCCCCCGCCCCACCCTTTCAAAGCCCTACCGAAAGCTCACCTCCTCCCGGAGGCCTTCCCAGACTGAGCCCCCCTTTTCCTCTGCTCCTCCTCCCCTCCCCATCGCCCCTACTCCCTCCCTCTGCTCTACCCCCCCCCCCGCCCCACAGCATTTGTGCATATTTGCACATTTTTATTCTTCTATTCATTTTATTAATGATGTGTATATATCTATAACGAGAAGCAGCGCGGATCAGCGGAAAGAGCCCGGGCTTGGGAGTCCGAGGTCATGGGTTCGAATCCCGCTCTGCCCCTTGTCCGCTGTGTGACTGTGGGCAAGTCACTTAACTTCTCTGTGCCTCAGTGACCTCATCTGCAAAATGGGGATGAAGACTGTGAGCCTCACATGAGACAACCTGATTACCCTGTATCTACCCCAGCGCTCAGAACAGTGCTCTGCACATAGTAAGCGTTTAACAGATACCAACGCTATTATTATAATTCTATTCATCTATTTTGATGCTACTGATGCCCGTCTACTTGTTCTATTTTGTTGTCCCTCTTCCCTTTTCTAGACTGTGAGCTCGTTGTTGGGTAGAGATTGTCGCTATCTGTGGCTAAATTGTACTTTTCCAGTGCTTAGTAGAGTGCTCTGCACACAGTAAGTGCTCAATAAATACGATTTAATGAATGAATGAACCTACAAACCACACACTTAATGTCAGGACAAGTTCACCAGCAACAAAGACCTGTGATGCGATCAACTCACCAGCACCAGCATGAGAAACAGCATGGCCTAGCAGGAAGACCGCAGGTCTCGACAACAGAGGACCTGGATTCTAATCCCTGCTCCGCCACTTGTCTGCTGTGTGATCCTGGGCAAATCACTTCACTTCTCTGTACTTCGGTTCCTTTGTCTGCAAAATGGGGATTCACTACCTGTGGTGTCTCCTACTTAGAATGTGAACTACATGTGGGACCTGATTATCTTATCTACCATAATGCATGGCACATAGTAAGCACTTAACAAATATCACAATTGCTATTATTATTACCAGCACTGAAGCAGTGGATACAACAGTCACACAGCTCTGCTAGGCAGGACAGCACTTAGGTATGGATCCATAATTTATTTTAATATCTGTCTCTCCTCCTCTAGACTGTAAGCTCCCGGTGGACAGAGGACAGGTCTACTAGCTATGTTGTTGCACTGTACCCTCCACAGCACTTAGTATAGTGCTCTGCACACAGTAAGCGCTCAGCGGATAATACCGATCGATCGACAGGTGAGGAGAATGGGTGACAGTAGGACATTAAACAGGTGCCAAAACGTGAACCCAAGGAAGGTCCCACATGACCCCAAAGAGCAGAAAAAGGTTTTAAAAACTTGATGAATCCCAAATTCAAACAGTATGAAAAAGCAGCGGTTGGGGGGCCCCTGCAGTAGAGAGATGGCCAGAAATAGGGAGAGGGCTTGGTGCTCTCTCAGAGTAGAAGTAGGTGAAGATTAGGATGTGAAATCACCATGCCCAAAGCAGTGGCAGAACTAATATGGGAGAAACCACTAGCAGAACAAGGATAATAATAATAATAATATTTGTTAAGCACTTAGTATGTGCCAGGCACTGTACTAAGCACTGGGGTGAATACAAGCAAATCAGGTTGGACACAGTCCCCGCCCCTCACAGGGCTCACAGTCTTCATCCCATTTTACAGATGAGGTAACTGAAGCACCGAGAAGTGAAGTTGCTTGCCCAAGGCCACAGAGCAGACAAGTGGCAGAGTGGGGATTAGAACCCATGACCTTCTGACTCCCAGGCTCATGCTCTATCCACTACACTATGATGCTCATCTATCCTTTCCTGCACATAATTAAGGAGGGGGCCCTGAGTCTACCTCAATCTTTTCAGCTGCAATTGCAAGCATAAATATATCCACATCACCAGTACTATTATATTTTAATATAAAGAATAACTATGTGTATTTGTGTCTCTGTGTTTGTGTGTGTGTGTGTTGGTAGGCAGACACACTTACAGAGAAAACCTTTGAGTAGAAAAGGACTTCTAGGTGACTGTTATATTTCATTATTGAGGAGGCTAAGGGAGAACTCTCAACAGGATTTCCGTGAAATGAAAAAATGATACAATTCTGATTTATTGTATTCCAGATGGACACTGAAGCAAACTGACACTCAAAACGATATTAATTGTGGCATTTGTTAAGCACTTATTAGAAGAAGGAGAAGGGGAAGGAAGTGAAGGAGGAGGATTACAATGACGAGGAAGAGGAGGAGGAGGAGCAGAGGGAGCAAGAAGGAGACGGAAGAAGAAGGAGAAAAAGAAGAAGGAGGAAGAGAAGAGGAAAAAGAAGAATTGTATTTGTTAAGTATTTACTACGTGCTAAGCACTGCATTATGAATTGTGTGGATACAAGTTAATCAGATCAGGCACAGCCTAAATAGGAGGGAGAACATGTATTTAATCCCCATTTTATCAGTGAGGAAACAGGCACAGAGAAGTTAAGTGGCTTACCCAAGGTCACAGACAGGCTAGTCGCACAGCCAGTATTAGAACTAAAGTTTTCTGATTCCCAAGTCTGCTCTTTTCACGAGGTAACCCTGAGTGGTGCTAACTATCCAGGTCAGTCAGATTTTTAAAAATCACCCTTTCTATATATTTCAGTCAAAGGTAATTTCTTATTTTGGCCTCAATATTCTAAGCCTCCTTTCTGGTGTTCCAGTCTCCACCCTCTCCCCCTCAGGGGTATTTTTGGAGCACTTACTATGTGCAGAGCACATACATACACTACACAATGCTGTAAATTCTTTGTGGGCAGAGACTGCATCTACCAACTCTGTTGTACTCTCTTAATAGAGTAAGCGCTCTATAATTACCATTGATTGTTTGCTGGAGATCATCTTCCTTAAGCATCTCTAGGCCCACATCTCTTGGCTCCATATCTTTGCAAACAAAAAGTCTTCATCATCAGTTTTAGGGTTTTCTACCCTGCTTCTGGCCTGACCTGCTCTCCTGGCCCACGGATCTTGGTTCTTCCCAAGCCATCCTTGGAGCTGTACCTCACTTTCAATTCTCCCGACTCCATCATTTGCTCACACTAGTTCCACCCCCCAGCTCAGAAGCCCCCTCCCTCACCACATCAGACAGACCAATAGTCTCCCGCATCCCAATCCCGCCCTAAAATTCCACCTCCTCCAATTAGTTTCCCCAGTTTACCTCCCAACACCCTGAGCCAGAAGCAGCGTGGCTCGGTGGAAAAGAGCCTGGGCTTCGGAGTTAGAGGTCATGAGTTCGACTCCCGGCTCTGCCACTTGTCAGCTGTGTGACTGTGGGCAAGTCACTTCACTTCTCTGTGCCTCAGTTACCTCATCTGTAAAATGGGGATTAACTGTGAGCCTCACGTGGGATAACCTGATTCCCCTGTATCTACTCCAGTGCTTAGAACATTGCTCTGCACATAATAAGGGCTTAACAAATACCAACATTATTATCATCCCCATCTCAAGCACTTGGGAACGAATGTCTCTACGCCCTTTTGGCACTCATGTACATATTCATTCATTCATTCATTTAATCATATTTATTAAGCGATTACTCTGTGCAGAGCACTGTACTAAGCGCTTGGGAAAGTAGAATACAGCAATAAAGAGTGATAATCCCTGCCCACAAAGAGCTCACAGTCTAGAGGGGGGAAGACAGACATCAATACAAATACAGAGACATCAGTACAAATAAATAAAATGGCAGATATATACATAAGTGTTGTGGGGTAGGGAGAGGGGGGAAAGAGCAAAGGGAGCAAGTCAGGGTGACGCAGAAGGGAGTGGGAGATGAGGAAACGTGCAGCTTAGTCTGGGAAGGCCTCATGAATCCACTTGACTTATTTGTTTTAACAGTATTGTAAGTATTTTTGCCTGTTTCTTTGTCTCTCCTATTAGAGTGTTAGCTGCAATTTATATATAATGTATCTGTAATTTATTCACTTAGATTAATGTCTGTCTCCCCCTCAAGACTGTAAACTCACTGTGGGCAGGGTATTTTTCTACCAACTCTGTTGTATTGTACTCTCCCAAGTGCTTAGTACAGTGCTCTGCACAAAGTAAGGTCTCGGTAAATACCACTGATGATGATGATGAAGCAGGCAGTCAAGTGCTGTGTTGTTTGCCAGATGTGCTTATCAATTCTTTTTTAATGGTTTTTGTGAAATGCTTACAATGTGCCAGGCATACAAGCTAATCAGGTTGGACATCAGTCAGTCAAGTGTATTTACTGAGTGCTGACTGTGTGCGGAGCACTATACTAAGTGCTTAGGAAAGTACAAAAGAACAATAAATAGACACACTCCCTGCCCACAACAAGCTTAGAGTCTAGACGGGGAGACAGATGTTAATATAAATAAATAAAATTACAGATATATATATGTCCCACATGGGACTCACAATCTAAATCCCCAATTTTCAGATGAGATAACTAAGGCACAGAGAAGTTATTTGTCTTGTTCAAGGTCACACAGCAGAAAAGTGGTGGAGCCGGGATTAGAACCCAGGTCCTTCTGACTTCCAGTCCCAGACTCTATCCAATAGACCATGCTGCTTTCACCACCTTCCCACTCTCTTAAGCCCACAAAACTGGAATTGCCTTTTACTTCTCTTTCTCCTATTCCTGCCATGTCCAGAGCACTGTCTCAGGCACCTGGGATAGATGAACTATAAGATGTGATATCTTCTCTTGAGGATCTTATCATTTAAAGGGCAAATCGTTCTCTCTCTTTCAACCCTCATATTCAGTCTGTCACCAAGTCCTGTCGGTTCTTCCCCCACAACACCTCCAGAATTCAACTCTTCCCCTCTATCTTAATTCCCTCCAGACTGGTCCAAACGTTTGTCATAGTCTGATTCATCGGCTGCAAAGACCACCTCATAAACCTCCCTCTCCCTAGCCTCTACCCTCTCCAGTCCATTCTCCTCTCTGCTGCCCTAATCACTTTTCCAAAACTCGTTCCGGGTTCATCTCTCCACTCCACAGAAACCAGCAATGGTTGCCCATTCAGCTCTGCCTTGACCAGAAACTCTGGAATGTTGGCTTTAAGACACTCAATCTATTCTCACTCTTCATTCATTCATTCATTCATTCATTCAATAGTATTTATTGAGCGCTTACTATGTGCAGAGCACTGTACTGAGCGCTCGGAATGTACAAATCGGTAACAGATAGGGACAGTCCCTGCCCTCTGACGGGCTTACGGTCTAATCGGGGGAGACGGACGGACAAGAACGATGGCAATAAATAGAATCGAGGGGAAGAACATCTCATTAAAACAATAGCAAATAAATAGAATCAAGGTGATGTACATCTCATTAACAAAATAAATAGGGTGATGAAGATATATACAGTTGAGCGGACGAGTACGGTGCTGAGGGGATGGGAAGGGAGATGGGGAGGAGCAGAGGGAAAGGGGGGAGAAGAGGGTTTAGCTGCGGAGAGGTGAAGGGGGGGCAGAGGGAGCAGAGGGAAAAAAGGGGAAGCTCCGTCTGGGAAGGCCTCTTGGAGGAGGTGAGCTTCCCACTACAACTCTTCTTACAGGTTTTCCTCCTCTCAAACTAACTTACTCACTGTGCCTCGGTCTCAGTCTCTCTCGCTGTCAACCCCTTGCTTTCATCCTACTTTCTGCCCAGAACTCCTTCCCCCTCTACATCCGGCAGGCCATCGCTGTCACCGCCTTCAGAGCCCTCATGAAAAGCACATCTCTTCCAGGAGGCCTTCCCTGATTCATCTCAGTACTAACAGGGAGGAAACATCCAAGAAATGTCCAGACACTGCCAGACGCTCCCATGCCACAGGATTCTAACTCGGACTTTGGCTGGATGCCTTACTGTTTGCCAGGCTGGTATAATTTCCTGGCTCCTAGAAGGAAGCATCCAGAAAGAGAACCACATTTCAAATGTACACTAATGGTCTCTATGGGAATGTGAAGAGTGCCAGTATCATGAATAAACGGCTTTCACCCCGGCAGACAACTTCCCCTATGAGAAAAATTGTGTGAAATGGGAGAGAGGGAAGAAGAGAAAAAAATAATAAATGCTATGACAAATCACCAAAGAGAAGACAAATAAAGTCAAATCAGTCCACCCCTGTCTTGGCTTGATAATATATCTCAAAAATAGTTTTTTTCACCCCATAAAAATGAAAACCTGTTGGGGGAAAAACTATTTTCAAGTGCTGCTAGCTTAAATCTCAATCAAGTGGGAGCAGAGCCGTACATTCTTTCACTTTCACTGATGGAAATGTAGGGCAGTAACTCCCTGCAAAGCAAAAGGACTGCCAATATATAGATTCATTAATCAATGATAATTAATTAGGAGCTTACTGTGTGCAGAGCACTGTACTAAGCTCAAGAGAGACAATAGTATTAAGGAGCTAACAATCTGAGTTTAATGATCTACACATTAGTGCACAGTGGAAAGAGCCTGGGCCTATGAGCCAGAAAACATGGGTTCTAATCCCAGATCTGCTACTTAACTGCTTTATGACCTTGGGCCAGTCACTTAACCTCTCTGTGCCTTAGTTTACTCATCTGTAAAAGGTGAACTAAATACCTGTTCTTCCTCAACCTTAACCTGTGAGCTCCACGTGGGACAGGGTTTGTGTCTATCCAATTATCTTATACGTATCCCAGGATTTAATACAGAGCTCGACACATAGTAAGCGCTTAGCAAATGTCGTTGTTGTTGTTGTTGTTACTACGATGATGACTGTTATTAATATTATTATTATGCGCTACAGGAAAGGGTGAGTATCCAAGTTCTTCAGTGATGCAGAAATGCTGAAGTAGCATTAGAAGGGGAGTTTTGGCAGGGAGGTGAGAGAACAGTCAGGGAAGACCTTCTGGAAGTCACGTAAACCTAGTAGGGCTTCGAAGAGAATAGTGGTCTATTGGATGTGAAAGAGGAGGAAGTTCCAGGCTAGAGTGAGGCCGTGAGCAAGAGGTCTTCCACAGGAGAGATGACAGTGAGGCGATAGTTGGCATTAGAGAAGCAGAGTGTACAGTCTAGGTTGTAGGGGGACAGGAGTAGTCAGGAGAAAGGACACCTAGGGTTCAGAAATGCCTATGGCCAGACGCCTCTGTTTAACGCAGAGATGGATGGGAAACGATTGGAGGTTTACGAGGAGTGGGAAGGGGTACACGGAATGATATTTTTAAAAAGGGATCTGGGCAGAAGAGGGAAGCATGGACTAGAGAAGGTAGAGACTGGAGGCATGAAGGTCTGCGAGGAGGCTGATTAAATTATTGTGTCGGGATGTGGAAAGTGCTTGGACCGGTGCGGTGGACATTCAGGTGAAGAGGAAGGGTCGGATTCCAGAGATGTGGAGGGAGAACCGACCGGATTTGGTGACGGACAGAATGCGGGTGTCGAAAGAAAGGGCAAATCATTCCCTATCAGATTATAAAATCCTAAAGAGAATGTGTTGCATCTTATATTTCTTCTTAATGTCCCCCAAGTGCCTAGAACAGTTCTCCGTACTCTGTAGGTGCTCACTGCTTCCCCACCATAAGAACCGGGGTATTTGTTAAATACTTACTATGTGTCAAGCACTGCACTAACAGCTGGGATGGCTACAAGCTAATCAGACTGGACACAGTCCTTGTCCCACATGGGGCTCATGGTTTTAATCCCCATTTTACAGATGAGGGAACTGAAGCATAGAAAAATGAAGTGACTTCCCCAAGATCACAAAGCAGACAAGGGGAGGAGATGGGATCAGAACCCAGGTCCTTCTGATTTCCAGGCCCATGCTCTAGCCATTAGGCCACACTGCTTCTCAGCTTATCTTATTTTAATAGCTGCATCCCCTTTCTAGACTATAAACTCCTTATGGGCAGGAAACCTGCCTACCAACTGTTGTATCGGTCTCTCCCAAGTTCTTAATACAGTGCTCTGTAGCCAGCAGGTACTCAATAAATATCACTGATGGATTGATTGATTGATTGACTGATTGACTGAAAGGCCCATCTAGGGAATCTCACATAGTAGATAGGCTCATCAAGGTTCTCAAAAACACTTGATCACCATCAGCAGAAGAGAGTGCAGCAGACTACTGAGCTGACCACCCACCCGACTGGTTTCTGGTTTATGATCCTGCAGCACAGCATGCTATTAACCCCCGGTCACTTGGGCTGGAAATGGATTTTTTTAATGGTATTTGTTGGGCACTTACTATGCGCCAGGCACTGTTCTAAGCGCTGGGATAAATACAAGCTAGTCAGGTTGGACACAGTCCACGTCCCACATGGAGCTCACAATCGTTAACCCCATTTTACAGATGAGATAACTGAGGCCCAGAGAAGTGAAGTGACTTGCCCAGGGTCACCCAGCAGACAAATGGCGGAGCCAGGACAAGAACCCAGGTGATGATGATGATGGTATTTGGCACATGGTAAGCGCTTAACAATCACTGTTCTAAGTGCCGGGGTACATACAAGGTGATGAGGTCGTCCTACATGGGGGTCACAGTCTTAATCTCCATTTTACAGATGAGGTAAATGAGGCACAGAGAAGTTATAATGATAATAATTATGGTATTTGTTAAGCGCTTACTACGTGCAGAGCACTGTTTTAAGCACTGGGGTGGATACGGGGTAATCAGATTGTCCCACGCGGGGCTCACATTTTTTAATCCCCATTTTTACAGATGAGGTAACTGAGGCCCAGAGAAGTTAAGTGACTTGCCCAAGGTCACACAGCAGACAAGTGGCAGAGTCGGGATTAGAACCCACGACCTCTGACTCCCAACCCCTTGCTCTTTCCATTAAGCCATGCTGCTTCTCAGCCAGCACTGTTGTTAAGTACCGGGGTAAATACAGGGAAATCAGGTTGTCCCACGGGGGGCTCACACTTTTAATCCCCATTTTATACATGAGGTAACTGAGGCACTGAGAAGTTAAGTGACTTGTCCAAGGTCACACAACGGACAAGTGGCAGAGGCGGTACTAGAACCCACGACCTCGGCCTCCCAACGTGCTCTTTCTACTAAGCCTCGCTGCCAAAGTCCCACAGTTGATAAGTGGCGGAGCCGGGAATGGAACCAGGTCCTTCTGACTCTCAGACCCGTGCTCTATGCACTAGGCCGAGCTGCTTCTGGACTTCTGCACCAACCGCCCCAGAGAGAACGTGGCCGGCAGTGATGAGAGAGTAAGAAAGACTCTGTGCGAACCACCGAGACCATAATCAAGTCGTTCGTCCAGGTTCTCGGTCCCGGGGTCTCACCGCTGAACCCAGGCCCATCCATCGTTTTCCACAGTAGCCACCGGCATCGAGGGCTCAAGAAGCATCAACTTTGATGATGGTGGCACTGAGGATGCTTTCTTCTTAATAACTGAGGTATTAGTTAAGCACTTCCTATGTGCTAAGCACTGGACTAACCGCCGGAGTAGTTGCAAGATAATTAGGTACCACAGGGATCTCACAGTCTAAGTGGGAAGAAGAAACAGGCACTGAACCCTCTTTTTACGGATGACAGAACAGAGAAGTGACTTGTCCGGGGTCACTCAGCAGATAAGTGGCAAAGCAGGAATTAGAACCCAGGTCTTCTGACTCCCAGGCCTGGGCTCTCTCCACTAAGTCATACAGATTGTCATTCCCCTCACAGATACTCTCCAGGAACTGTGTCTTTTGACCTTAGGGAGGATGATAGAGCCCCCATTATCCAGCTGCCTCCATTTCCATGAGGACCACAGCAAGAGAAGTCGGGCAACGGTTGAGAAGCAGTGTGACCTAGAGGATAGAGCACAGGCCTGGGAGACAAAAGGACCTGGGTTCTAATCCCACCTCCACCACTTGTCTGCTCTGTGACCTTGGGCAAGTAGCTTCCCTTCTCTGGCCCTCAGTTATTTCATCTATAAAATGGGGATCAAGACTGTGAGCCCTGTACGGGACAGGGACTGTGTCCAACCTAATTAGCTTCTATCTACCCCAGCGCTTAGCACAGTGCCTGGCACATAATAAGCCTCTAACAAATACCACAATTATTATAGTGATTAACCTAGTGCTTAGTATAGCTCCTCACACATAGGAAACACTTAATAAATACCATAGCAAAAAACAACAACCAAAAAAGGTGGAACTAGATGGAGGAAGGCAATGGTAAACCACTTCTGTAATTTTACCAAGAAAACTCTATAGATCCACTGCCAGAACATTTGCAGATGGAGGTGGGGCGTTCTGGTGGAAGTGGGGCCTTCGGGCGGAGATGTGTCCGTGGAGTCACTGTGGCTCGGAAACTACTCGAATAAGACGAGACCAACCTCTCAAATCACCTCCTGCTCCTGGCTCCTTCCAGGATAGGGAATTATGGCCACGGTAGCCACAGAACGGGGCTGTGGTTTGTGCAGCGTGGCTCAGTGGAACGAGCACGGGCTTTGGAGTCAGAGGTCACGGGTTCGAATCCCGGCTCCACCACTTGTCAGCTGTGTGACTGTGGGCAAGTCACTTCACTTCTCTGTGCCTCAGTCACCTCATCTGTAAAACGGGCATTAAGACTGTGAGCCTCACGTGGGACAACCTGATTACCCTGTATCTCCCCCAGCGCTTAGAACAGTGCTCTGCACATAGTAAGCACTTAACAAATACCAACATTATTATTATTATTATTATTACACGGCAGCTCCAGGGAGGCATTTGCAGCCGCACTCCCCCTCAATCCTCCTTTGATTTGGTGTCATCTCCCTCTGAGAGTAGCTCCACGGGAAAGGAAACCAGATCAGAGGCAGATCAAGTCCTCGAGTCCCCTTCATCCCCCTTGACTTCCACTTAGCCAGCAGTGGGCAAGCAGCAGGAGAACAGAGAGGGAGCTGCTGTAACCCTCAAAATGCTCAGCTCTACCAGGCCCCGGAGAAGCAGCCTGGTGTCGTGGAGACTGGGCTTTATCCACTAGGCCATGCTGCTTCCCGTGGGCTGCGAAGAGGGGGACAGTAGAGATCTGTTGAATATGAAGTAGGAGGGAGTTCCAGGAAGGAGGGAGGATGTGAGAGGTCCATGGCAAGATAGAAGAGAGAGGCACAATGAGTAGGTTAGAATTAGGGGAATGAAGTGTGCAGGCTGGATTGTAGAGGGTGAAGAACAAAGTAAAGTAGTGGAGCGAGAGCTGATTGAGTGCCTTAAAGCTGAAATGGTCAGACGTTTCTGCTCGACGCAAGGAGGAATGGGCAACCATTGGAGACTTTTGAGGTGTGGAGTGACAAGGGCAGGACACCGTTTGAGAAAAATGAACTGGGAAGCAGCTAATGAGGCTTTTGTCACTGAGTTGGCTGCAAAATCCTCCGCTAAGTTGTTAGAGATTTTTCATTTAAGCTCAACTAGTATTTATTTCTGACTAAAGCTGTTGTACTTCATAACCTTCCCCACTCTGCTGTTGTCACTTCAGATACTCTCTCTGTAGGTGTTGAATGGATTTAGCACACACCCGTTATCTGACTGTCTCATTTATTGTGATTAGTCATGGAACTCGCACTCGTTATGCTCATGATTAACTTTTTCTCTGCTTAGGAAAATCTAGCTCTACAGACTCTGATCTCTCTTCTCAGGAATGGATCAGGCTGAATTCACAAAGCTCTTGTCTGGTCTTGTCTTATGCCATCGAGTTGTTTTCTAGCCTTAGCGACACCCACAGACACATCTCTCCCAGAACACCCCACTCTCAGATGCCCCAAAGAGATTCTTCCTTGATTATTTTTCTCTTATTTTTTTAATAATATTTGATAAGCACTTACTATGTACTAGGCCCCGTACTAAGCCCTGGGGTAGGTATAACTTCATCAAGTTGGACACAGTCCATTTCCCACAAGGGACTCCCACTCTTAATCCTCATTCCATTTATACTCATTCCCTCCATCTATACTCACTCCCTTGGTGAACTAAGGGACTCCCACTCTTAATCTTCATTCCATTTATACTCATTCCCTCCATCTATACTCACTCCCTTGGTGAACTCATTCGCTCCCGCAGCTTCAACTATCATCTCTATGCAGATGACACCCAAATCTACATCTCCTCCCCTGCTCTCTCCTCCTCCCTCCAGGCTTGTATCTCCTCCTGCCTCCAGGAAGTCTCCACCTGGATGTCTGCCCGCCACCTAAAACTCAACATGTCTAAAACTGAGCGCTCCTCATCTTCCCTCCCAAAGCCTGTCCTTTCCCTGACTTCCCTGTCACTGTGGATGGTACGACCATCCTTCCCCACTCACAGACCCGCAACCTTGGTATCATCTTTGACTCAACTCTCTCATTCACCCCACACATCCAATCCGTCACCAACACCTGCCGGTGTCACCTTTACAATATCGCCAAGATCCGCCCTTTCCTCTCCATCCAACCGGCTATCGTGCTGGTACAAGCTCTCATAATATCCCCACTGGATTATTGTGTCAGCCTCCTCTCTGATCTCCCTTCCTCCTGTCTCTCCCCACTCCAGTCTATTCTTCATTCCATTGCCCGGATCATCTTCCTACAAAAACTCTCTGGGCATGTCACTCCCCTCCTCAAAAACCTCCAGTGGTTGCCTATCGACCTTCGCACAAAACAAAAACTCCTCACTCTTAGCTTCGCTGCTGTCCATCACCTTGCCCCCTCCTACCTCACCGCCCTTCTCTCTTTCTACTGCCCACCCCGCACACTCCGCTCCTGTACCGCTCACCTCCTCACGATCCCCCGTTGAATCCTATCCCACCTTCGACCCCCGGCCCGTGTCCTGCCGCTGTCCTGGATTGCCCTCCCTCCTCGAGTCCGCCAAACTAACTCTCTTCCCCTCTTCAAAGCCCTACTGAGAGCTCACCTCCTCCAAAAGGCCTTCGCAGACTGAGCCTCCCCTACTCTCCCCTCTCTCCACTCGCTTCCCCTTCTCTCTTCCCCTCCCCTCAGTACTGTGCTCATTTGCATATATTATTTATTGCCCTATTTATTTTGTTAATGAGGTGTACATCCCTTTGATTCTATTTATCTTGTTGATGTTGTCTTGTTTCTGTTTTGTTCTGTTTTGCTTTGCTGTCTTCCCGGTTTAGACTGTGAGCCCATCATTGGACAGGGATTGTCTCTATCTGTTGCCAAATTGTACATTCCAAGCGCTTAGTACAGTGCTCTGCACATAGTAAGCGCTCAATAAATACTATTAAATGAATGAATTTTACAAATGAGGTAACTGGGGTGCAGAAAAGTTAAGTGACTTGCCCAAAGTCACATAACAGATAAGTGACAGAGTCAGGATTAGAACTCAGATCCTTCTGATTTCCCAGGCCTGTTCTATCCACTAAGCTATGCTGCTTCTGCATATTAATCACTCAATTAATCGATGGTATTTATTGAGTGCTTACTATGCGCAAAGCACTGCACTAAGAACTTGGAAGAGTACAATACAGCAGAATTCACAGATGCTTTCCCTGCCCATAACGATTTCACAACCTAGCAGAAGTATTCACTTTTTTCACTTGGAGCAGTGTAGATAATGAAAGCCCACAAAACTAACAAAGGACTATAAGGAGTCAGGAGCTCAATCTCCTCAAACTCTCTTTGCTATTGTAGCAACTTGCTAAAGAGCATACATTTTCCCCACTGTTAAGTGCGTAGAGATGTTGAGAAACACCACACCTATTAATCCAGCATGTTTGATGGAAGTTTTTAATCCCAGAGTCATTAATTGCAGGTTTCAAAATTCAGCAGTCACTCTATATTCATAATAATAATAATAATAATGGTATTTGCTAAGCTCTTATTACTACAGGCACTGTTAATCATGTTGGTATTTGTTAAGCGCTTACTATGTGCAGAGCACTGTTCTAAGCACCGGGGTAGATACAAGGTAATCCGGCTGTCCCACATGGGGCTCACAGTCTTAATCCCCATTTTACAGATGAGGTAATTGAGGCACAGAGAAGTTAAGTGACTTGCCCAAAGTCACACAGTTGATAAGTGGCAGAGTCGGAATTAGAACTCGTGACCTCTGACTCCCAAGCCCGTGCTCTTTCCACTAAGCCCCACTGCTACGTGTATTATTTATTATACGTATATACCAAATACCATCATTGTGCATATGTATACAACGATGGTATATGTTGAGCATTTACTGTGTGTCAAGCACTGTTCCAACTGCTGGGTAGATACATGTTAATCACATTAGACACATTCTCTATCCCACAGGAGGCTTACAGTCTAATTCGGAGGGAGAACACTGCCTCACCTGTGTTCTCTGCATGAACTAGTACATTCCAAGCGCTTAGTACAGTGCTCTGCACATAGTAAGCGCTCAATAAATACTATTGAATGAACTACAATTCCTTTGTTTTAACCCAACCAAAGTTTCTATACCAGGCACTCCCACTGAAGGGTCTTCTGTTGCACACAAGTATGAGTGAAAAGTAAAAACTAAAGTTGAAACTTCTTACCAAGATTGACTCAAACAGATTTCCACTTTTAACTAGTATGCCCACTTCCTTTCTTCTCCATGATTCCTTACCAAAACCACCTTTGGACAGATAGGAGTTAGAACGGGTAAATGTAGTTTCTGTGAACATTTAATGACTGCCCTCCAAGCACTATTAAACAATTACAATTTATCTTCAAGTTTTTGGATTCTGAAGCCTTTCAATCCAAATGCTTTTATCTACGGAAGAGAACAATCACTCGGTATCTCCCCACTACTCCCAAACCTCCAGAGGTTACACACCCATCTCCACATCAAATAGAAATTTCTTACCATGGGCTTTTAAGGCACTCTTTCATTCATTTATTCCATCGTATTTATTGAGTATTTACTATGTCCAGAGGACTGTACTAAGAGCTTGGAAAGTACAATTCGGCAACAAATAGAGACAATCCCTATCCAACGGACTCACTCGATCAGCTTGTCCCCTTCTACTTTACCTCCTACTACATCCCAGTCTGCACTAATGCCTATCTACTCACTGTACCTCGATCTCATAATAATAATAATGCCCATTACGTGCCAAGCACTGTCCTAAATGCTGGGGTAGATACAAGGTAATCAGATTGAACACGGCCCCCGTTCCATAAGGGGCTCCCAGTCTACCCAGAGAAATGCACGGAAGCAACTGTAAAATTGTGTGCAATTCCTCTTCTGGGCACTTAAGTGGGGAACCGTGTAGGTCTGTAACCAATGAGAGGAGAAGCTTTTTCCCACTGGTATTTTTTTTTAACCACAGGAAGTTGGGCAGGCCAACAATATCAGTAGGTTCAAGAAGGGTTCAAATGCCTTACTCGACAAGCGGTCCATGATAGATTACTAGTAGGAAAGTTAGTGAGGTGGAGGTCGGAGTTAGGAATATTAGTGGGTGCACAACAAGACACTGGGATCCGCCACGGTCAGAGACCAAGCTTTGGGCTGGATCGATTACTGCCCTAACCCAATAGGACAGGGCTGAATAATTATTATAATAATATTATAATAGTAATAATATAATTATAATTACTATTTGCCAAGTACTGGACTGAATGCTCCGAGAGATACCATCCACTCTGATAACTTGTGTTCTTTAAGTCTATGTGGCTAGCTAAGAATTGGGGTACAGTGAAGTTTCTATTCAGTTAGCACATAATGAATTTTAGGAATTTCCCTTCACACTTTTCTTCTTGGCAACAAGCTGAGCAGGGCTACTGGCTATATTGTAATTGGCTGGAAGTTAAAGCTTTAATACACCTTCTTTTCCAAATCTGAGGGATTCCCTCTGGTTAATAAAAGTCTAGGAAAACAGAGGAGAGCTTAAGTAGGTCATTCAGCAACTCTCTACACATTAAGGGCACAGCATTTAAATGTAAAAGGTAGGACATCTTCAAATGTTTTCACTTATTTTATGTCTTTCTTAATAAGAGTCTGAAATGCTTTTCCTGACGTATCACATTTCCAGGAGATGAGGTGAGCTGAATTCTCCTGTATTTTAAAGAACAAGATCATGTGAACTGTAGGAGAATCAATAAAGCAAGTCACACCAATCTTTTGCCCCTCTCAACCCCACTTCGGGACACAGTCCTAAGAATAAGGAAAGAACAAGTCTGTTGTAATCATTATGATATGAAGTACCAAAGCCTTGGGATAGATATAAAACAATCATATTGGACCTAGTCAATCAGCCAATTGATTTCCTGAGCACTTACTGTATGCAGAGCACTGTACTAAGCACTTGGAAGAGTACAATACAATAACATATATCTGGTACATTCCCTGCCCACAACTAGCTGCCCCACACAGAGCTTACTAAGTAGGGAACCTGAGGCACCAAGTGATTTAAGCAAAATCTCTCATGTCATTTATAACAGAGTTTGAACCACAACACAATCCACTGAGCTTCACATCTCCTGGGAACTCTGCTATGTCATCACCGTGCCCCGCAGAATCCCTCCCTGTCCTCAGCATGCCCTGGGCACAGTGGGCCATGGCATGGCATTTGATTCCGTAAATTTTAGAAGGCCCCTAAGGTCCCTTTTACCCCTGGACTTGGACTTTGCACTTTACCGTTGCCTTCTACGTCATCATCTCCCCTACTCCTGCTCCCTTCTGCCTCCCCTGTGGCATCCTTTAAGCATTTGACATTCACCCCACCCTCAGCCTCCCAGCACTCATGTAGATATCCAAAATTCATTTCAAAGTCTGTCTCCCCTTCTACAGTATAAGCCCTCGTGGACAGGAAGTGTGCCTACCAACTCTTGAGTATTGTACTTTCCCAAGAGTTTATTACAGTGCTCCGCACACAATAAGCCCTCGATAAATACCGTTGATCAACTGCTTTTCTATTTATATTATTTCATCTTTGCTATTGTGCCTTCCCCCCTCTCCGGATTGCACCCAGAGAGTTTCCAGTACTCTACCAGTGTCAGCTACGGGGGGGGGGGGGGGGGGGGGGGTCAAGCAGAGCCATATCCATTCCATGCCTAACTTGGGCAGTAGCAAGTGAGTGGAAGGCAATCTGCTACAAGTCAAGACTCACCTGTGCTGGGCAGTGGCGGCATGGGAGAGAGACGAGGGCAGAGACTCAAGTTTACTACCTGGACGAAGGCAGTGGTAAACCACTTCCATAAAACACTATGGATACACTAACCCGAGCTATTGCAGATGGAGATGGAGCGTTCTGGGAGAGATGCGTCCATGGAGTCAATATGGGTCGGAGATAATAGTGCATCTGTTAAGCGCTTACTATGTGCAGAGCGCTGTTCTAAGCGCTGGGGTAGATACAGGGTAATCAGGTTGTCCCACGTGGGGCTCACAGTTAATCCCCATTTTACAGATGAGGTAACTGAGGCACAGAGAAGTTAAGTGACTTGCCCACAGTCACAGAGCTGACAAGTGGCAGAGCTGAGAGTCGAACCCATGACCTCTGACTCCCAAGCCCAGGCTCTTTCAAGGAAAGACTGTATCTTCCCCCATTATTTTAGGTTGTGAGACACTGGAGGGCTAGAGGCCCCATCTAACTCTCACACGTATATTTTTTTTTCCCAGTGCTTAGTACAGTGCTTTTGTTCATGGTATTAGTTAAGTGTTTACTATATGCCAGGCACTGTACTAAGCACTGGAGTAGACACAAGATAATCAGGTCGTCTCTGTTCAACCCAGAGTTCATAATCTTAATCCCCACCGTATAGATAAGCATGGCTTAGTGGAAAGAGCACGGGCTAAGGAGTCAGAGGTCACGGGTTCTAATCCCTGCTCCGTCACTTGTCCGCTCTGTGACCTTGGGCAAGTCACTTCACTTCTCTGTGCCTCACTTACCTCATCTGTAAAATGGGGATTAAGACTGAACCCAAGGTGGAACAACCTTTCATTCATTCAATAGTATTTATTGAGCGCTTACTATGTGCAGAGCACTGTACTAAGCGCTTGGAATGTACAAATCGGCAACGGATAGAGACAATCCCCGTCCATTGACGGGCTTACGGTCTAATCGGGGGAGACAGACAGAGAAAAACAATAGCAATAAATAGAATCGAGGGGATGCACATCTCATCAACAAAATAAATAAGGTAATAAAAATATATACAAATGAGCAGATGAGCATAGTGCTGAGGGGAGGGGAAGGGAGAGGGGGAAGAGCAGAGGGAAAGAGGGGGGAAAGGGGCGTAGCTGCGGGGAGGTGAAGAGGGGGTAGAGAGGGGGAAAAGGGGAAGCTCAGGCTGGGAGGCCTCTCAGAGGAGGTGAGATTACCTTGTATCTACCCCAGCGCTTAGAACAGTGCTTGGCACATAGTAAGTGCTTAACAATTACTATAATTATCATGAGGTAACTGAGACGCGGAGACATCGGGTGAGTTGCCCAAGGTCACACAGCAGAGATGTGACAGAGCCAGGATTAGGATTCAGGTCCTCTGATTCCCAGGTCCATGCCCTTTCGGCTTGGCCATGCTGCTCCCCAGTGCTCTTCCCCCAGTAAGGGCCTAATGAATGTTTTTCTTAGTATCACCGCCACTACTATTACCATGGCCAAATTTTTTTCATTATGCGATCCATCTTCCTAGATTAATAAAACCCTTCCTACACAGCTGCAAGGCTCAGGTGAGGTGACTGGCTACAGGGCTTTGGGCAAATTGCTCTTTGTTTCCTCTTCTGTAAAATGAGACTGGTTATCATCTCCCAGGGGACAACGAAAAATAAATTCGTGTTTGAAATTTCTAAAGAACCGGGAGACCCGGGACTGAAGAACAGGCTACGTGGGCAAAATATTCTCCCTCCGTGCATTGTTCACGGTTCACGATTCCTCAAGGAGAAAGCAGAAGGGCTCATTTTAAACTCCTCTTCAATGTCGTAACCCATTTACTGACGGTTACTGTTTTGCTATTTTTATGACAGATTGCTTATTTGTCCTCTCAAATGATAGAATAGATCCAGCTTGGTACTGACAGAAAAATCAGAGCAGTACGGCATTCAGGAAGATGTGCTAAATGCATATTGTCCTCGCCCTTTAGTTTCTCATTATGAAATACTGCTTTTGCTTAGACCCCGTATAGAAACAAATGTTACTAAGGATTGCACTTAGCATTGAGAAGCAGCGTGGCTCAGTGGAAAGAGCCCGGGCTTGGGAGCCAGCGGGCATGGGTTCGAATCCCAGCTCTGCCACTTGTCAGCTGGGGGACTGTGGGCCAGTCACTTCACTTCTCTGGGCCTCAGTTCCCTCCTCTGTAAAATGGGGATTAAGAGTGTTGTGAGCCTCACGTGGGACAACCTGATGACCCTGTATCTACCCCAGCGCTTAGAACAGTGCTCGGCACATAGTAAGCGCTTAACAAATACCAACGTTATTATTGCACTTGCCGCATTCTGTAGAAAAGCCTCACTAAAAATGATTGGAATGGATAGCTTTCTCATTCTTTCCACTGGAGGGCCCCCAAAGGCTTCCCAGCATAAAGTTTCTGGAGGTTTGGAATTAAGTGAATTTTTATTATTATCATTATTAGTAGTAAAAACTTGAAGAATAATCTGACCTCTAGGAAAAAATCAGAAAGCAGAAAGATTCAATAAAAAAACTTTGTTTAATAAACTCTCTACGATTTTTCTTAAAAAACCAAGAATGCTAGTCAGCAGGGATTCAATTTGTGTCATTTTTTAAAAAGCTGATAATCAGTATACAATTTAATTAATCGATTAATCAGTCAATCATATTTACTGAGTGCTTACTGTGTGAAGAGCACTGTTTGGGAGAGTACACTCTAACAGAGTTAGTAGATACATTCCCTGACCACAACGAACTTACAGTCCTGAAAATTTATTTAAAAGTTCTAAGTTGCCAACGTCAGTGTATCTTGTGATGACCCCATCATTAAATATAAATACCGTATCATAAAAATGTTACAACTGTGGAAAGAGCCTGGGCTTCGGAGTCAGAGGTCATGGGTTCGACTCCCGGCTCTGCCACCTGTCAGCTGTGTGACTGTGGGCAAGTCATTTAACTTATCTGTGCCTCAGTTACCTCATCTGTAAAATGGGGATTAACCGTGAGCCTCACGTGGGACAACCCGATTACCCTGTATCTACCCCAGCGCTTAGAACAATGCTCTGCACATAGTAAGCCCTTAACAAATACCAGCATTATTATTATTATTACACTGAGTACACTGAAACTATTTCAATACTATTTTATTTTAGAGCTGGGAACATTGGAACTGTAGCTCGGTCACTCAATCAAAGTTACTTATTAAGCGCTTACTGTGTATAGGGCACTGTACTAAGCACTTGGGAGAGTATAATACAACAGAATTAGCAGTCAAGCCCCCACTAGAGTAGAAGCATGGCATAGTGAGTAGAGCACAGGCCTGGGAGTCAGAAGGTCATGGGTTCTAATCCTGGCTGTGGCACTTAATAATAATAATGGGATTTGTTAACTACTTACTATGTGCCAGGTACTGTTCTAAGCACTGGGGTAAATAGAAGGTAACCAGGTTGGACACAGTCCCTGTCCCACATAGGGCTCACAGTCTCAATCCCCATTATAAAGATGAGGAAACCGAGGCAAAGAGAAGTTGAGTAACTTACCCAAGGTCACACAACAGACAGGTGGCAGAGCCGCATTAGAACCCATGACCTTCTGACTCCCAGGCCTGTGCTCTATCCATTAGGCCATGTCAGCTGTGTGACCTTGGGCACGTGACTTGACTTCTCTGAGTTTCAGTTACCTCATCTGTAAAATAGGGCATGAGACTGTGAGCCCTATATAGAACAGAGACTGGGTCCAATTTGATTTGCTGATAACCACCCCAGCACCTTAGTACATTGCCTGGCCCATCGTAAGCACAAAAGAAATACCATCATCATTATCATTCACTTTACAGACCCTGTGGTTTTTGGTTCTGGCTCTGCTGTTAAAAACTCTCTCAACTCTGAGTCAGAACAAGGCACTGCAGACATGCTGCAATCTCTAAAACCCTAGGGAAGACCATAAATTTACCCTGGATCAATCAACCAATTAATCAATCTTATTTATTGAACATTTACTGTGTGCAGAGCACTGTCCTCAGCACTTAGGAGAGGAAAACACAAAAGAGTTGGGAGATGTGCTCTGTATCTTACATCTCCTCTAGAGGCCTTCCCTAATTAAGCCCTCATTCCCCTTACCCACCTTCTCCACTCTATCGATTATAAAGTTGGCTGTGTATCGCTTAAGCACTTCTGTACTCATCCCAGACCAACAGCACTTCTGAAAATATTGCTATATTCTACTCTTTCCCCTACCTGTAATTTATTTTAATGTCTATCAAAGCGTCTTGTGGGCAAAGATCATGCCTATCAACTCTGTCGTATTGTGCTTTCCCAAGCGCTTACTACGGTGCTCTGCACCCAGGAAGCACTCGATGAATACCATTATTTGATTATAAATATTTAAAGGTGACTGATGGAACCTATGTCTAAATAGCATTTGGAATTTAGCAGGAGAGAAAGCTTAAACCACTCTGTAGTAGATTAAAGCACCTCTAACACCTCCATTGATTTCTTATTTAATCTAAAAGTAAGGGAGATGGTGTAGCCCAGTGGAAAAGACATGGGATTGGGAGTCAGAAGAGATGGGTCCTAATCCCGGCTCCACCACTTGGCTGCTGTGTGACCTTGGGCAAGTCACTTCACTTCTCTGGGCATCAGTTACCTCATCTGTAAAATGGGGATTGAGACTATGAGTCCCACATGAGACAGGGACTCTGTTCAACTCAATTTGCTTGTATTCATCCCAGTGCTTAGTATAGTGCCTGGCACATAGTAAGCACTTAAGAAATACCATTATTATTATCATTATTATTATTAATCCCAGTCCCACCACTAACTTCCTATGTAGCCTTGGACAAACGACCTAAATTCTCTGGGCCTCAGCTCTTCATCTCTAAAATAGGGATAAAATAGCTGCTGTTCCTCTTGGAGTATAAACCCCATGTTGGCCAAGGGCTGAGTCCCATTTGATAATCTTGTATCCCTCTCAGTCAATTAGCACCGACTGAATGATAGAGATTGGGTCCAGTATGATTATCTCATAGCTATCCTAGTGCTTAGTTCAGTGCTTGACACATAATAAGGGCACAGACACCACTATCGTTTCGAAATCTGTAACAAAATTGGTCTCGTGTCAGAAATTGTCAAATTTATTATTGTATCATTTTACTACTTTTAAACAAACTAAGCAAGAAGCAGATTGCCTTAATATAGAGTGGGAGGGGGAGAGCGTGATGATTTCAAAAGATAATTGTCTATGTGTAAATAAACCTACATATGCTTAGAGTATAATGCAAATTCCCCTTTGCAGCTTGCTGAAGCTGACTCAGAACTCCTGATGCTACAGCCTAATTACAACTCTGCCAGATTCCCATTTTGTTGGTGGAATAATTAAGTTAGCCAGAGGGAATAAAGAAGTAAACAAGGAGTTAAGAAAGGAGCCAGCAGGAGCAAATATTCCTTGAATATTTGGGAAGGAAAGCACCTTTCTTCTTGAAAGGTTTAGGAAAATATTTAAATCCCCTTAGTAGGCTTTTAAAAATATATGAGGGAAAAGGGGGTACTTTTTCTTTTTTTTATTAAAATTCATTGATTAATAGTAGTAACTTTCATTTCTAGAACTTGGTATAACTACATCAGAGTGCTTTTCTCAAAGGCAATTGATTACGAGTCAGCACTGGAGTAGGCATAAGGCTAACATATCAGAGTTCCTGTCTCACACAAGGCTCAGAATCTATCTTCTCCCCATTTTACAGATGAGGAGACTGAAGTTTAAAGACATAAAATGACTTGCCCAAGACCCCAAAGCAGGCCAATCATGGAGTTGGATTCAAACCCAGGTCACTTGGGCCCCAGTTCTTTCCACCATAATAAGTATGGTATTGATTTATTCATCACTATATACCAGGCACTGTACTAAGTGCTGGGTAGATACAAGCCAATGGGTTTGGACGCAGTCCCTGTACCTCATGGGGCTCACAGTCTTAATCCCCATTTTACAGATGAGGTAACTGAGGCACAATTTTGTTCTCTTTTGCTTTGCTGCCTGTGTCCCCCGTTTAGACTGCGAGCCCGTCATCGGGCTGGGATTGTCTCTGTTGCCGAATTGTACATTCCAAGTGCTTAGTGCAGTGCTCTGCACATAGTAAGCGCTCAATAAATACTATTGAATGAATGAAGTTAAGCGACTTGCCCAAGGTTACAGAGCAGACAAATGGCTGACCTGGGATTAGAAT
Organism: Ornithorhynchus anatinus; assembly: GCF_004115215.2. Taxonomy (NCBI): domain Eukaryota; kingdom Metazoa; phylum Chordata; class Mammalia; order Monotremata; family Ornithorhynchidae; genus Ornithorhynchus; species Ornithorhynchus anatinus. Next base: position 34,413,087 of record NC_041739.1, read on the forward strand.
CCAGGTCCTTCTGACTCCCAGGACTGCGCTCTATCCACCGGGCAGCACTGCTACACTATGCCACGTGCCATCTTTTCCAGGGGACCAAAAGTGATAAACTGTCCTTCCTGTACCAAGATGCTGCCTTTGATGATATTTCAAGATATTTGGGTTAGGGTGGCTGAAAAGAAGAATATACCACTAACTGCCCTTGGCCCACTGTCTTTTTGAAGTGTTTATTCTGGCTAGCAGCTACAGGTGAGGTTTACACCCTCTGAACCTCAATGCACAGACAGCAAAACGCCTTTGCCCAGAATTGAAGAATCAGATTCAAAGAATGACATTCCCAAAACTGCAAAACGAGACAGACCAACGTGAAGGCTGTTTTTCATGGATTCCAAAGCCTCAAACCAATTGAGCATTCGAAAGACTAATTAGATGCTTCTCCGAAACCCCTTCTAAACGACTCAGAATTATCTCTTAAAAAACAGACTTACCGGTTAGGCTAATGTAGGTTTTATTAACATTGAGAATGTTTCTGTAAATTCTAGTACTGCTGCTTTTAATCTTGAACAAGGTCAGGAAGTAGCCCTGAACATAAGAGCAGATGGACTGAAAGAGGGGAAATTTTCTAGAAAAGCATTTTATGCCATGGCCTTTATTATCTATTAAGTACTCACCTTGCCCCAGGCATTTTTATGGGTTTTTTTTCCAAATTGCTATATTTTTCATCCACTTTCCGGTTTGGCATAATGATCAAATAAACATGATTCTCCTATATTCCAGAAATTAAATTTAGCTTTCATGAAAGCATATGAGTTGCCATTATAAAGACATAGGTATCACCCATAGATATAGGCTTGTAGCTTTTTATACTTTGTCACATCTTCAGTGCTGTCTGACCTTGGACAGATCACTTGACTTCTCAGTGCCTCAGTTTCTTCACCTGGAGAATGGGGATTCAGTATCTGTGCTCCCTTTCATTTAGCCCTTGTGGGACAGGGACTGTGTCTGACCCGATTATCTTGAATCTACCCCTTCACTTAGTACAGTGCTTGACACTTAATAAGGGCTAAACAAAAACTACTATCATTATTAGATAATTATATTATGTATTATATTCTATTATACTCTATATCCTATTATCCTAATATAATAGACAGAGTACTGTATCTCCTCGGTAATCTCCACTGCAAGGCAAGCTAGGCAAAGAACTACACAAGATAAAGGAACAATGACCCCCCTTAGGATGAAATTTCCTGTTTTTCATTTTTCTCCTTGTCGATATTCTCTATTGAACAACACCCAGAAATGAAGGGAGACACACTTAAAGGTCTGGAAAGATTCTGGGGAACCACTAATAGCATCTGGTTCCTCTTTGGGAAATATTGAAATTCAATGGTTTTAAATGGTATCTTTTGTTAGTCTCCACTCCTTCAGCTGCACAGAATTAGTTTGCTTTAATAAAGGAGTTTCTCAGTATTATTATTTGGATGGTGGGTGACGGATGTTTCCATAAGGAGAAAAAGCATTTAAAGCTCTTTTTCAAAACTTGCGTTTCTAACTCACTGGAGGTGTTATCCAGCTGTTTTTATATTTTAAAAACTACACCTCTGTGTGCAGGAGTTGGATTCATTACTCTACAATGATCTCATTCCTCTTGATGTTCAAAATCTACATATTGAAAAACCATATTCTTTCTCCCCTCTAGACTGCAAGCTCCCTGTGGGCAGGGCACATGTCTACAAACTCTGTTATATTGGACGCTCTTAAGCACTCTAATCAGTCAGTCAATCGTATTTATTGAGTGCTTACTGTGCGCAGAGCACTGTACAAAGCACTCCTGCTGTCTGCAGTCCCTTTAAACCCTGAGTCCCATGTGGAACAGGGGGACTCTGTCTTACCTAATTATCTTGGATTTACTCCAGAACTCAGTACAGTGCTTGGCCTAGAATAAGTGCTTAACAAATACAGCTTTTGTTCTTATTAGTTGCCAGCAGCCACAGCCTCACCTCTCCCACCCTGAGGCCCTGGATTGCATGCTCTAGGGCTTTCTAAGTGGCTGGCTGGCTGGCTGGCTGGCTAGCAACCTCCCAAGAAAGACTGCTGGCTGCTAGGATGGTGGAGACAGCTGGGGTCACTGGCTTTCCAGTTGGAATTGTTTTTTTTTTTTTTCTTTACTTACAGTACTGCTCCCCAGGGACCCATATGAAACACGTCTCTTTGGATTACAACATCTGCTTTGAGGGACCAGACAGCCTGACAAATACCACTTTTTTCAACCTAGAATTTTAAAATTCAACTCTGTAATTTCTGATACTTTTTACCATCAATAAGCCACGACAAGGGTACAAGTTACCGGGGTTTTTTGGCCAATGTTAATCTGCTTTACCGCCTCTCGTGATTTCACTGGCACCACCTTGTTGGCAACAGAGAAGCAGTAATGGCAAGATCACGGGACCAGGGTTCTAGTCCTGACCCTGCCAATTACTTGCCGGGTGACCTTGGGCAAGACACTTAACTTCTCTGTGACTTAGTTTCCTCAAATCTAAAATGGGGATACCTGTTCTCTTTCCTACGTCGACTCTGAGCCCCATACGGTACAGGGACTGTGCCTGCCTTAGTGAACTTATATCTACCTCAGCGCTTTAGAACGGCATTTGACAAAGAGGAAGTATTTTATAAATACCATAAATGATCGCTCAAAAAAACAAAAGCAAAAGAATCCGAGGCAGTCTCTTCCATTTAAAGAGCATCTTTGGCTTATGCATTTCCTCTTTGCAGTGCCCAGCCCTGTTTTGGATTCTGCTTCTTGATTCCATGGTCTTCCCCAAAATCTCTGCTCCAAGAGTCTCCCCATTTCTGAGTGGTTAAAATGAATACTGCCCTTAGCAATCTTTGCCTAACAACGAAAGATAAGAAAGGCTAAGGGAAAAGCTGGGATTCACTGAGAACCTCTTGAGGGCAGGGATCATGTCTGCCTACTCTTCGGTGTTCTCCTAAGTGCTTAGCAGAGTGCTCTGCACACAGTAAGTGAGGCAGCATGGCTTAGTGAATAGAGCATGGGCCTGGGAGTCAGAAGGTCACGGGTTCTAAACCCTGCTCCGCCACTTGTCTGTTGTGTGACCTTGGGTAGGTCACTTCACTTCCTCTGTGCCTCAGTTACATCATCTGGAAAATGGGGGTGGAGACTGTGAGCCCCGCAGGGGAGAGGGACTGGGTCCAACTCAATTTGCTTGTATCCAGCCCAGCGCTTAATACAGGGCCTGGCACATAACAATCACTTAGCAAATACCATTATTATTATCATTCTTTTTAAGTGTTCAATAAATACCACTGATTGATTGAGGACTGTTCTGCGCTTTTCTATGCTGCCCAATTCTAGGGGTTTGATCCAGGCTTTAAGCTCCTTGAGGGCAGGGAATGTGTCTAAACTCTGTTACATTGTACTCTTCCCAAGCACTTAGTACAGTGCTCTGTACACAGTAATACAAGTAACTGGCAGGGTCAGGATTAGAATCCAGGTCCTTCTGACTCCCAGACCTGCGCGCTATCCACTAAGCCACACTGCTTCTCAGAGATAGTAGTCACGTTCCCTGCCTACAACAAGCTTAGCGCCTAGTGAAATTAAGTGACTTGCCCAAAATCACAAAAGAAGTAAGTGACAGAGCGACGACTAGAATCCCGGTCCTCTGACTGTGAGGCCCGTGCTCTTTCCACTAGGCCACACCGCATCTCATGAGAGAAAAGAAGAGAGGAACGAAACACCACGTCCAAGTCCAAGGCCTCTGCCTCTCGTGACCAATGCATTTCTCATTCCAACTGGTCCTTGTTGGGAATCAAAGTGAAAATGCTGTTTCATAACAACTCAGCCTTCTCCCACTCCCACTGTGGCTCCACGTTGGGAAAACCTACTGAGATTATTTTCAGCCTTGGTGCCTCCATTCAAGAACAGAACAACTTGCTCTGCAGGATTTAGGGAAACTTTTCAAAAATCTGTGTGGTCTCACATCATCAGAAAAATAATGAGCCAAGAGAGGAAGGGAACACAGGAAACAAGAGGACACAGACCCTGAAACCATTATGGGGGCCGGATGAACGACCTGAGACTAGCTTCTAATACAGTGGGTAATTTGCCAGGCACCTTGTGGACATGCCGTAAAAACTTTTTTGAAGATAGACTTTGTAGTTATGACTGGACTTCTTCTATAGCCAAGTTTGAGAAGATTGTAATACTGGGCATTTTTTAAAATTAATTGAAACCTAAAAAGAGTACTTGTGAAGCAGCGTGGCTTAGTGGCAAGAGTACAGACTTGGGAGTAAGAGGATGTGGGTTCCAAACCTGCCTCCGCCACTTGTCTGTTATGTGACCTTGGGCAAGTCACTTAACTCGTCTGGGCCTCAGTTCCCTCACCTGTAAAATGGGGATTAAGACCGTGAGGCCCATGTGAGACAGGGACTTTGTTCAAACTGATTTACTTGTATTCATAAGTGCTTAACAAATACCACAATTATTATTATTGTGGTTAATACGTTATAATTCTTACCAGTCACTAATCAGTGGTATTTACTGAGTGCTTACTGAGTGCAGAGTACTGTACTAAGCACTTGGGAGAGTAAACAGTAAACAGACACATTCCCTGCCCACAAAGATGTTGAAAGGAATGGTGGGTCACACACTGGATTTATTGGCCACACTCAAAGAAAGACCCTGATAAAGATCTCACCATCACTAGCTTCATCTTCAAGTGGAAGTTTATATATAATTTACCTAGAAATATGAATGAGTGCTTCGCGGGTTAGGAGACAAGAAAAGATGGAGGCAGGCAGCCACAGAATGGTGGGGAGGTGAGGGAAAATTGTATTCAAGTATGACAGAGTCATACTTTCCAAGACAGGGAGCCAACTTGGACATCTGCAGCCTGGTCTAGTGGAAAGAGCACAAGCCTGCTAATCTGATGACCTGAGTTCTAAACCTGGCTCTGCCACTTGTCTGCTGTATGACCTTGGGCAAGTCCCTTAATTTCTCTGTGCCTCAATTACCTCATCTGTAAAATGGGGATTAAGGCAATGATTCCAACAAGGGACAGGGATTGTGCCCAAAGTGATTAGTTTGAATCTATCCCAGAGCTTCCGTACTTGTCTGGCACATAGTAAGCTCTTAACAAATACCATTAAAAAAATAAATAAAAGTAAGCGCTCAATAGATACCATTGATTGCCTCGCCTTATGGGGCAGGTCGATTCTCAACAGGAACAGCTTTAGACAGCATCCTTTCTTCCCACATTTTCTTTTCTACTTATTCTCCTCAAAGAATTTTAACCTTCATATGTTTCCTTCACCCCTTAATTTTTACTATCGGTTCGAGTAGCATCCTAGACTCCAACACTGTAAATAAAATTTTTAAAAACTAGTAGCGTCAACAGGCCACCCTTAACTAAAATCACCTTCAGAACATAATCCATTCATCACTTACCTGCAACCAAAAGCTTGATGTTAAATAATTTTTAAACTGATCCCCCTTTGCCTCTTACATCGATTTGAGCTATTAAAAAAAAAGTCAGCCTTTTAGTCAAATCCCCAACAAAAGGCATTCAAGCATGTAAGAATGTGCACAAAACACTCATTTACACATGGAAATGGTACTTGTGTAATCAATCACCATTTTGCACATGCAAATGTCTGTTTGCATATAGATGTCCAGGTAGCCTCACTGGCTCTGGATTAAATCTTTTTCCAATAGGCATTTCCTGTTGGTGCTAATGTGTTTGTCCCTGGGTAACCCACTCAGTAGGGATTGATGATAAAAGTCAGATTGGAAGTGACTTCTTTGATTTTCCTAGTTTCAAAGGTGTAAAAGAATTTCTCACTTCCGTGAGGGCCACCCCAGTTTCAGGTAAAAGAATGTTTCACTTCCCAGGGTGCTAACAGCTATTCTAAATTACACTCTTTACATAACTGCAAACAAGGTAGGTTTTGCTAAATCACTGCAATAATGAAATTTTCTTATATATAGTACATCTAATCTGGAAATTTCACTGCTTAATAATATCCCATCTTTATTAGGATGTAATTTAAAGGCCGGGATCATCCAGATTGATCAATATCATAAAGGTTTTGACATTTGACAACATGCTTGAATAGATTATTAATTAGGGTGTCCTTTTTTTTCAAGTGACAAAAATAAGTGGGAAGTACTGAAATAAACATTCGAAATAATTGTGAGTGAGCTTCAATAGTCCACTGTCTCAGGCCTACTCACTGTTTTGAAACCCACTGTTTAATAACCTCAAAATGAAAATATTTCTGGCTTCCTCAGCGGGACCTAAACAAGGGTGCACTTTATTGAAATGCTTGATATGCTATTTTCTTCCCAACTGATTTGTGAAGGCTCATGCTAGTCAGCATTTAGTCAACATTGTTTTTATTCCTTCCTTGCTTTTGCTGGATGAACACATAATAAACTCACTAGGTTTTTGCATGTTGTACATCTGTAGCTTACAACTCACACCTCTTCAGTTTGGACACCCACTGCAGCAGTCCTCCATTCCAAAGTCGCCTTCAGTGTGATGAACTCTTACTGTATTTTGAATTATGCTTAATAAATTGGACTTTCCCAGTGAGTCTTGGGAATAAATTGGGTCTTTTAGAAACATCATCACCACATCATCAACAGTAGTACACTGCTCTGCACATAATAAGCTGTCAATAAATCTCCTCCAAGAGGCCTTCCCAGACTAAGCACCCCTTACCTCTTCTCCCACTCCCTTCTCCATCGCTCTAACCCCCTTTGCTCTTCCCTCCTCCCAGCCCAACAACACTTACAATTTATTTATTCGTATTGATGTCCGTCTCCCTCCTATAGACTGTGTGTTGTGTGCAGGGAATGTGGTCTGTTTATTATTGTATTTCACTCTCCCAAGTACCTAGTACAGTGCTCTGCACACAATAAGCACTCAATAAATATGATTGAATGAATGAATAAATACCATTGCTGATGATGATGATGACGATGATCAGTGGGGCATACACAATCTCCGCCACTTAGGAGTTCATATCAATCGATGGCATTTATTGAGCGCTTATGGCATGCAGAGCACTGTACTAAGCGCTTCTGATAATAATAGTTATGGTATTTGCTAAGCCCTTACTTTGTGTCAAACACTGTTCTAAGTACTGGGTAGATACAAGTTAAAGGGGTCGACCCAGTCCCTGTCCCACACGGGGCTACGACGCCTCAGAATTAGCTCTTCATTGCACTCCTTCAAATCCCATTCACAAACTCCTTATCTGGGCAACTGGGAAATGAGTTAACTGGCCAAATAAAATCATTCCTGCAAAATGCGGCTGCATTTTAGTTAACTGGCCAAATAAAATCATTCCTGCTAAATGCGGCTGCATTTCGATGGAAAACCATTGAATTGGCGGTTCATCCATCACCTGTTAACTGAAAAAGAAACATTCATTCATCCCATCGTATTTATTGAGCGCTTACTGTGTGCATGTCCAAGACCCTTTCCTAAGTGCATCTGACTTAGCTACCCGCTATTAAATTGTTTGAGAGTGAACTTCTTTGAGCCACAGCCTGGTCATACATAGCCTGGCAGGTTTTCAGTGTCCCTTCTCCTGGATGTTTCTTTAAATATCATTGACAGTATCCAGTTTGGGGAAGGAGGCGGGGAGATGTGAGGGAGGGATGGCATGTTTCATAGTACAGCAAGCCAAATACCTGGGAGGAATTAACAAATGTTACTTGTTCAACTTACTAAATTGTTCAAAAAGGCCCTTCTCAAGTAACTGCAGGCCCAATGGGATACCCCTGTAAAGCAATCAACAGTATTTATTGAGTGCTTACTCTCTCTGCTCCACCACTTGCCTGCTGTGTGACCTTGGGCAAATTACTTAACCTTGATCTTGTCTATCCCACCGCCAACCTCTCGCCCACCTCCTCCCGCATCCAAACGCCCTCCCTGTTCATATCTGACAATGACTCTCCCCCACTTCAAAGCCTTATTGAAGGCACATCTCCTCCGAGAGGCCGTCCCTGATTAAGCTCTCTTTTCCTTTTCTTCTACTCCCTTTCTTGTCACCCTGACTTGATCTCTTTATTCACCTCCCCCCTCCCAGCCCCGCAGCACTTATGTACGCTTAGAACAGTGCTTGGCACATAGTAAGTGCTTAACAAATACCATCATTATTATATCCATAACTTATTTATTTATATTAATGTCTGCCTCCCACTCTAGACTGTAAGCTCGTTGTGGGCAGTGAATGTTTCTGTTATATTGTGCTCTCCCAAGCACTTAGTAAAGTGCTGCACACAGTTAGTGCTCAAAAAAAATGATTGATTGATTGACTGATTGGTCACTGACTCCTGGAACTCTGGAGGCGTGTCAGGGACTCCTGGAAGCTGGGATCATTGATCTCCCTGTTCCCCACGACTTCACACACACACACCCCAACACCCATTTTATGCCATTTTAGAATCTCCCCAGAATGGCCTGAGGAAGACTATTGACTTGAAAAAGCCTAAGGTCCAGGTAGCTGAAATTCTTTAATGAACCACAAAGGAACTCATGTTGCAAAGAGAAGCATTCTTTTTTATGAACTAGGATCCAACTCACAATAATGATGTCTCTGACCAAACGGAAGGCGAAACACTATTTTGGTGCCTACATTTTCTGTATAGCAGAAAGACCTATTTTGTGAGAATAGTACCACAAATTTTATGTTCCAAAAATAAAGCCAGTTCTTGAATTCAAGAGAAAATTCACATAGCTATAAAAAGCTGAAGAAAAAAGGTCAGGGACTACTTCTCTTTCCACAAGCATAAGTGAGAAGCAGCAGTGCTTAGTGGATAGATCACGGGCCTGCGAGTCAGAGGGCCTGGGTTCTAATTCTGGCTCCGGGACTTGTCTGCTGTGTGACCCCGGGCAAGTCACTTCATTTCTTTGTGCCTCAGTTTCCACCTCTGTAAAACGGGGAATAAGATGGTGAGCCTTAGGTGAGCCAGGGGACCGTGTCCAACCTGATTATTTTATATCTACCCCAGCACTTAGTACAGTGTCTGGCACATAGTAAGTGCTTAACAAATATTACTTAAAAAAAAATGAATGAGTAGATGTTCGTGAACATGTATTTGCACACATTTGCTATTTCTTGCCTAGACACATATCCAAGTTATTCTGTTAATTTCTTGTACTGATCATTTCTTATAGCAAGCAGAGAAACTGGGAAAGGGGTAATATGTATTTATATGCTATTTGGCCAGTTGACTCATTTCCACCTAAATCAAGATAGAGGTCATAGGGTCTCAGTTTGGATACTGATTCTGTAGGAACACAGAACACCGGGCAAAAGAAACGGAAAAAAACCCGATGTGGTTTATCATGGGATAAGGGGTTGGGAGGTGCTTTCTTTGTGTGTCTGGAATTAACACCCTTGCAACACTCGTTCTGTAACACTGGCAGAACCATTAAATGTACGAAAGTGACAGTTTGTCAGCCTAAGTAACCAGCTGTAAACTATACTTCGGATGCAGTAGCCTGAAATGCCATTGGTTGAAAATGCAAACACTTGAGAAATTTAAAATGAATGAAATCTTTGTTGCACAAACAAGGTTCCTTCTGGATAGGAAACCTCAAGTCATTGCCCTATTCTTGATAGTCTTTGTATTCTTGATATTCTTCGGGAGCAATTAAGGTCACAGATAAAGTACTTTGCAACCAGGCCACATTACCAAAAATAGCACTGCACAGAGGAAGCAAAGCTCTGTTTATAAAAGCCTGGACTCACAGCATTGTAAACAAGACCAGATTTCAAGCACTTCAACTACAGTCAACTCAAACTCTGCTTTGATTTGAGGGGGTAATTGCCACCAGAGATGATGAAATTTAACCTCAAATCCTGCTTTGTTAAGTCACACATTGACCAGATATCGAAAATCAGAGTTAAAGTATACATTAGTCTCAATTACAGGGCTATTTCAGAAATATCTGACTAACTTCCTAGCTGTGCACAGAAACTTAAAAATGTTTGTTAATTTACTCTCCAAAATGTTGTAGATCTTGGTTTCTAAAGTTATTAACTAAAACTATCGCTCAAAAGTTTGTGTCTTCCTACAAGTGAAATTCATTTTCTCTTGTTCTGTTCTACAAAATGTAGAATGATTGTTCACATCTCCTCCAAGAAGCCATCCCTAATTAATTTCTCATCTCCCTGCTTTATATCCCCCTCCTACTGCCACATCATCACTCACAAGACCTCCCCACTAAGGCTTATTTTTTCATCTATTTTAGAGACAGTTCTGTAAATTAAATCAATCAATTAATCAATGATATTTACTGAGTGGCTTATTTTATGCAAAGCACCATACTAAGGGATTAAGAGTACAGTATAGTAGCTAGACATGATCTCTGCCTTCAGAGACCTTACAATCTAGCAGTAGAGCAAAGATTACGAGAAATCATAAATAAGAAAGGCGACGAGGTATAAGGCTCCGAAACGTGATTTGGGGGGAGCCTCACTTTGGCCCATTTAGATGCTGAAAAAGCCAAGTGGCCTCTGCCTCCTTCTCAGCCATAGTTCGTCCCTGTCTTCATCCCCGTTTGAGCTATGGAGGGTCTGGCCCCAATCCTGGTCCCCCCCCCCAATTCCGGGGATGGATTTGACTTTGGTCTTTATTATTATTATTGCTGTTGTTGCTGTTATTATTGCTATTGTTTTTATTACTTTTGTTAAGCACTTACTACATGTCAAACACTGCTCGAATCACTGGGGCAGATACGAATGTGTCGGTTTATTGTTATATTGTACTCTCCAAAGTGCTTAGTACAATGTTTTGCACACGGTAAGCACTCAATAAATATAACTGAACTGAACTGAAAGTTAATCAGGTTGGACACAGTCCTTGACCCACAAGAGGCTCACAGTCTAAGTAGAAGGGAGAACAGGTACTGAATCCCCAGTTTATAGAAGAGGAAACCGAGGCACAGAGGAGGTAAGTGACTTGTCCAAGGTCACAGAGCAGACAAGTGGCAGAGCCGGGATTAGGATCCAGGTCCTCTGACTCCGAAGCCCTTGCTCTTTCCATTAGGCCATGCTGCTTCTCATAATGGTGGACTGCAGGAGAGTGTTCCTATCTTTCTCTACCTCCTCCCTTGTCACTTGCCTGTCTGTGGATCTATATGTGCACCTACCTCTCTTCTTTCTGAATCTGTCTCTGTCTCCCTTTTCTGGAACCATTTTTCCGTCTGTCTCTCTCTCTCTCTGTGTCTCTCGCTGTCTGTGTGGGTGTGCATCTCTCTCATTCTCTCTCTTTCACTATTCTCTTTCTTCTCTGTCTCTGTTTCTTTTTTTTTATGGTATCTGTTAAGCACTTACTATGTGCCAGGCACCGTACTAAGCACTGGAATGGTTATAAACTTATTGGGTTGGACACAGTCCCTGACCCACGTGGGGCTGACAATCTTAATCCCCATTTTACAGATGAGAGAACTGAGCCACAGAGAAGCAAAGTGACTTGCCCGAGGTCATACAGCAGACAAGTGATGGATGCAGGATTAGAACCCAGCTCCTTCTGATTCCCAGTCCCGTGCTTTATCCACTAGGCAACACTGCTTCTGGCCCAAGTCTTGACTCCCTGTCTCGCTCCCCACCCAAGCGTGACCGGAAGTGACCGCGGTGTCAGCAAGTGAGGAGGGCAAGAAACAGAGTTAGGGGAGGTTTCGCTGGGGCTGGGCCATCAGAGGAGAAGATCTCTAAGTAAAGATCTACCCTGCCTGAAGCCTGCTGTGTAGAGGACGGGCTGAAAATAGCCGGCCAACAGGCAAAGAAGACCATGGCGGCAAACGAGGGGTCTGCTCAGACATCTATGTGCCGGCTGGCTCTCGGTGCTGTGGCACAGCATTGGCATTTGTCTGCGGTCACTTGGGTCATAAAATGGGTTTTGTACTTAAAACTACTGAGTGCACTTCCCAGTGTGTTGCACCCCTCCCCTACCTACTCCCTTGTTGTGCCACTGCACCCGGGAATGGGACTGGCAAGGATGAAAGCCAGTCCCGGGAAGCGGCATGGCTTAGTGGATAGAGAACGGGCCTGGGAATCAGAAGGACCCGGGTTCTAATCTTGGCTCTGCCACGTGTTTGCCACGTGACCTTGGGCAAGTCGTTTCACTACTCTGGGCCTCAGTTACCTCAACTGTAAAACGGGGATTGAGACTGGGAGCCCCACGTTGGACATAGACCGTGTCCAACCCAATTACCTTGTATCTACTCCAGTACTTAGTACAGTGCCTGGCACATACTAAATGCTTAACATATACCACAATTATTATTACTGAAAGCAAGTGAGAGGCTCTGCACACAAGCCACTAGCACTGTAATCACATTTCTTGGACAAGCTTTTAGTGCAGTGTACTACATAGAGTGGACACTCAATAGACGCACCTATCATTGTTACTGCATCAACACCCCGAGATGACTCTTTAAGAGAAAGATGACCAATTTAACAAAGCGTCTTTAGACTGCAAGCTTCCTCTAGACTGTATGCTCACTGTGGGGAGGGAACATGTCTACCAACTGTGCTGCGTTACACGCTCCCAAGCACTCAGTACTAGGCTCTCAACATAAGAACCGCTCAATAAATGCTACTGATGATGATGAAGATGATGATGAATATATTCTCCTAAACATCAAGCTGTCAGATGTGCATCTTGAAAGCAAGCACAAGGAAGCACAGGCACACTTAACTTTGCAGGAATTGAACAATGATAGAAAAGGGAATGCATCCAAGTTTCAGTCTCTGGGATAAGATTTTTGAACCATAAAGTTTGGAAAGCAATAACCACAGGCTTGGCTAATAGAGCCAACATGTGAGAATTCTGGGAAGTTAGAATGAGCTGAATAAAGCATCTTCCTGGAATTTAGCCTGAGATACTATACTGGATACTATACTGGGGAAGCAGCCCGGCCTAGTGGAAAGAGCACGGGCCTGGGAGTCAGAGGACCTGGGGTCTAATTCCGGATCCACCATCTGTCCGCTGTGTGACTTTGGGCAAGTCACTTGACTTCTCTGTGACTCAGTTATCTCGTCTGTAAAACGGGGAGGAAGACTGTGAGGACATGAACTATGTCCAACCTGATGAGTTTGTATCTACATCAGCACTTAGAACAGTGTCTGGCACATAGTAAGCACTTTACAAGTGCCATAAATATTTTTTTTTTAAAGGAGTGAGTCCATCTGCTCCCCTTAGATTTCCTGGTCCACAGTCTTATATTTGACAGGGAGTGTGATCCTGCAGTGTTACTCTCACAGTCTGGCAGTCCCAAGAGGGCTCCAAGTATGTTTAATCAATCAATTGCATTTACTGTGCATTCACTCTGTGCAGAGCACTGTAGGAAGCACCGAGGAAAGTACATAACAGATTTGGTAATCACGTTCCCTGTCCACAGCGAGCTTATATTCCTTTAACTTGTAAAAATAACTCTGGTGTTTGTTAAGCGGTTACTACGTGCCAGTCACTGTTCTAAGCACTGGGGTAGATACAAGTTAACCGTGTTGGACATAGTCATGAAAGTCTAACCAGGTGCCTTCCTAAGCAAGAGAAATGGAGATTTTACTCCAGAGAGTTATCTGACAGAGTGTGTGAATGAAAGAGAAAGGAAGTGCAGTGGTTTGTGGATCATTTTAATTAGTGAAATAAGGAAAGGGGCGGTTGAGCCACAGATCCAGATGGAGTCATTCCCCCAACCACCCCCTCACTCACTGTCAGAAAGCCAAAGGCCACAACCCACTCCTCCTGTGCATGAGTCACAGCCCACAATCCACAGTTTCAAACTGAGACAGCTTGGAAAATGTTTATCAATGGACCGATTTAAGCTTTAGCAGGGTTGATTGTACTCATAGCCTAAGGAGGGTTGCTGGTTTTCAAAATATTTCCTACTGATTGTTGGGTGGTTTATCCTTCTAATATGATCCAGAATCATGTGTATGCATTGCTGTGGTGAAAGTTGCCTATCTTGGCATATCCCACTATGAAGCACAAGAAAGAGAACATCTTAAAATAGTTGATTCAAGTTTTGATTATAGGCTTTGGACCGGATAGCTACTGATAAGCTAATCTGGCAAATGGAGCATTACCTTCACATTATGAGTTTTATATGGTTTTAGAATAGTGCAAGTAAAAATGCCCTGCATTGAGACCACTTTGCCTTACTATCAGCCTCCTGCTCCTCCCTCTCCTCTTAGGCTGCATTATCGTAAGGGGCTATTGAGGAATCTGTGGTACCCCAGGCTGAGAGCATTGCATTTAGTGAGAGGAAGAGGAGGATAGGGGAAGAGAAGAGGAGAAAGGGGAGAGAAGGGAAATCTGATTAACTTGTATCTACCCCCAGCACTTAGTACAGTGCCTGGCAATTTAACAAATACAATTTTACAAAAAGGGAGAGAGGAGGAGAAGGGAGGGAGAGAGAAATGTTTAGAAGGGAGAGAGATAAGAGAGGGTAAGAGGAGGAGGGAGGAGAGGAGGGAGGAAGGGAGAGAGGGAGGGAGGGAAGGAAGGAGGAAAGAAGTGGGAAGGAGGGATGGAGGAGGAGGGGAGGAAGCAGGGATGGAGCAGGAAAGTAAGTAATTGGCTCTTTGTTCTCTGCTCTTCCAAGTGTTCCACCCATTTGCCCGTCGGCTTTTCCCCCTGAGCTGGGACTAAAAGGAGGGAAGTTTGCATGTTGGGTGACCTTGGAAAAATCACTTAACTTCTCTGGCATCTTCATTCATTCAGTCATTTATTGAGCGTTTACTGTGTTTAAAGTGCTGTACTAAGCTCTTGGGAGAGTACAATATAACAATAAAAAGACACATTCTTCGCACCTGCAAAAGAGTGACTCAATGCCTATTCTCCCTATTCATTCATTCAATCGTATTCAGTGAGCTCTAACTCTACGCAAAGCATTGTACTAAGCACTTGACAAATATAACATACCTCTTCGACCGTGAGTCCCTTATACTGTGTCCACCTCAGCACCAGCACAGCACTACGCTCATAGTTCAGTTCTTAACAAGTATCACGTTACAGCTGGTTGCCAGCTGGACTTATACCATATCTTCCTCGGAGAGGAAATCAGAGATGAGCTCAAGAGTAAAAATAAAAGAGAAAGACCTAATTGCTCTTGACTGCTCCTACTATTCTGCTGCTTTTGCAGACTTCTGTGGGTCAGGAACCCCAACCAGAATTGTGGACGATCCTGGGTAAATAATGTTGGTACTTGTTAAGCGCTTACTATGTGCAGAGCACTGTTCTAAGCGCTGGGGTAAACACAGGGGAATCAGGTCGTCCCACGTGGGGCTCACAGTCTTAATCCCCATTTTACAGATGAGGGAACTGAGGCACAGAGAAGTTAAGTGACTTGCCCACAGTCACACAGCTGACAAGTGGCAGAGCTGGGATTCGAACTCATGAGCCCTGACTCCAAAGCCCGTGCTCTTTCCACTGCGCCACGCTGCTTCTCATCCTGGGTAGGGGGCAGGGTGATGAGGTGGAAAGAGCCTGGGGCTCAGCACCACAGAATTATTGTCACAACTTCACCACTGGCCTGCTGTGTGGCCTTGGGCAAAACAGTTTACCCTCTCTATTTCCTCTCGGTGCCTCGATTTCCTTATTTGTAAATAGGGATCATAAAATCTGCCTCGCCCTACCTCACAGGGATGTGGTGAGGATAAAATTAAATAATTGATGTGAAAGTGTTTTGGAAGCAAGAGCTTTTTTTAAAAAAATGACAAGGATGATGAGCTTGGCTGAAGGTAACGCCTTCTCAGATGAATAAATAAATGGAAAAGACCACAGCTCTCCCCATCTTCAAAGCCCTCCTAAAACCCCATCTCCCCTACAGGGCCTTCCCTGATTAATTTTCTTTCTACTTCCAGGTCATATTCTCCCAACTATCATTTTGGCATTTATGCAGACACAATCGCCCATTGCACTTAAATACAATTCACTTTTCTGTCTGTTATTCTTTAACTTTATCCTCTTCCTTACCTTAACGTTCCTTGATCTTTCTGCTACCTTTAACGTTGTGAACCACTCCCTTCTAGAAACATTATCCGATCTTGATTTTACTGACTTGGTTCTCCTCTCATCCCGTTGGTGGATTCAGCACTTAGTACAGTGCCTGGCACATAGTAAGTGCCTAACAAATACCATAATTATTATTTTTATCTTTCTCAGTCTGTCTCACCGGCCCTCTCTCTGCCTCCCATCCCCTAACTGTGGGTATTTCTCAAACTCTGTTGTGAGTCTCTTTCTCTTTTCACTCTTTGAAGCTCAGCCACTCCTGTGGCCTCAACCATCACCTCTAAGCAGACACTCCCAAATGGAACTTGTTAGAGCTGATCTTTCTTTCTTTCTTTCCCTGTGACTACTCATTTTATCCTGCCTCCAGGATATCTCCAATCTGACTCATTCTCCCTCCCCAAATCCCTCCTCCACCTAAACTTTCCCATTATAGTTGACCACACCATCATCTTCTCCATCTCTGAAGCTCATAACCTTGGCATTAAACTCAGTTCCTCCCTCTCTTTCGGTCTATCTCCAAATCTTGTTTTTTTCTCCACAACAGTTCTAGAATCCGCCCCTTCTTTTCCCTCCAAATGACTAAACACACCTAACCAGGCATATACTGCTCTCTTCCATTCCCTCCTCTCTCCAGGCCATACTTCCTTCTGTTGCCTGGATCATTTATCTAAAACACCATTCTGCACACATCTCCCTACTTCTCAAAAGCCTCAAGTGATTACTCAATTTTCTCCACACCAAGAAGAAACTTCTAACGATTCTCTCTCTCCGATTTTTTTAAAAAAGGTACTTGATTAGCACTTACTATGTACTAGGCACTGTACTAAGTCCCGGGGTAGATACAAGCTAATCAGGTTGGAAACAGTCCATGGCCCACATGGGGCTTTATTCCCATTTTACAGATGAGGTAACTGAGGCCCAGAGAAGTTAAGTGACTAGCCCAAGGTCAAATAGCAGACAAGTGATGGAGCCAGAATTAGAACTCGGGTCCCTCTCCCAGGCCCATGCTCTATCCACTAGGCCGTGCTGCTTCTTTTTTCTTCCTCCTATTGATAATTTATTTTAGTGCCTATCTTCCCTGCTAGATTATACACTCCTTTTAGGGCAAGAGATCATGTGGTGTTCTCGACAGAAATGAGAAAGTTAGGACAAGTTGGTATAGGAGGGGAAATCATTCGGTTTTAGACATGCTAAGTTGGTTGATTCAAAAAGCTCTTAAGAGGAGTGTATCCCCTAGAGCACTTTAACCCATTTGATTTAGAATTGCAAATCTGGTTTGAAATATATTCACCCATAATTTGTCCTCTATTATCATCCTATTCTTTGCGCCCATTCACCCTGCTGTGTTTCTACTGAAAACTTCCTTGGGAGGACTGACTTGGCTCAGGGTTAACAAAGGATTTATGTTTATGAATAGATTGGATATACCGGGTACCAGATTTGAATCGAAGTTCAAGAACGAACCTAGATCCAATCAGGAAAAGAAAACTCCTCAGGGAAGGGAAGGAGAAGCATTATTTTAATCTGACTGTTCTCTGGTGCTGCTGCCCTAACTTTACTCCCTTTTGTTTGGATGGAGTTTGACCGCCCAAACCCCCTGGAACAAATTGCCATGCTTCAGCTGAAAGAAACACCACCTGACTGCCCTCTTCCAGTCTCCCCTTTTCCAGTCCACACTTTCTTCCGCTGCCTGAATCATTCATCTAGTCAGTCAATTGTATTTTCTGAGCACTTACTGTGTGCTGAGCACCAGGCTGAGCACTTGAGAGAGTATAGTAGGTGAAGCAGCGTGGCTCAGTGGAAAGAGCCTGGGCTTCGGAGTCAGAAGTCATGGGTTCGACGCCACTTGTCAGCTTGTCAGCTGTGTGACTGTGGGCAAGTCACTTAACTTCTCTGTGCCTCAGTAACTTCATCTGTAAAATGGGGATTAACTGTGAGCCTCGCGTGGGACAACCTGATTACCCTGTATCTACCCCAGCGCTTAGAACAGTGCTCTGCACATAGTAAGTTCTTAACAAATGCCGACATTATTATTACAGTATAACAATTAACAGACACTTCCCTGCCTACATTGAGCTTACAGCCTAGAGGGAGTCTAAAATACCATTCTGCACACATATTCCCACTCCTCAAAAACCTCAGATGGAAAGACCTGGATTCTAATCCCGGCTCCACCACTCATCTGCTATGTGACCCCGGGCAAGTAACTTCACTTCTCTGGGCCTCAGTTCCCTCTTCTTTAAAATGGGGCTTAAGACCGCGAGTCGCTCCTGGGACATGGACTGTGTCCAACCTAATTAGTTTGTACCTACCCCGGTGCTTAGTAGAGTGTCTGGTACAAAGTAAGCACTTGACAAATACCATAAAAATCCCGATGGAGTGATTGACCCTTTCACAGGTAATGATGCCAAGGTAATCTTTCCACACCCTACGGCACCCCATTTCCCCACCGTATAATGAGAGAATAGAGCTGAACATGACCATTTTTGCTTCTTCATTCCTGACTCATTTGAAGAGTGCTAGTATCATTCACTAGACCGTAAGAGCTTTGAGGGCAGGGATCGTGCCCATCAACTCCATTGTACTGCATTCTCCCAAGCACTTAGTACAGCACTCGGTACACAGTAAGCACTCAATAAATACCACCGATAGACTGATTCCCAGACATTTTCCATACTCAGTCCTAGCTTCTAACCACACTGAGAGGGGAGCTGAGAAGCAGAAATATGGTCCGCGATCAATGCTACAGAGAGTAAGGGTGCACTGCAAATTGTAGCTACGCAATAGTGGGAGTGGAGCAGCTTGCTGGATTTCTGACAGAAAAAAACCCAAAATGATCAGAAGCTAGATTCTCCCACTAACCTGGCTGCATTTCTCTATGAATCATTACTTTCTTAAAGATGATTAATCTAACAAATGAAGTCTCCCAATTGAATTAATTTTTTATACTATAGCTTTAGGTTAATCAAACTCTAGAATGTGTTGTTAGTGGTGATAATAATAATTAATAACAATATTAATTTAGTAAGTGGAATGGAATCCATGATACTTTATAAATAAACAAAAAATAAACCAAACTGGGCAAAATGCCCAAACTGCCATTTCTGTAAAAACAAACTCAGCAAAAGGGGGGAAAAAAAGGAGCAGTGGAAATTAAAAAAGAAAGCTTTTGTAAGGAACTAAAATTGTTAACTAATAATGTTGGTATTTGGTAAGTGCTTACTATGGGCAGAGCACTGTTCTAAGTGCTGGGGTAGATACAGGTTAATCAGGTTGTCCCATGTAAGGCTCACAGTTAATCCCCATTTTACAGATGAGGTTACTGAGGCACAGAGAAGTGAAGTGACTTGCCCACAGTCACACAGCAGACAAGTGGCAGAGCCTGTATTCGAACCCATGACCTCTGACCCCCAAGCCCGGGCTCTTTCCACCAAGACATGCTGCTTCTTAATTGTTCCCAGGAAAGTAGAAAAGTCTACTTTATGATTCTAGGGGATATACCTAGTAGGGACTTTTCTTCAGGACAACAGCATGGAAAAGTGGATAATAATAATGTTGCCATATGTTAAGCACTTATTATGTGCCAAGCACTGGGGTAGATATAAGGTAATCAGGCTGTCCCACCCGGGGCTCACAGTATTCATCCATATTGCCCAAGATCACACAGCTGACAAGTGGCAGAGCTGGGATTAGAACTCATGACGTCTGACTCCCAAGCCCGGGCTCCTTCCACTAAACCAAGCTGCTTCTTAGGTCTTCTCATGCAAGCATGGGCCTGGGAGTCAAAAGGTCATGGCTTCTAATTTTGGCTCCACCACTTGTCTGCCTGCGACCTTGGGCAAGTCACTTTACAGTTCCGTGCCTCAGTTACTTCATCTGCAAAATGGGGATTGAGACCGTAAGCCCCATGAGGGACAGGGACTGTGTCCAACCCCATTTACTTGTATCCACCCCTGTGCTTAATAAAGTGCCTGGCACATAGTAAGTGCTTAACAAATACCATAATTATTATCATTATTATTGTTATTCACCATTTTTAAAGGAGACTTTCATAGTGACTAAGGGGAAACACACTAATGGATATTCCTTAGTATGTTTTTGCCCCATCTGTATTTAAATTGCATCTGTGACAAAATAAGAACGATTTAAATATCAGATAGTCAAACATAGAGTCCCATATTCTCAGAATGAGTACCACAGTGTGTTCGACTTCAAGGAAATCGTTAGATTTCTTCTTGGAAAGGATTCCTTTATGAGTTGCAAGATGTGGAAGAAGAGCACTTAAAATGTTTGTTAGAGCGCTTCTGAAAATTCAGTTTTGATACATGGATCTTTTAATCCTGGTTTCTCCAGTACTTCTGTTCCTCACTGACAAATGAAGCAGATACACTGTGACGAAAGCAAATTCTTTGTCCAAATGGACACCGGCTACTTTCTATTTCAAAACACGTGAAAATACAATACCTCTCTAAATATAGGTCAAAAGAGAGTTATGACGTCCTTTCCGCGGTCCACTGCCCATCACTGAACCCCTAAATTTAATTCATTTCTCTTCTTTATCATAAACTAGGCTTTAATCCTATTGAAACCCATTGGACAAAAAAGTGTAAGAGTTGATATGCACAGGACGCTATACTATTACTATTAGAAACACTATTATTAATAGCGATAGTAATATTAGTAATTAGTAACATTAGCTCTGCTATTACTACTACTACTGGATGACAGTCTGACTCAGAATATTTTTTCTTCAATTATTTTAATTTAGACAAAAGAAGGGAGAAGCATGAAATAGTATCTGGTGCTCTAAGACTCATTGGTTACTTGTATTATCAAATTTTACTCTTCTAAAAATTATAATCTGACACAGCAAATAGCATTTCCACACTCTGGAAGGCCTAGCTACTCCTTGAAGTTTGGGTTTGGAATTGAAGGGCCAGAAAATTCTCTCCAGTCTACTGTAACCACAGAGATTTTAGTCAAACCCAAATCATCCGTAATAAGGAAGAACTGAAGGAGAATGGGTGACCTTCAGAGGAGGGGAAGATAATTAGAAAATAATGTTTTCTCTACTGGACTTTCTTTCAAAAACTCTATATACAAAACAACCTACATTTAATACAGATTGACTGAGCCTACAGCCAAATGTTTTAATGACATTCCCAATCTGAGACATATTTTGCCCCCAATTTTCCAGAAATCTGAAAAGGATCCAAATTCACTACTGCTTCAGTTATTCAGATATTTCAGAAAAAAAATTTCGAGTCTAAATAGTCTGAATGATTTACTTAACTACTAAGGTCAGAATTTAGATAATTGGAACTAAAATACATTTTGTCTTCAATTATCCGAAAGGTTTTCAAGTGAATGTGTATGCCATTAAAAAAAAATTGCTAGCATATGTCGCCGAGAAGGAGTTTTCTGCCATAAATCATATCTGGGCTCAAGGGATTCTCGTTGACATGACCTGTCAATCCCTCTTGGATTGACCAGATCAGCTGATGGTGACATTAGCTGAAGCTCAGCTAATTCTTCTGGAGGATGGAGACAAAGGGGAAGGCAGGGAAAGGGTTACATGGAAGGGAGCCCTCCTTTCCTGCTCCAAACCGAAGAAATGCATCCTGGCTTGAGGCCACAGAAAAGCCATAAGAAGACCCTTCCACCAAAGAGAAAAGATCTGTGGGTGTTGCTAAATTTGGGGATAGCCCATAGTAAGTTAATTACCAGAACCAGACCAGGATTGGGTTGTGCTAAAATAGGATTTTGTTTTAAAGTCTCTGTTGCCAAATTATTGTTGCTATTCAGTTACATCCTCCTGGATCTGGGAAATTTAAGAGTCTGATTGGGACATGTCTCTAAATAAAGTAAAGGCTGTAATATTTCTTTTTCAATCAACAGGGGTACAGGGGTGCCTGTGCCACGTCCGTGCATAATTACCCACTTTGGGAAAGGAGTTGAAGCAGCATGACCTAGTGGATAGAGCATGGGCCTGGGAGTCAGAAGGACCTGGGTTCTAATTCCAGCTCTGCCACTGGTCTGCCGTGTGACCTTGGACAAGCCACTTAACTTCTCTGTATGGCGCAGTTACCTCATCTGTGAAATGGGGATGAAGACTGTGAGCCCCATGTGGGATAGGGAGTGCACCCAATCTGATTCTCTTGTACCTAAACCAGTGCTTAGTCAGAGCTTAACAAATACCATCAGCATCATTATTCTTATTCCCCAGTCAGTGGCTATTCAACACCCAAAAAAACCTCCTCAAACGTCTTGGAAGTTCAAATCTATGCAGCAGCCGTGAGACAGAAGCAGCTGACTCCCTGGATAACTGTCTAATCTGCTCGGGACCAGATAGTGTTATGAGAAACAGCGTGGCTCAGGGGAAAGAGCATGGGCTTTGGAGTCAGAGGTCATGGGTTCGAATCCCAGCTCTGCCACTTGTCAGCTGTGTGACTGTGGACAAGTCACTTCACTTCTCTGTGCCTCAGTCCCCTCGTCTGTAAAATGGGGATTAAGACCGTGAGCCCCACGTGGGACAACCTGATTCCCCTGTGTCTACCCCAGCGCTTAGAACGGTGCTCGGCACATAGTAAGCGCTTAACAAACACCAACATTAAAAGCCTCCCGAGTGGCCTCTCTTTTCTCCAAGATGGTTCTGATGGGGGAAGGTAGCCCCGGTAGATCTTTCCGGGCTATTAGAGGATAACACGGATCTGGAGTCTTGGGGTCAAGGCCTATTACCACCACCAGAGCTACCCTCATTGTCTCCATATTGTTGTACTGTACACTCCCATGTGCTTAGTAAAGTTTTTGCACACATTAAGTGCTCAATAAATACAATTGACTGACTGACAGGAGCAGCAAGTTCAGGCGAGGCTGTGCCCTGAATTGTC
Organism: Ornithorhynchus anatinus; assembly: GCF_004115215.2. Lineage (NCBI taxonomy): Eukaryota > Metazoa > Chordata > Mammalia > Monotremata > Ornithorhynchidae > Ornithorhynchus > Ornithorhynchus anatinus. The sequence continues at coordinate 34,436,022 of NC_041739.1, forward strand.
TCCTATAGTACGTCCACTAATTTGGTTGTATTATCCTCTCCCAAGAACACAGTACATTGCTCTGCACACAGTAAGCGCTGAATAAATACCACTGATTGATAGCGGCTGTGAGAGCGGCCCCTACAGAAGCCCAGGCATCCAATCAGGAGCCAGATTTACATCAAACCTAAAGGCAGAAGTTGCAGTGGTGATCCAGCCAGCAAAGGGGAAGGAAAATCCCCAATGGCCTCACTAAGTCAATCGGATGAAGATCTGTGCCCCTCCGATCAATAAGACCATCTGCTTTCAAGTAATCAGGCCTTCTCCATTCAATTTCAATGTAATATAACACTCATTACTTATTCATCTTGGATGCATTTCTATATCCTCAATATCATTATTTGAATCCGTATCAGAGATGGTAGAAACCTTTTGAATGACTGACCAAATTAAAGAGACTGAATGTTTCTTGGACAAGATCGATCAGTCAGTCAGTTGTATTTACTGTGGACTGAGCTGTGCTAAGCACTTAGGAGAGCGCCATACAATTCAAGGGGCTTCAAAGGAAGGGAAAGAGATGGATGGTGGGGGTGGGATGGTGAAAAAGCAGACAACTCCCCCCCACTTTCCCAGCGATTATTGAGGAGTTGGAGATGAAGCCCCCTTGAAAGAAAGATCCCTAAAAGATCTAATTCATTTTAGAATTTTTGTTTGTTTGTTTTTATCCCAGTTAGCTAACATTCCCCAGCTATTGGTCGCATTTAGTATTTCCAATCCCTCTGCACCGATCTGAAGTGAATGAATACACTGGACCACATGATTTAAAAATCTCCAAAACTTAGCTATTTGTTCAGTCAACAACAACCTCCTGGAAGACACTGTACTTGTTCTCATTCAGCACCACGGAGACCTCAATTTCAAATTATAAAAGAAGGTCAGTATTGAGTTATTTGAAACTGCAAAAATCATTGGTTGATGTAAAATAGCTTTTTCTCCACTGGAAATGAAATGAAGATGAATTTGAAACATCTCAGCACAAAAAGGTAGGTTTCTTAAAGATGAGATTTAAAGCTAAAATGACACAGAACTACCTGTGCTCATATACCGATTTACATGCTCAATTGAAAACCTCCTTTTTCTTCTTCCTCATATCTATAATTGACCTTAGTGACAGTCTCCCCCATCTTGATTATAGGTTCCTTGAAGGCAGAGATCATGTCTACTAATTCTATATACTTTCCTGAGCTCTTAGTATAGTGCTCTGCACACATAAGCGCTCAGTACGCTTAGTACAGTTCTCTTAGTACAGTGCTCTGCACACATAAGGAGCTCAATAAATATTACTGACTGATTGATTCCAAACCTTAACTCAATATAATAGTGGGATTCAGTTGAATCCAAATCATTCCTCTGGCATTCATGTTCCAGCTCTACAGTAGACCCCAGCACACGGGAGAAGAATATGCATTTAAAAAAAAATTTGAGACCATCTGATGTTTTATGTGCAAACTCCCCCCAAGCTCTACATGCAACATTTCCTTCAATAGGCAAACAAATATCCCTATGAGAAAATTATTTTTCGTAAATTGATGCCCAGATTCACAAAATCTAGAATGCAAGAGAGGGTTTGTAACTAGAAATAAGAATGAGGGTCTTTCTAACTTACCAACTACTCTGTTTGCCCCATTTAGGTACTTAGGTTGTGAGCAGAGAACGTCTCCCAACTCTGTACAATTCCAAGTGCTCATTACAGTGCTGGGCACACAGTCGGCGCACAGTAAGTGTCATTAATGAACTTGGGTCTGAGGTCACAGAATGATTAAATTTACACAGCCCCCTCCCCCTTAGATAGATCATTCCGTCAAAAAATGGTATTGATTGAGTGCTTACTTTATGCAGAGAACTGTACTAAAGTGCTTGAGAAAGTAGATGTAATTCCCAACCCCAAGGAGGCAGATTTTATGGAACCCTCTGGCATCATTTCTGACTTTGGAAACTGCTGTGTGCTGTTTAATGGTGGTAGGTGGAATTTAAGCAGCACTGGGATGGGCTTTAATGTTGGTTAGCAGGATGCTAAATGATTTATTTATCGAAATGATGGGTGACTACTTATGAACTGGCTATCAATGACGATACTGCAACCTCAATCCCACCTGCATGTTGAGTCGCCATCTATACATAATAAATTCTGACACTTCGGTTTCACGATTCACATCTTTCCTACCTTGGCCTATAAAATGTTTATTCCTATATAAAGGCATGTTTTAATAATGTTGGTATTTGTTAAGCGCTTACTATGTGCCGAGCACTGTTCTAAGCGCTGGGGTAGATACAGGGTAATCAGGTTGTCCCACGTGAGGCTCACAGTTAATCCCCAGTTTACAGATGAGGTAACTGAGGCACAGAGAAGTTAAGTGACTTGCCCACAGTCACACAACTGTCAAGTGGCAGAGCTGGGATTCGAACTCATGACCTCTGACTCCCAAGCCCATGCTCTTTCCACTGAGCCATGCTGCTTCACCTCATGTGCTAGGCTAGATAGCAACTACACAGTTAGAGAATGTTTTTCTGATGATTTCTGGCTAGAATATGATGAGGTGAAGAAAGAAACAACTTTGTACATGTGTGTGATATCGATCTAGGTGTTTCTACTATAATGTGTGTTCTTTAAAAAAAGCATAACACCCATGTTATAGGAGGCCTGCCTGGATATGACCAAGACAGTGAGAATGGTCCATCATGTTTGAAGATGATGCCGCTAATGGTGAAATCAATTCTACTTGTGTATGTAGTTGAGAGGCTTTTATGCACTGTTCCCCATTAAATACTGTAGGGCACCTTTTCTACCCCACTGTCATTCAAGAAAAGCATCGCATGCTTACGTAGGATTATTAAGCTCACCCCAAGTCAAGGTATTCAGATCATCTCCCATTTTAGTAAGACAATGATAATAATCCTTGTGTTTTTTGTCAGCCCTGACTACATCCTAAACACGGAGGTAGATACAACACAACAGGGCCACGCCTCAAATGAGTTACTTAACCCCCATTTCACAGGTGAGACACAGAAAACCTAAGGTCACACAGCAGGCAAGAGATAGAGCTGGGACAGTCGAGGTGCTCTCTAGACTCTAAGTTCACTGTGGGCAGGGAATGCCTCTGTTATATTGTTGCATCATACTCCCCCAAGCACTTAGTAGTACAGTGTTCTGCACACAGTAAGCACTCGATAAATAGGAATGATTGACTGTCTGGTTACTGTGTGCTCTTTCCCCTTTGACTACCTGGCTTCACTTACCCCAGACCTCGGAACTAGCAGCTGCTGAGGAAGACAACCTGGATCCTCTAACCATTGATTCTGGACCTCAGAAGACACCAGAGAATGAAGCTGTGGGCTAAACTGCTCCCCCCCTCCCTGCTCAGCTGGAGATCAAGGTTTATGATAAATTCACATACGGATGTTGGGGGAAAGAGAGGTCACGAGGGCTGCAAAGGTGAAAAACTCTCTAACCTGTACACCAAAGAAATCATCCGATGGCCTGAAACCCAGAGTTTGGTTTCTTCAGAATCAAGTTTCTCTTACTACCAATTTCCATGCCCTAAATCATAACCCTTTTACAGTCCAACTGCTAACTCTCTGGAAAGACAGAAGGATCAAGCTGAGAAAAGAAGAATAAAAGAAAACACAGATTCTCAGGGCTGAAGGAGCGGGAAGAAATCCCATAGCATTTTCTACTATAAAATAAACAAAGGATAATAGCTGTAAGATAAACCTCCAAGGCTCTCTTCCAATAAAAATGATTTTAATATCCCCAGCTGCATATAAGTTAGTTTTCAGTGCATAATGGCTTCTCCATTTGCCAACACCATCCTCAGACTAGGAGACTATAATAACCCATTAGGTTGTAAAGTGCTTTGAACTACCTTGAAATGATAACTTCAGAAAACTAAATTACGCATTTCTATTTTAAAACTCATAGATTGCCCTGCATACAACTGATGCTCTTGTTTTTCCAGTACGATTGGATCAACGGTCAATCATTGAAGAGAAATCTCAAAGAATAAAACCTAAGCATCACGAGCTGCATATATTCAGTGTATAGTTCAACATGAAAACCCTTTGCAAAACAAAACATGAAGCATATCATCTGTACAGTTCTATTGAGAGCTGCAGGACAGATTGTGCATTCCAGGTTTTTCATTAGTTCCAAAAAGATCAAGTTCTGTAAGCATCCTCGCCACCCACATTTGTGTGAACACTTGCGGTGAATTTACTTGTTTGCAAGTGCTTACTTTTAACATCTACTAAATTTTGACACAACTGAAGTTCCTTAAAGAGTCTAATTAAATCTGAGCAGAACCTCCTAACCTAAAAGGAAAGTGATTTCAAATTGTAATCTATTTGGAGATTGATAACTTCTACAGCCACCATGCACAAATTGAAATTTATTTGGGCATTTATAACCTCTACAGGCAACCATTCACAACAGAATCCTGGACCGGATAGATCATTGCTCTGGTTCAGTAATGACATTTCTAAATCTATTTTCTTCAAACCAGTTCAAATATTTGGGAGCCTTGAATTGAACGGATGCCTTTTTTAACTCAGCACAAAAAAATGTTAATGGTTCTCTAGGGGATTCAACAACCATATCATACGGCTTAAGACAGCCATCTGAAAAATCATGGACATAGTAGTAGTAATAGCATTTACCAAGTCTTTGCCAAATGTGAATTACAGTTCTCAGAACTGGGAAAAAGTACATGGGTTAAAAATGGGCAAGGGGATCACAATTTAAGAATAAGAATGGGTCATCCGGCAACAGACAAACATGACTGACAAAACAAAAAACAGAAAACAGGAAAAGACAAAGACTATTATAAATACCAGAGGCTTTTTGGTTTCCATTCTCTTCGTCACATAGGCAGGGCTATTCCAAGTCCAACGGTCTCAACAAGCACTGCCACAAACCTCATTCCCCACGTTATGAAAATTATGGAAGACATGCTGCAGTTTGTTTCAATCAATCGATCAATGGGTGGTATTTATTGAGCACTTACTGTGTGGACAGCACTGTCCGAAGCACTTAGAAAAGTGTAATGCAATAGAGTTAGTAGACAGGATCCCTCCCCACGAGGGAGGAACAGGAACTGTAGTCCACAAGGGGAGACAGACATTAATCCCTGTTTTATAGATGAGATTTCTGAGGCACAGAGAAGTGAAGTGACTTGCCCAAGGGCACACAGCAGACAATTAGCCGAGCAGGGATTGGAACCCAGGTCCTTCTGACTCCCGGGCCAGTGCTCTATCCACTAGGTCATGCTGTTTCTCCTTGTGGGCAGGGAAAGTGACCATCAACTCTGTTAGAGAAGCAACTCTGTTAGAGAAGATCATGGGTCCTAATCTCGACTCCGCCACTTGTCTGCTGTGTGACCTTGGGCAAGTCAGTTCACTTCTCTGGGCCTCAGTTACCTCCTCTGTAAAATGGGCATTAAGGCTAAGTAGGAGGGAGAACAGGTATTGAATCCCCCATTTTACAGAGGAGGAAACTGAGGCACAGAGGAGTTTAACTGACTTGTTTGTCCAAAGTCAAGAAGCAGGCAGATAGCAGAACTGGGATAAGAGCATAGGTCTTCTAAATCCCAGACCCGTGCTCTTTCCATGATACCCAACTGCTTTCTAGATGGAATTTCAGAAGAAAGGGAGGCATGTGCTTTAACGATAAGATTCGGGAGACTAGCCCCTCAGTGAACAGTGAGTAGACAATTGGGCCGGAGCATAAGCAGGTGATTTAGGAGGAAATAAAGAGTAGATGACAGGTAAAGGGAAATCAGTTGATGGAAAGTTGGGAAGCCTAGGATCAAAGATTTTGATTTAAAATGTTATTCGCCCTTCAGTCGATTCCCCATTCTGCTGTCCAGATCAATGTCCTAAAAGGTCTTTCAGCATACATCTCTTCACTCAACACCTCAACAATTCTCTATCTCCCTCTACATCAAAAAGAAACTCTTGGGGGGGGGGGGGGGCTCTCCACTAGCTTTTTCCCGCCTTGCATATCTTCTCCCAAAGTTCCCACTGTGCACTCTTGGCTCCTCCAGGTCCCCTTCTAGCTGCATTTCACTTATGACTCTGACCTCTTGCTTTCTTTGTTCCCCCGTCTGGCGGATTCTCCCCCTTCAAGTCCACCAGACTACAGCTCTCTTGAGAAGCAGCGTGGCTCAGTGGAAAAAGCACGGGCTTCGGAGTCAGGGCTCATGAGTTCGAATCCCAGCTCTGCCACTTGTCGGCTGTGTGACTGTGGGCAAGTCACTTAACTTCTCTGTGCCTCAGTTCCCTCATCTGTAAAATGGGGATTGAAACTGTGAGCCCCACGTGGGACAACCTGATTCCCCTATGTCTACCCCAGCGCTTAGAACAGTGCTCGGCACATAGTAAGCGCTTAACAAATACCAACATTATTATTACTATTATTACGACAACCAGATTTTTAAGAATTTAATCGTATTTATTTAAGCGCTTACTGTGTGCAGAACACTGTACTAAGCACTTGGGAAAGTATAATACGGCAATAAAGAGAGAATCCCTGCCCACGGCGATCATAAACGGAACTTCATAAAAAGAGCTCCCATCTGTCTATTTAACTGTACATTCAATTATTGATTGAGCTATTTCTTCCTGACAATCTTGTGCTATTACCTGGTATATCCTTGTTCCTCCTCCTGCTCCCAATATTTATAAATAATTTATGTCTGCCTGTCTCCCCCAATTAGATTGCAAGCCCCTTGAGACGAGTATCAAGTCTTTTGCTTCCAGTGAATTCTGTCAAGTGCTTAGTACAGTGCTCTGCACATAACTGGTGATCATTAAATACCCCTGTTTGATTGATTTAATTAATAATAATAACTGTAGTATCTAAGTGTTTATTATGTATGTAGCACTGCTTTAAACGCTGGGATAGATACAACTAATCAGACCAGACACTGTCTCTGTCCCAGATGGGGTACGTAATGTTACTGGGAGGGAGAACAAATATTGACTCCCCATTCTATAGGTAATAATAATGAATAACTGGTGTTTGTATAGTACTTACTGTGTGACAAGCCCTGTACTATGTGGTGGGGTAGATACTAAATCATCAGGTCCCACATGGGGCTCAGTCTAAGCAGGAAGAAGAACAGGTACTGAATCCCCATTTTGCAGATGAGGAAACTGAGGCACAGAGAAGTTAAGTAACTTGCCCAAGGTCATTCAACAGGCAATTAGGAGACACTAAAAGCTGCTTAGCCGCATCAATGAAATGATCAGATCATTTAGACGGTGAACGTGTTGTGGGCAGGGGATGTATCTGTTTGCTGTCGTTTGGTTCTCTCCCAAGCGCAAAGTAGAGTGCTTTGCCCACAGTAAGCACTCAATAAATATGACTGAATGAATAAATCCGTACGCTAAAAATGATCCATGCTCCCGCAAGCGGGATTGAAGGGCAAGGAGCGATCGTGGCCACCGCTGCCTTCACCGCAGCTGTTTCGGTCCATTTGGGTTTGGGCGTGAAGGGAGTTTCCCAGCATTGCTGGAATTCTGCCTCTCCAGCTGCACCGAAAGGTCCCTTTCATTCCACGGGTCCGAAGGCACGTGTCAGAACAGTTCTAGTGGAATCCCGGCAGCTGCCAGAGTCACTGCCCCTTCTACCTGGGTGGTATCTGGAGAGCCAGCTGAGGTCTCGCTATGTGTGCCAAGCACTGTGCTAAATTCAGGGATAGATACAGGACGATTAGATCGACAGTCCCTATCCCATAAGAAGCTCACGGTCTTACATGGGGAGGACGTGTTGACCAACTCTGTTGTATTGTACTCTCTCTCCAGGGCTTAGTACAGTGCTCTGCACACGGGAAGCACTCAATAAATACGATCGACTGATCAATTGAGAACAAATATTGAATTCCCATTTTACAGAAGAGGAAACTGAAGCACAGAGAAGTTAAGCGACTTGGTCAAGGTCATCCAGCAGGCAAGAGGCAGGGACAGGTTTAGAAGCCAGGTCTTAATCCAGAGAGCGATTAAGCAGCAGTGGAGGAGTATAGGATTCCTTCTTCCTCTCCTTTCTCTCCTTCTCCCTCTCCCTTCCTCCCTTTACTCAGCCCTCTTTCAGTCCCCTCTCTCCTCCTCCCCTCCACCTAAGACACAACGTCCCTCTTTAATCCCTCCCCACCTCTCAAACTAAGCCCACCTCCACCTAAGGGCTCCAGAATTCTGGTGCAGCGAGGCCTTTTGGTTTTCTTTAATGATATTTGCTTAGCGCTTACTCTGTGCCAGGTACCGGACTACGTGCTAGGGCGTATACAAGGTAATGGGTCGGACAAAATCCATGTGCCACGTGGGGTTCACAGTCTTAATTCCCATTTTAATAGATGAGGTGATTGAGGCACAGAAAATTTAAGTCACTTGCCCAAGGTCATACAGCAGGCACGTGGCAGAGCTGGGATTAGAACTCGGGTTTTCTGACTCTCAAGCCCAGGTTTTTTCCACTAGACAGTACTGCTTCACTTGAGTTGTGTCAATCTGGATCCCTCGCTAGCTATCCCCTTCTAGTTTGTAGTTAAAACAGCTCTATATCTTTCTTACTTTGGGCCAGCAGTCAAGTGCCATTCTGGTTCAGTTGGAACCCATCTGCTCAGAGGTTCTCCAGTTTCCTGATGTAGCTAAACCCTTCTTCTCTGCACCACCTTCTCATCCCCTGATACTGCGGGATTCTAACCCTGCTCCTGAGCCTGGCACGTGGGAAAATTTGCTTAGATGAGTGCAATTCTTTCTCTCGGGAAAGGAAGATGGGAAAAAGATTGTCTCTTCAAAGAATCAATCAGCGATGTTTGTTGAGCACTTATTGTGAGCCCAGTAGTGTACTGAGAGCCTGGAAGAGTAAAATATAAAAGGTTCCTTGCCCATAACAAGCTTACAGTCAGAGGGACATAAGAAATGCCACATAGGTTCGGATTCCGGTCCTTCTTTCCTTATAACTTGCTTCCGATAGTGGCAATAAAGGGTGTTTGCAAGAGAAGTGTGAAAGGCCCCCTCTTTTTATTCTTCCCCAGACTGCTCAAAATCATTCTGAGGCTGCGCCACGTACTTTTAAACTTCATGCAAATAGACATTTTCCAAAATATCTTAAATTGTTTCTTCTTTCATACTTAAAATGTTCATTTTATCCTGAATAAGAGTACAAGATCATGCTATGAAAGATAACTTCATTCTAGTTATATAATGGAATAAAAAATAGGAAAAAATAGAATGGTCATATACATCATACAGAACATCTCATTGTGTGGAAACTGGGACATCCTTAGGCTGGTAATGACCAAACACAAAGAGGCATAAGTAATTTAATGAAACAGTGTAGACAAGACCCTGAATATTTACCCACCCAATAAGAATTTGGAGGTATACCTTTATTAATGTCAATCACTCATTAACCTACTACACAAAGAAGAAAGCCTTTCATTTAAATTAGTACATTACTTACAAGGAACTTGTCAGTATCTTATAATAATAATAATATATTCCATTTTTTATTTCTCAGTTATTACACTACATTAATAATCTGGGAAAATAAATTAATCAACCTCCAGTGCTCAGAGTATATTAAAATCTTTGGTTTCTCCCCGTAGTTGTATTTTTCATTATACTTGCTCTTTCTACTCTCAGATACGGCTTCTAAAAATAAGTGTGGACCATGCAAACAATTTATATTTTAAATGCGAGTCCCCAAATCTCATTTGTTTCAGAAACTGTGATATAGCAAGGCAAGAAAAACCTAATTAATAACTTGGTTAGTAACACAGATAAAATATCTTTCTGCATGTAATAGGACTCGGCTACAGAGCATCTCGTTTGCTTCAAATTTGTTCAAAAGTACTTGTTGGGGGAGAGAAGGGGGGATTTTTTTGAACCTAGAGCTACATGAATTCTACTTGACTAGCTGAAGCTCAAGCTAAATGGGCAATGTAAAACAATTCTAACTAATTTCTAAATCTTATGTGAATAAATGCACCGATCACTGCAACCTACCATATCTAGTAAAGTTTTATAAACCCTCCCCCGCAACTGGAGGAATTGAACAGAAACTATGTAATTTACAAAGATTGTTATCGATGTGTTAAACTAAGTACCTCTTCTCCTAAAACTTGGCATGCCACCGAATTATTTTTACAATGCTGTTTGCATAGCTTCCATACTTAACTAGAAATGCTTTCATAGCATAATTATGCCTTGCTATTAACTGTAATCATGTGTGGGCTAATATGCATTAATACACAACTGCATATAAAAAGGAAAAAAGATCGATTTTTGTATTATCAATCAAGTATCGGTCAATTCTGATATTAACGACTAGTTATTCAGAGGGGAGGGAATATAAGAACAGGCAAAGATCCAGCAGTTACTATTTTAATAGAACGCGGCAGATACTCAAACCCTGAATTTTACAGGTTGATCCTGTTTAGACAGCTTGATACCGCCTTTGGAAATAAGTAACCCTTAAATGATGGAAGGGTGTTAAAAACCCATGACATAATCTGTAGTATTTGCATAAAGAAAAGACAGCAAAACAAAAGAGGGCGCCTCCCCCCCCCCCAAAAAAAATCCTTAGGGTTGTAACAGAGGCTTTGGTAAGTGCCAGCCTAACAAAGGGAGATTTTTTTCTTTCGAGTACCTTAGTGTTAAAAGAATACCCTGAAGCCCCTGACCAGCACGAATAGCATTTCCACACACACACCATCCAAAAGAAGAACCAGACCTAATACAGTTTCAGGCTCTTTGGAGAGCATTTTTTGCCCAAGCAATTTACTACAGTCTCCCAGAAATCCTGTCCCAAGGATTTAATCCAATTGAGTGGTCATTAAGGGATACCTAACTGGGTTTTCGTGCCCTTTGGCAAAATAAATTCTAAAAAAAACTCTCACTGACTCATTGGTCCCAAAGCTTCCCCATTCCATGTCAGCGAACGACAGCAAGGTCACACATGCACAAACAGAGATATACATATTCAGCAGGGCGATATACATATTCAGCAGGGCACGCTGCCACCTCTCTTAATGCATTTCTGAACTCCACAACCTCAGTGCAATACAGCAGCACCCGTTAATCATCCCCACATTCCCCGTGCAGAGGGCAGATGGCATCATCTTATTATGAGGCTAACAAAAAACTCACCCTTTTTTAGCTTCGGGAAAGCGGTATACTGTTCGGTTGCCTGTTCTGTATCTACGCAAACAGTTGAGGAGTTGGGCTTGTGTCTCTAAATACTGGACAACATGTGCTGTGTGTGCTGCCGTTCCAATGATCTGTTCGGAGTTGGCATGATTGGGGGGGGTTACACCTTTCCGGGGGAGGGAGAGACACGAGGATGTTTCACCATTCCTTCCAGCCCATAGGCCTTTGCCACGGATAAGGTCAGACACGCGTTGTCTCTAAATTCTCTAAGCCTTCTCTGCCTCTTCTCCCACTCCCTTCTGTGTCGCCCTTGCACTTGGATTTGCACCCTTTATCCCCCTTTCCCTCAGCCCTTTAGCACTTCAGTACATATCCGTAATTTATTTATATTAATCATGTTTATCAAGCGCTTACTGTGTACAAAGCACTGTACCGTGCTGATTATAATAATCATATCATTATAATAACGTATGTCTCCCCCCCAGGCTGTAGGCTCACTGTGGGCAGGGGATGTGTCTACCAACTCTGCTGTATCGTCCTCTCCCAAGCGCTTAGTACGATGCTCTGCAGGCAGTAAGCGCTCAATAAATACCGCGGATTATCGATTCTCTGTTTCAACGGGGCGTGAGTTTCTCGCTCCTCTGTGTCAAGAGTTTTTCCTGTATGTTTGCGCTTATGTGGGCAATGGTTTGAGAGGGGATGCTTGATGGATGAGTTTGTGGTGGCTGTTTTGCGGACAGAGAAAGAAATTATGGGGGGGGGGGCGTCTCTGTGTGGGACAGGTGCGGTTGAGGGAGTGAAAAACAGTGGGACAAATGGTGAGGCCAAGAGAGAAAGGGGGATTTAAACCTAGAAAAGAGAGAGAAGGGAAGAGGAATCCGGGGAGGAGAAGACGGTCCAGGGGGATGGCAAGGGCGGTGGGTGTGGGAGGCCCTGGGGACGGTTCATTCATTCTATCGTACTTATTGAGCGCTTCCTGGGTGCAGAGCACTGTACTAAGCGCTCGACAGAGTACAATATGACAGACACGTTCCCTGCCCACAGAGGGAGATTACTGTCTAGAGGTGGTAGGTGGTTGGGAGGACGCGTAGGGCAGTCATGTCACTTAGGAATCCTCCTCTCCCTCTCCCTCACCCTCTCCCCTTTCCCCCCTTCCCCTCGCCTTCTCTCTTTTCATTCACTCATTCAATCCTATTTATCGAGCACTTACTGTATGCAGAACACTGTACTAAACCTTGGAAAGTACAATACAGCAATAAAGAGAGAAAAATCCCTGCCCACAACAGGGCTCACAGTCTTAGAGGTGGGGGAGACACCTATCGATTTCATTCATTCATTCAATACAAGTAAACAGGCATCAGTATAAATAAATAGAATTGTAGACAGACACATAAGCGTCGTGGGGCTGGGAGAAGGGGGAAGAGCAAAGGGAGCAAGTCAGGGATGACCTGGGAAAGGAGGGGGAGCTGAGGAAAAGTGGAGTTTAGCCTGGGAAGGCCTCTTGGAGGAGATGGGCCTTCGGTAGGGCTTCGAAGGGGGAAAGAGTGATTGTCTCTCCTCCCCCTCTCCTTCTCACCTCTTCCCCTCTTCTCCCTCTCCCCCTTTTCTCTTCTTCCCTTCTCCTTTTCTCCCTCCCCCTCTCCTCTTCCTCCTCCCCCTTCTTCCCCTCCCTTCCTCTCCTCCCCTTTCCCCTTCCCCTGCTCTCCTCTTCCCTTCTCTCCCCCACCCCATTTTTCATCTTCCTCTCTCCCTCCCCTCCCCTCCTCTGCTCTCCCTCTCCCTTCTTTCTCTCTCCCTCCTCCTCTCCCACTCCCCTTCTCTCCCACTCCCCTTCTTTACTCTTCCTCTCCTCTTCTCTCCTCTCCCCCTCCCCCTCCCCCTTTCCTGTCCCTCTCACCTTCTCTCTTCCCCCCTTCTCTCCTCTCCCCTTCTTTCGTCTCCCCCTCACCTTCTCTCCCCTCCCACTCTCTCCTCTCCCTCTGTCCCTCTTCTCTCCTCTCCCTCTCCCCTTCTCTCCCCTCCCCTTCTTTCTTCTCCCTGTCACCTTCTCTCCTCTCCCCCTCCCATCCTCTCCTCTCCGTCTCCCCTTGTCTCCTCTCCCCCTCTTCTATCCCTGTCCCCTTTTCTCCTCTCCCTCTCCCCATCTTCTCTCCCCCTCCCCTTCTCTCCTCTCCCCCGTCCCCCGTCCCCCCTCTCCCGGTCCCTCCCCGCTCCCCGGGGCTCGATGACCCACCTGGCGAATGCGGGCCGGGGGCGGCTGCGGCGAAGCCCCTCCCCCCGGGACAGCGGAGGTGGGCGAAGTCATCTCCCTGCCCTTCCCGGACGATTGCCGCTGGCTCCCCTCCGACCTCGTTCCTCTGTCCCGGCTCCCCGGCCGCCGCCTCCGCCGTGCAGACCTCCCGGCCGCTCCGGGGGCCCCCGAGAGCCCCGCGGGATCCCTGCAGGATCCCCGCCGCGCCGCAGCTCCTGCTGCTGCTCCTGCAGCAGCTCCTGCTGCAGCTCCTGCTGCAGCTCCTGCTGCTGCTCCTGCTGCAGCTCCTGCTGCTGCTCCTGCTGCAGCTCCTGCTTCTGCTCCTGCTAAAGCTCCTGCTCCTGCTGCAACCCGGCTGCCCCGACCCGGGCCTCCCTCTGTCCCCGCCTCGGGCTCTGTCTGGCTGCCTGTCGCTCTGTCTGTCCGGCTCAAATTATTAGCGCGGTTCTTAGAAATAGGCTGGACGCTGTGCACCCGCTGCCCGGCTGCTGAGGAGGAGGAGGAGGAGGAGGAGGAGGAGGAGGATGAGGTCATGGACAGCTCCCAGAAATAATGCACCACTGCCGGATCTCCCCCACCATGCTCCTCCTGCACACGCATGCACATGATGATAATAATAATGTTGGTATTTTGTTAAGCGCTTACTACGTGCCGAGCACTGTTCTAAGCGCCGGGGTAGATACAGGGTAATCAGGTGGCCCCACATGAGGCTCACGGTTAATCCCCATTTTACAGAGGAGGTAACTGAGGCACAGTGAAGTGACTTGCCCACGGTCACACAGCTGACAAGTGGCAGAGCGGGATTCGAACCCATGACCTCTGACTCCCAAGCCCGGGCTCTTTCCGCTGAGCCACGGCGCGGGCAGGGCATGGGCCCGTCGGGAAGGATGCGGGTCGCCCCTCCCGCACACGCAGGCACATGCATGTGCGGGGCATCGGCCCGTCGGGAAGGATGTGATAATGTTGGTATCTGTTAAGCGCCTACTATGTGCGGAGCACCGTTCTAACCGCTGAATAACGTTGGTATCTGTTAAGCGCCTACTATGTGCGGAGCACCGTTCTAAGCGCTGAATAACGTTGGTATCTGTTAAGCGCTTACTGTGTGCGGAGCACCGTTCTAAGCGCCGGGGGAGATACAGGGTCATCGGGTCGTCCCACGGGAGGCTCACAGTTAATCCCCATTTGACAGATGAGGTAACAGGCACAGAGAAGTGAAGTGACTCGCCCACAGTCACCCAGCTGACAGGTGGCAGAGCCGGGAGTCGAACCCACGACCTCTGACTCCCAAGCCCCGGCTCTTTCCACCGAGTCGAATAGCCGAGCAGGTGGAGATGCTCTCTGTCCAGCAGGCGGAGGAAATTGGGGGGGGGGAGGGGGGCCTGTCCCAAATGTGGAGAAGAGGAGGAGGTACCTTTGCGGGGTACGCTCCTCACCCCTTCACTCATAACACTACGGCGTTTCTCAGGTGCTTACTTTGTGCCTGACACTGTACTGAGCGCTGGGGTGGATACACGCAAATCGGGATGGACGCAGTCCCTGTCCCACATAGGGCTCACAGTCTTCATCCCCGTTTTACTCATTGGGAAAGTGAGCGAGGAGAAGTGACTCGCCCAGTCACAGAGCAATCGAGCAGGGTGGCGTAGTGGGTAGAGCGCATGGGTTCTAATCCCCGCTCCGCCACTTGACGATGGTATCCGTTTAGTAAGTGCTTACTACGTGCCAAGCACTGTTCTGAACGCTGGGATAGATTCAAGGCCATCGGGTTGCCCCACGTGGGGCTCACGGTCTTCATCCCCATTTTAATAATAATAATAATAATAATGATGATGATGATGGCATTTGTTAAGCGCTTACTATGTGCGAAGCTCTGTGCTAAGCGCTGGGGAAGATACGAGGCGATCAGGTTGTCCCACGTGGGGCTCACCATCTTAATGCCCGTTTTACAGATGAGGTAACTGAGGTACAGAGAACTGAAGTGACTTGCCCAAAGTCACACAGCCGACAGGCGGCAGAGCCGGGATTTGAACCCCCGATCTCTGACTCCCCGGCCCGGGCTCTTTCCACTGAGCCGCCCTGCTTCTCTGTGACCGCTTGTCTGCTGTGTGACCTTGGGCAAGTCACTTCACTTCTCTGGGCCTCAGTTATCTCATCTGTAAAATGGAGGTTGAGCCTATGAGCCCCACTCGAGACGGGGACTGTGTGCAACGTGATTTACTTGTGTCCACCCCAGCATTTAGTAGAGTGTGTGGCACATAATAAGTGCTTAACAAATACCATCATTATTAGGCGGAGGAGCCAGGGTTAGAACCCATGACCTTCTAACTCCTCGCTCTACCCGTTACGCCATTCTGCTTCCCTACCTGATGGAGACGTAATCGGCAAGACCAATCAAGAGATCAAGCTCAGAACAGTGCTTGGCATATAGTACACACTTAACAAATACCATCATTGATATTAAAGCGATGTCCATACCGTATTTTGGCTCAAGATGGAAAAAAAAAAGAATTCCTAGAACCACAGTAGAAAATATCGTTGGCCCTTTCTAGTGGAATAAAACATTATTAAATATTTAATTTTATTTCAGAGCACTCTATTCATCATTTGTCTCCGCTGCTGAATGATGCTGAGTGTAGGCAATTTTGTTCAAAGATGTTTTCCTCCTAACTATTCTTTGTCACCTCTTCAAAAGGTCAAGATTTGCATTCCAGATTTTTTCCGTTATTCAGAGCGGAAGCTCCGAATCATTTTTTCTTTTTTTCTGGAATTCCAAAAACCAAAGTCAAACATTAAGAGGAAATTTCTGTGTCAACTTGCGAAGATGAACCGCTGTGGAACCATAACAAAAAAGCTAGCTCACCGTTTTGGAGGTGAGATGATTAAGTTTATCATTATTTTGGTGTCCAGACACTGACCAAGTTAACTGTCAGAGCAACTGAGAGTTGCTGGAAACTGCTCTAGGATGTAAACTCATTATGGGCAGGGAGCGAACCTGCTAATTCTGTTGCATTGTACTCTTCAAAACACTTAGTACAGTGTTCTGCACGTAGTAAGCGCTCAATAAATACCCCTGATTGATTCTTAACATCAAAAGGCAAGATCAAATCACCAAGAAGTTGTGAAACGCCATCAGCCTTCTGACATCAAAATCACATGTAGAGAGAAACAGCGCGGAGTAGTGGATAAGGGCACAACCCTGGGAGTCAGAAGGTCATGGGTTCTAATCCCAGCTCTATCACTTGTCTGCTGTGTGACCTTGGCCAAGTCACTTCTCTGGGCCTCTGTTACCTCATCTGTAAAATGGGGATTGAGACTGGGAGCTCCACATGGGACAGGGACTGCATCCAACTCGATTTGCTCGTATCCATTCCATCGCTCAGGGCAGTGCTTGGCATAGAGTAAGTGCTTAAGAAATTCCATCATTACTATGCCCAGCAAGTCGGATTTATGGATTAGGATAAAAATTGAGGGTGGACAATTAGTGACAGGACACTGACCCAATCCTGAAAGAACAATGCCCCATAAATTCTCACATATGAATGAGTGCTCGAAGGCTCTGGATCGCCATCTCCATGGCGACACTGGGGAAGAAAGAGCTGACTGACTCAAAAGATGGTGCAGACCACTCACAACAGCGCTTAGTACAGTGCCTGGCAAATAGTAAGCATTTAATAAAGACCACAGTTCTCAGCATGTGGGGCCCTAACCAGTGCCCCAGATAGCCATTTGGCAAATCAGCCAGTCTTGGTGGGTGCCAAAAAAAGGGGGTTGTTCTCCCGGGGGTCCACGCTTCCACTGCGCCGATTCTTTCTGCAAGCAGGAGGTGGAAATCAACTAATCACTCAATCGTATTTATTGAGCACTTACTATGTGCAGAGCACTGTACTAAGCGCTTGGGAGAGACAATATGACAGAATTAGTGGACACGTTCCCTTCCCACGATGAGCTTACAGTCTAGAGGCTGTGTGACAGACATTGGGAGAGACAATATGACAGAATTAGTGGACACGTTCCCTTCCCACGATGAGCTTACAGTCTAGAGGCTGTGTGACAGACATTGGTATGAGTGAATAAGTATTTTAGGATACATAATTTAAAGGTAAGTACATAAGTGTTGCGGGTTAGGGGTGAGGAAAATATCAAATGTCCAAAGGTCACAGGTCAAAGTGCATAGATGCCCCCCTTCCGCCCTCCCCCGGCTTCTCCACCCCCGACCACGTTGGTCTGGGCCAGAGAGGGGCTGCAGAACTCAGCCCCATCCCCACTCCATGATCCCGTCCTCATGCTCGTCGCTAGCAGCTGCAGTCCGCCCCCTTCTCCCATTTTTATTTTTGAAGAGGGCCCCTCTCCCCCTCGTTGGCCCGAAGCCCTGGGCCGAGTGCCCGGGGGCTAACACGTGTGACATGGTATGCGGCCACCCTACTGCCTGTTGCCTGCTGAGCAGACCATTAGAACAAATTGGAAGGGAACCAAGTTGTGCCCGCAGCACTAACTCCAGGGCCAACCTGAGCACGTCCTTCTCTCTCACTCCAGTCACTCTCTCACTGAGTAGTCATGGCTGGACTGGGAAGGATTCGAGGCTAATCTGAAGAGAGTTGAAAGGAAGGAAGGAAGCAGAAGTTACCTCCTCTGTAAAATGGGGACTAAGACCGTGAGCCCCATGTGGGACATGGACTGCGTCCAACTGGATTAACTTGTATCTACCCCAGTGCTTAGTTCAGTGCTTAATAAGTGCTTGATAAATACCATTAAAAAAAAAAGAGCTTCACCTAAATTTGCCCTTCCCTTGTCCTACTCAGCAGTGCCTGCTTGGCATTCCAATCTATCACCCTCCGGGTGGGTATGGGTTAATATATTGGTATATTGTTATATCATCCCATCACCCTAGGTATGTGTATGGATTAACTGATGTGTTTGGGTTAGTATACTGGTATATTGTATTCTCCCAAGAACTCAGTACGGTGCTCTGAAAAGAGTAAGTGCTCAATAGATATGATTGATTAACTGCTAGGGTGACCTAGAGAAACATATGACGATTCCTATCATTTCTCCCTCATAAACCAGTTCCTTTTCCCATATTAAAATATCCAATAATTCAAAGCTAACAATGACTTTCAAATAATTTTTTTTTTAATTCCTTAAAATAAGATGCATGTTTTAAAGCACTTAATAGAGTGCTTTGCCCACAGTAGGTAGTTTATAATAGCTATTATTACTAGTACTGCTGAAATGATTTTCACATTTTTTGCTCAGAACTCTATTTCTTTAGTATTTTATTTGCAACCTAAAACTAATAAGGCATGTCTAATGATTAGCATAATGGATAAGTGAATCGTGATTTTTTGAGAAGCAGCATAGTCTGGTGGGAAAGAGCACAGGATTGGGAATCAGGAGGCCTGAGTTTTAATCCTGGCTCTGCCACTTGCCTGCTGTGTGACCTTGGGCAAGCCACTTAACTTTTCTACGCCTCCGTTCCTTCATCTGTAAAATGGGATCTCAGTATTTATTCTCCCTTCTCTTAACCTGTAAGCCCCATGTGGGTCAGGGACTGTGTCCTTCCTGATTATCTTGCATCTATCCCAGTGCTTAGTACAGTGCTCGACACAGAGTAAGCTCTTAACCTACACCATTATTACGATTATGATTATCTGCATGAAAAAATATGCGCACCTAGGAAAAAAATGTGCTTAGCTAAGTATTTTCTAAAGGAGAGATTAGAAAGAGGTTTCATTTACTTATAATAGATCTTGCTATTCCTTGTCCAAAGCACAAAAGAATAGAATTATAGTTTGAAGAAAAGTTCTTTTCTCATTAAGTACTTTTCGTTTGTAAATTCAGTGCAACCCTGCCAGTTGAAAGACACGATGTCCATATTAATGCTTTGGGAGTAGAATTTTGCCTGTTCAGTTTCAACTTAATGAACATATAGAGTCTTTGTAATGCAGTCAAGAGCCTAGTTCACTTTGAGCAAAGTACGGAAGCCGCGTGGGCTTAGTGGGAAAAGCACAGAACTGCTTTTCAAGGCAGTATGGCTTGGTGGACAGAGCATGGGCCTGGCAGTCTGAAGGTCATGGGCTCTAATTCCAGCTCCTCCACTTGTCTGCTGTGTGACCTTAGGCAAGCCGCTTAACTTCCCTGTGCCTCAGCTTCCTCATCTGTAAAATGAGGATTGAAACTGTGAGCCCCATGCAGGACAACCTGATTACCTTGTATCAACCCTAGTGCTTAGAACAGTGCTCAGCACATAGCGCTTAGCAAATACCATAATTATTATTATTAACTGGGAGTCGGTTGACCTGGGTTCTAATGTCGACTCTGCCACTGGTAATCTTGGGCAATCAACCCATCAATCCTATTTACTGAATGCTTACTGTGGGCAGAACTCTGTAGTAAGCTCTTGGGAGAGTACACTATGACAGAGTTGGTAGATCTGTTACCTGACCACAAGGAGCTTACAGTCTAGAGGAGGAGACAGGCATTAAAATAAATTATGGGGGTGTACTTTCCGTTCTTTTTTCCTCAAATAACACCCTCTGCCTTTCCAATTCTTTGTTCATTCCTTTCTTCCTCCCAGGAACTCCCACTTCAAATCTGACCCACCACTACCCTCCCCATACTTAAGGCCATTCTGAAACTTTTTCCTCTAGGGGACTGTCACCAATTAATTTCTCCTCTGCATAGCTCTATTGCCCCCAACTATCTCCTCAGCTCTTCTATGCCACTACCTGGACGGCTTTTTGTAGATCCTCTCATTTACGCACTCAATCGCCTACGTAATTCATTTCTTTCTTCTTCCTCCGATCTGAAAATGATTTTAGTGAGTTTGTCAAGGGTGCAAGATTGTAAATTATTTGAGGGCAGGGATCCTGCCTACTGTATTGGCCTCTCCCTTGTGGTTACTATAATTCTCTGAACACAAGTAGCTGCTCAGTAAATACTTCCGACGGACCGATATCCGTTCTCTGTCTTGCATTGTATGCCCCATCTTGATGTGATTATTTTGAATCAGATTGTTTAGTACAGTGATTTGGCATATAATAAAAAACACTTAAAAAGATTACTACATAGTTTTCTGCATTTATAATTTTGGCAGAGGCAAATTAGATTGTAAACCCTTGAGGTGAGGGATCAGCCTACTTAATCTAGCGTAACAACAATAATAATAATAATAAATGTGGTATTTCCTCACCCCAGGAATCTAATATTGCTGTAGCTCCTTCGGCTTCAAATAAACACATATTCGTGCACTGTTTCAATAATATTTTCCAACAGATTACGGGGCATCCTTTGTACATCAGTGATATATTTATACTGTGTATAAGCTTGATCTATTACACTGAATCAGCTTATTTAGAGTTATTTAGTAATCAGTAATTTAGTCTTTTAGTCCCTGCATATATTTTTGATAATAAGCAACGCTAACTAATCATTTAAGTATGACACGTTTTTGCCCCCAGGATAAAATTAATCATATACTTGCAGGTTTCACTGTCACCATATATGGTTATTTAGAACTTTTTCTTAGATATTATTGATTTATTTCATTAAGACTGATTGTGCCCTCTGAGTTCAGAAGCACACATTTGCTAGAGCAAAGGGAGAGGTAACTTCCAGTGCTTTTTTCTAGAAGTTTCGCTTCTCTCAGGATCCCTGACCACAAGGGGGTCACAGAGGGGGAGGTGACCAGGGAGACAGGGAGGGCAAAGGCAGCAGTAATCGTAATTGCGGTATTTGTTAAGTGCTTAGTATGTGTCAGCCACTGTACTAAGCACTGGTATGGATACAAACCAATCAAGCAAATTGCCCCCTCACTACTCTCCTACTACAACCCAACCTGCACACTTGGCTTCCCCAGGACTAACCTTCTCACTGTGCCTCGATTTCACCTCTCTTGCTGCTGACCCCTACTCCATATCCTGACTCAGCCCTGGAACACCCTCCCTCCTCAAATCCAACAGACAATTACTGTCCACCCTCTTCAAAGGCTTCCTGAAGGTACATCTCCTCCAAAAGGCTTTCCCAGACTAAGCACCCCCTTTCCTCTTCTCCCACTCCCTTCTGCTTCACCATTATTTACTCCCTTTGTTCATTCATTCATTCAATCATATTTATTGAGACTTACTGTGTGCAGAGCACTGTACTAAGTACTGGTGTGGATACGAGCAACTCAGGTCGGACACAGTTCCTGTCCCGCTTGGGGCTCACATTCACAATCCCCATTTTACTGTGTGCAGAGCACTGTACTAAGCACTTGGAAAGTACAATTCGGCACCAAATTGAGACAATCCCTACCCAACAACAGGCTCAGACTTGCCCAAAGTCACAAGGCAGACAAGAGGCAGAGCCGGGATTAGAAGCCATGACCTTCTGACTCCCAGGCCCTTGTTTTATCCACTACGCCATTCTGCTTCTCATGCTGCTTCTCTGAGCCTGGGCAGTGGTTCGGGACTCCAATAGAACCACACACTGATTCTACTGTGTCCCCGGGCTGGCCCTCGCATATAATGATTTAGAGCAATTGCTCCCAGCCGCACCCTTCAAGAGACCCTACTTCTCTCCCAGAACAAGACACCAAGTAAGGGTGGGACCAAATCAGCCCCCAGAACCAACAGCTCCCAGGCTCTCAGGAGAATCACTCAAGGAGCAGAAGCAGCGAAACCTAATGGAAAGATCCCAGTTCTAGGAGTCAGAGGACCTGCTTTCTAACCCCGGCTCTGCCACTTGCCTACTGCATGACCTTGGGTAAGTCCCTTAGCTTCTCCATACTTCAACTCTCTCATCTGCAAAATGGTGGTTCAGTGCCTGTTCTCCTCCCTACTTAGACTGCCTGCTCCGTGTGGGACCTATCTTGTATCTACCCCAGAGCGATTAATAGTCAATCATATTTACTGAGCATTTACTCTGGGCAGAGCGCTGTACTAAGAGTGTGGGCGAGTACAACACAACAATAAACAGACACATTTCCTGCCCACAACGAGCTTAGTCTAGAGGGATTAGTGCAGTGCTGGGCACACAGTAAGCACTTAAATATAATTATTATTATTATCGTTATTCTGCACCAAGTGAGAGGACCCACTCTTTAAGTCTTCCTCCTCTTCCTCCTCCTCCTCCTCCTCAGAAGTGATGATCTCACACCAGCAAGTACGTCCTGGGCGTCACACCCACCTAAGGATGGTCTTAAGTAAGGCTCTTTCTCCCAGAGGCACAATGCCATACTGTGGCTACTGATGGTTTCTCAGGTCACTTTCCAGATCAGTCTGGGACAAGCCGAGATAGTTGGAAGGGTATGGGAGGTTGAGAGGGTAAAGGGAAGAGTTTCTTTTTTTCTCTGTTATGGTTCCAGAGGATGTCCACTCCGTTGGGTTTGAAGCAGATTAGTGAGTCCATTATTTCATTACTCTACCCAATTCCTTTGAAATGCAAAGAGGCAAGTTGTTTGTGTTCTGTTTTCTTAACTTGCTCTCCTCTTATTAAAACATAAGTGGGTCAAAGGCTTCTGGCTTCAAACCTCAGCGATTCATTCGTTTTCTTTGGCTAAGATGGAATGGAGGGGAGAGTGGGTGGATTGAATGTTTTCATCTCAGCCCTTTAGTATGCTGGAAATATGTTTGCCCTCATTTACGACTCCCCAGAGAGATGTGGAGTTTGGAGTTTTGATTCTGACACCTGGATTTGACTACCTCTGCATGGGGTTAGAGATGGCAGGCTGATTAGCCAACACATCATTTTCCACCGAGAACTGTCGTCTTGGGGAAAACTAGTGATTTGGGCAGCAAGGGTGCCTCATCTACAGTTCCTTAGGCCATACATGGAAAACACAAGGAAGTCTTTCCACCTGGAGGATGCCTAAACTCCTCACCATTGGCTTTAAAGCCCTCCACCCATCACCCCCTCACTACTCTCCTACTACAACCCAACCTGCACACTTGGCTTCCCTAGGACTAACCTTCTCACTGTGCCTCGGATCTCACCTGTCTGGCTGCTGACCCCTACCCCATATCCTGACTCTGACCTGGAACACCCTCCCTCCTCAAATCCAACAGACAATTACTCTTTCCCCACTTCAAAGGCTTATTGAAGGTACATTTCCTCCAAGAGGCCTTCCCAGACTAAGCCCCCCCTTTCCTCTTTTTCCTCTTCTCCCACTCCCTCTGCTTCACCCTGATTTACTCCCTTTGTTCTTTCCCCGCCCCAGCGCCACAGTACTTATGTACATATCTGTAATTTATTTATTTGTACTGATGTCCGTCTCCCCCCTTATGGACTGTAAACTCCTTGTCAAAGGGGGTGGGGAGGATATGTCTGTTTATTGCTTTATTGTACTCTCCCAAGTGCTTAGTATGTGCTCTGCACACAGTAAGTGCTCAATAAATACAATTGAATTGAATCGAATTGAATAAATGATGTTCAACTAGAAAAGGCAGGCAGGTATTCAAAGCTGTTTCTTGACTTCAGGGAACATGTCTACCAACTCTGGTATACTGTATTCTCCCAAGCGCTTAGTACAGTGCTCTGCACACCGTAAGCGCTCAATAGATATGATAATAATAATAATAATGTTGGTATTTGTTAAGCGCTTCCTGTGTGCACAGCACTGTTCTAAGCACTGGGGTAGACACAGAGGAATCAGGTTGTCCCACGTGGGGCTCACGGTCTTAATCCCCATTTTACAGATGAGGTAACTGAGGCACAGAGAAGTGAAGAGACTTGCCCACAGTCACCCAGCTGACAAATGGCAGAGCTGGGATTCGAACTCATGACCCTGACTCCAAAGCCCGTGCTCTTTCCACTGAGCTTCTCTATGATTGACTGATTATCTTGGATACCTGCCCTCTTTGAGGCCTCCTATTTCTATAGGTTTCCATATTTCCAATCACTGCTTGAGGGAGAGCCTGAGACAGGAGCTTTCCACTTCAGAAACAAAAGTCCCTGAATTCTGTTCTATTTTTGAAAAGACTGGCTTTAATGGCTAGAATGTATGAATTTAAGATCTTGAAACAGGGATTGGGGTTTCATGTTGATTGCTGTATTGTATTCTCCCACCTCCAACAACTCTCCCCAAAACTACACATCGGCTACCTTCACCAACACACTCTGTTCTTTCTTCCCAAGCAAACCTGTCAACTGAACCTCATTTTCGACTCTCCTGCCTCCATCCACTCACACTCCTCCCTCAGCCTAGAACTCACCGACACCACTCGACAGACCACAAGCTTTCCCCAAATTAAAGCCCTTATAAAATCCCACGAGCCTTACTTAACTCCCAATTTCCAGGGGTCATATCAACCCAACATCCATCTCTATACTTATTCATACCTTTCCGCAGCAACGCTTGCATAAAGAAGCGTGATCAACTGTATGGTCTACTATTTGTTCTGATTATTGGATTCATAAATATTTTTAAGACAGTGTCTTCTGCTAGTGTGCAGACCCCTTCTGAACAGGAAATGATTCTCTTATTTCTGCTCTACTTTCCCAAGCATTAAAACAGTGTTTTGCCCCAAGTAGATGTTCAAAAATATTACTACTACTATTATTTTGAATCAAAGGACAATGAAATACACAAGGGGAAACATCCACCCATTGCATACTTATTACCTCAATTGGTGCTAAGTAAATGTGTGTACACTCTGTTTTCCAAAATCCTCATTGTCACTTCTGAAACTTCCCGGTTTTCTGATTCTAATATTAGTAATAAAAGAAATGGGCCACTGGGTTAGTCACTCAAAGGAACGAACCAGACAGAGAGTTAGGAGAGTTGATGGAGGAGATACCAGAAATAACATATTTTTAAAAGAAAGAAAATAAAACACATCTTTGTATTTCTGGGCAGATAAGGTAGGATTTACCAAGATTAGGAAAATTCTTAAAATTAAATTGAACTGCTGCAGCCAACCTCTTAGTAAAATATTTTAAAGGCAAATGAATAGTCTTTCCATCTTCTGGAGTCATATGGGAAGAACTCATTTGAAGAAATCAATCGCAGGCCCATAATACATGTATTCAGAATCAGGGAAAATAGTGTTGCTATGTCATTATATTAGCAGATGGATTATGTTAATTATCCCTGAGCTATTTTCTAGCCAAATTAATGTAGGAGACAGATGTCTACGGGTGTCCATAGCCACAGAAAGACTAAGCTCAAAATCACTCCTCTGGGAATATAGCAATGATAAGGAACTGCTAGCCAAATTTTCATCTCATCCACCATTCCACAAAATTCCTTTCTCACTCAAAGACTTCCTTTGAGAACTAAGAACCAAGAGAGCGAGATTAATGAAAAGCTAAGTACAAAGATGTAAGAACAGGGAGAGTTAAAAGTATATCAAATAGAGTAGTACTGCAGTAGCAACCATCATTATTGTACATTTCTTCCCTCACTTTTAGTTACATACTTCTTCCTGATATCCATGACATATATGGACAAATGCCAATAATATACATCATTAATATGTTATCATTGAATGTCATTAATGTATAATGGCATTAACTCACGTTTTTGGTGAGGAACTTAGATGCCGAAAAGTTAAAGGACTTAGAAAAACGAAACAGTGTGGCAGAATTGGGCCGTATTTCCTGATTCTACTTTGCATAGGATGCAAAGAAATATATACATTTCTTCTTTGCATCTTATATAGGTATATATATAAGATGTAATTATATATTTATACTATATATACATAGTTACAGTGGATATCAAGTGGTTAGAGAGCTTTGGACCAGCTCCAAATACTAGAATTATTTTATTTCTGGGTTGGTCAGTGACACCCTGTGACACTTTGAGAAAATTTCCATTCAGATTCTATTTCTCCAACAGTAAAATAGGGCTGAAAATACCCACCCTGCCCCCGCCCATTGTTGTGAGGACCAGTGATATTAATAATAATTATGGTACATGTTAAGTGCTTATTATGTGCCAAGCACTGTTCTAAGCACTGGGATAGATACAAGTTAATCAGATTGGACCCAGTCCCTGTCCCACATGGGGCTCACACTCATCTCCATTTTTACAGATGAGGTGACTGAGGCACAGAGAAGTTAAGTGACATGCCCAAGGTCACACAGCAGATACGATACCTTCCAGTGACACTCCTTGTGACCTGTATATTTTGTCCATTTATATATACACCCATTTGGGTCTGTTGTGGTAAAGGCAGAAATATCAATCATCAGCATCATTATCACCAACAGTATAAATTGAAGACCTGACCAATCTATCAGGGAGTGCCAATTTTGTTAATGCGTGCATATATTCATTAAGCATTTAGGGACATGCAGCAGGAGAAATTCCCAATTTCTGGCCCTAAAGGGAACAAGAGTAATGACTGTGGCATTAGTTAAGTGCTAAATGCTGGGATAGTACAAGATTATCAAGTCAGACATAGTTCCCATCCCAAATGGGACTCACAGTCTAAGAGCTCCAGTGGATGAATGAGGCACACAGAAGTTGAATGACTTGCTCAAAGACATAAGAAATGGCAGAGCTGGAAATAGAACCAATGTCTCCTGATTCCAGTCCTGTACTCTTTCCACTGGACCACAAAAAGAAGTTATAAATTGATGAAAACATCATCATCTAAAAAGTAGGAGAGTGGGTACTAGTAATAATAATAATGAGGATGATGGTATTTGTTAAGCACTTACATGTGCCGAGCACTGTTCTAAATTCTGGGGTAGATACAAGGTAATCGGGTCATCCCACGTGGTGCTCACAGTCTTAATCCTCATTTTACAGATGAGGGAACTGAAGCACAGAGAAGTGAAGTGACTTGCCCAAAGTCACACAGCTGACAAGTGGCAGAGCTGGGATTAGAATCCACGACCTCTGACTTCCAAGCCCATGCTCTTTCCACTAAGCCACTCTCCTTTCAATATTAATGACAAATAGTAAAATCTCTCTCCCCCTCTATCTCATAGTGTTGCTTTTTTGCCTCCGATTATGGTTGAACTTGTCCCCTTTCTTCTCTTCCCCATTCATTCAATCATATTTATTAAGCGCTTACTGTGTGCAGAGCACTGTACTAAGCACTTGGGAAAGTACAATACAACATGCTGCTGGGGAAGCCACATGGTGAGGCGGATAGAGCACGGGCCTGGGAGTCAGGGGTCATGGGTTCTAAGCCCAGATCTGCCACTTGTCTGCAGTGTGACCTTGGACAAGTCGCTTCACTTCTCTGTGCCTCAGTTGCCTCATCTGTAAAATGGGAATTGAGACTATAAGCCCCATGTGGGGCAGGGACTATGTCTAACCCAATTTGCTTGTATGCACCCCAGCGCTGAGTCAAGTGCCTAGCATGTGCTTAACAAATACTATTATTATTATTATTAGCAATAAAGAGACACCTTCCCCAGACTCTGGAAGCCCTGCCATCTTTCCTACTTTGAGCTCAGAAACATGGTCACTTTAGTAAAAAGGTCCACCTACTTTTTCCACAGTCATACAGTGAGTCACCAATATGAATCATTTACTCAGCCTTCTGAGCTATGATGATCCATCCATCCTAGATACTTTGGGTTGAATCCCAGAAGTGACAGATCCCATATGCTTTCCTGCCAGCCGAGGAAATTCAGACCCCCAAGCTGGTGAGAGCCAAAGAAAAACATAAGAGCAAACCTGTGGTCCTTTCCACCATTCCAAGTTCAACACGGCCACCCAACAAATTGGCTGCTGGCATCTTCCAAAACAAGGCAAGCCAGGCTCTTTCTCGACATAAGCACATAATCTCGTTGCTGGTGACAGTTCTCCTCATTCTACAATTTCCAATGAACCATTCTTCTTTCTCCCCAAAATGTGGATTCTGTTGAATGATGATGATAATAATAATCATTATTATTAGTTGTGGTATTAGTTAAGTGCTTACTGTGTGCCAAGCAATGTACTAAACCCAAGGATAGATTCAGTATAAACAGATAAAACAGAATTCCAGCCCCAGACACGGTTCTCAGCCTAAGGAGGAGAGAATAAAAATGGCATCATCTCATTTTTACAGATGAGGAAATTGAGGCACAGAGAAGTTAAATGATTTGTTCAAGATGACATGGCAGGCAATTGGTGAATCAGGGAGTAGAACCCAGGTCCTGACTCCCTCCCATGCTCTTTCCACTAGGTTATCCTGCCTCTTGATTGCCATTTTTAAGCTGCTAGCTAATGTGAAGTCACAAAAGCAATATAAAAGCAAAATCAAAATGTTGCACGCAAGCAACAGTCTCAAGAGCATGTCAAATGACCTCTTTGGTGATGCTGTTATCTTCAAGATCGATTATCTAGCATGACTAAATTATCCAGTTTAACAATTTCTTGGTGCCAAACTTAAATTTCTAGTTGGCGGTCATCTAAAGCAAATAGAGAAAGGGGGAAGGAAAAGGATAAAATTCAACTTAGAAGACCCTACGATCAGCATTCCAAATTAAAAAGCCACATGATTACATTTAGTGAATGTTTATCACGAGTGGAAATGATTTTAAAGTATTACCACGTCCTTTGTCTTCTTCCCTAAACTTCTACATCCCTCTGGGTGCTTTTTCTCTAAAAACCAGGGCAGGGTGATCAACTTGGTTTCCTTAGCAACCACCACCAGAGCCGCTTAACACATTCCTTTCCTCTCACTTCCAATTGTTTGGACTGCTTGGGTAATAGATATGCATTCTAAACGTTGACTCCTAATGCATTCCAGGAGATGGAGCCCAGTGAATGGGAATAATAATTGTGGTATTTGCTGAGTGCTTACTACTATGTGTCAAGCACTGTACTAAACCCTGGGATAGCTACAAGATCATCAAGCCCCACATGGTGTTCACAGTGTTAGTAGGAGGGAAAACAAGTATTGAATTCTGATTCTGCAGATGAGGGAACTGAAACACAGAGAAGTTGAGTGCCTTGCCCAAGGTTCAACAGCCAGTATGTGGCGAAACTGGGATTAAAACTCAAGTCTTCTGACTCCCAGCTCCACGCACTTTCCACTATGCCCTACTGCTTATCTGGTTCAGTGCTTGTAAACCAGTGCCGTAAACTGGTTCTGGTTGGTTCAGGGCTTGTTAACCAATTCATTCATTCAATCGTATTTACTGAGCGCTTCTTGTGTGCAGAACATTGTACTAAGCACTTGGGAGAGTATGATACAACAATAAACGGACGCATTCCCGACCCACAACGAGCTTACAGTCTAGAAGTGGGGAGACAGATATTAATAGAAAAGAATAAATTACAGATAGTGCTGTGGGCTGGGATGGGGGAAAAAGAAAGGGAGCAAATCAGGGTGACACACAAGGGAGTGGGAGAAGAGGATAGGGGCCTTAGTCAGGGAAGAGCTCTTGGAGGAGATGTGCCTTCAATAAGGCTTTAAAGGAAGGGAGAGAAAACTGATTGGGTCACCGTCTTTGCCAAAGTTTCAAGCCACGAATTTTCAACTTCAGAGGGCAATGTCCTGATCTTAATGAGATGGAGGGAGAGAGGAAAGGGAAGGGCTGGTGACATACAGGTCAGAGAAGAGATCCATGAAAGAACTGTGCAGTGCCACTCACTCATTCCAACCCCTATCAGATGTGTTTCTGCTGTGGCGACAGATGCGACAAATGAGTAGGTGAGTTGGAGTGCAGCATGTAATAATAGTGGTATTATTAAACTCTTTACTATGTGCCCAGAACTATACTAACGCCTGGAGTAGAGACAAAATTGGACAGAGTTCTTAACCCACATGAGGTTCCTTGTCAAAGTAGGAGAGAGAACAGATTCATTCATTCATTCAATAGTATTTATTGAGCGCTTACTATGTGCAGAGCACTGTACTAAGCGCTTGGGATGAACAAGTCGGCAACAGATAGAGACAGTCCCTGCCGTTTGACGGGCTTACAGTCTAATCGGGGGAGACGGACGACAAGAACAATGGCACTAAACAGCGTCAAGGGGAAGAACATCTCGTAAAAACAATGGCAACTAAATAGAATCAAGGCGATGTACAAATTCCTTAACAAAATAAATAGGGTAACAAAAATATATACAGTTGTTCCCACTTTACAGATGAGGAAACTAATGCCCGGAGAAGTTGGGTGACTTCCCCGAGGTCACACAACAGGTAAATGGATTAGCCCGCCCGCTCCTCTGCTCTTTTCACTAGGCCAAGCTACTTGCCACTCAGCATAGTGTAGCGGATAGAGCATCGGCCTGGGAGTCAGAAGGTCATGGATTCTATTTCCGGCCCCACCACTTGTCTGCTGTGTGGCCTTAGGCAAGTTACTTCACTTCTCTGAGCCTCAGTTACCTCATCTATAAAATGGAGATTAAAACTGTGAGCCCCAAGTGGGACAAGGACTATGTCCAACCTGATTTGCTTGTATCCACCTCAGCGCTTAATACAATGCCTGGCACATAGTAAATGCTTAAATACCACAATTATTATTATCGTTACTTACACAGATGTGTCCAACCCTATTTGTTTGTATTCACCCCAGCGCTTAGTACAGTCCCTGGTACATAGTAAGCATTTAGTGCTTGGCACGTAGTAAGCACTTAAATACCATAATATTAATAACAAATACCACAATTATCATTATTATTATTATTGTTAAGAGTGCTTTGGGGCTGGGAGGAAGGATGAATAAAGGGAGCAAGTCAGGATGCCACAGAAGGGAATGGGAGAAGAAGAAAGGAGGGCTTGGTCAGGGAAGACCTCTTGGAGGAGATGTGCCTTCAATAAGGTTTTGAAAATGGGGAGAGTAATTGTCTGACCAGAAAATTCAAACGGCATCCAACTGGAAACCATTCAAACCAGAATCTGGAACTTCTTTCACCAGTGCCCCTTTCTAGACTATTTCTGCTTTCCGCATTCACTTCTGCAAAGTAAGCTCAGCAGTCAGGTCACCTCCACAGCACCGTCATCAGCCGCTTATCTCGCCTTTTCTCATGCGGAGACTTTTTCATTAGCATTTGGGATCTTAATGGTTCAGGAGGCCCACAGAGGAGTTGTCTCCTTGTCTCCCTTTTCCTCCTCATTTGGTCCTGGAAATTCCCTGCTCTCAGCAGGACCGATTCTTGCTTTATTTAGAGGGCTGATGACTTGAGCTGGAGGATCTCATGGAAGAAAAAAAAATTCTGTTTCCTCTTATATCAAGTGAGGTTTGCATTTCTCAGTCCTTCCTCTCCATCTCCACTTCTGAAAGGCACTGTATCAGATCTAGATTGTGTGAGATTACCCCCTGAGGAAACAGGGTAAGAAAGCAAAAGGCTGTGGCATCACACTTCGCTCCAAGTGCAAAACGGTCGGAAAAGATTCGGAAAACTGCCAAGCCTGGGGGGTAGGGAGTGGGGAAGGTCATCCAGTGACTGGAAAGAGTAAAGGGGACATGCGGGGAGTCGAAGGCCAGACCGGAGAAATGGCAAGATGTTTTATCTCTCCAGAGCTGCCAGTGAGAAAGTTATTTGTATGAAAGGAAAATCAGTTTTCTTGGAATTCATTCATTCAATAGTATTGAGAGCTTACTATGTGCAGAGCACTGTATTAAGCGCTTGGAATGTACAAATCGGCAACAGATAGAGACAATCCCTGCTCATTGACTGGCTTACAGTCTAATGGGGGAGACAGACAGACAAAAACAATAGCAATAAATAGAATCAAGGGGATGTACATCTCATTAAAACAATAGCAGTAAAGAGAATCGAGGTGCTGTACATCTCATTAACAAGATAAATAGGGTAATAAAAATATAGACAATTGGGCAGATGAGCACAGTGCTGAGCGGAGGGGAAGGGAGAATCACTGAGCATTTCTATTTGGCACCCATTCTATCCACTGCCCTCTGCAACCATTTCAGTTTCTGAACTTCAACTTAAAGCAATATCACTTGTTTGTTAGTAAATGGGAAGTTTGTTTTTTATTTTCTCATTCCTCTCCACCACCACTTGCCCGTGTCTCCCCCTTCCCAAAAAAGTCCAGTGGTTGCCCATCCACCCCCATATCAAACAGAATTTCTTTATGGCAGGCTTTGAGGCATTCGGTCAGCTCGTCCTCTCCTAGTGGATAAAGTACAGGCCTGGAAGTCAGGCTCGGCTCGGCTCGGCTCGGCTCTGCCACTTGTCTGCTGTGTGACCTTAGGCAAGTCACTTCACATCTCTGTGCCTCAGTTACCTCATCTGTAAAATGGAGATTGAGACAGTGTGCCCACATAGGACAGGGAATGGTTCCAACTCGAGTTGCTTGGGTCCACCCCAGTACACAGTACAGTGCCTGGCACATAGTACGTGCTTAACAAATACTATTATGATGATGATGATGATTTTTGTAATCTCCCTCAGGGGTTAGAACTGTGCCTAGCACATAGCTCTTAGCAAATACCGTAAATAAAAAGAAAGAGGTGCCGTGTCATCCGCTAGAACCGTAATCAGTTCCTTTACACAGATGCTCAGCCCCCAAATCTTCATGCTTGCCCCCCGGCTTCATCAGTGATTTCGTAAGCCCGTCAATGGGCAGGGACTGTCTCTATCTGTTGCCAAGCGCTTAGTCCGGTGCTCAGCACATAGTAAGCGCTCAATAAATATAATCGAATAACGGAGACTCCATCACTGGGTCAAACCAATGATCGAATCCTACAGTGCTGGCTGGAGGAAGTTCCTTGCACCCATGCTAATGTTTAGAGGGTACACAGCTCCAACTTAATTGAGCAAAATGGGGGAAAGATTAATCAATTGATCGATCATATTTATTGAACATTTCCTGCGTGCAGGGCCCTAGACTAAGCGCTTGGGAGAGTATACTATAACAGAGTTGATAATAGTAATTATGGTATTTAGACTGAGCTCGCTGTGGGCAGGGAATGTGTCTGTTGTTATATCGGACTTACCCAAGCACTTAATACAGTGCTTTGCACACGGTAAGCGCTCAGTAAATACAATTGAATGGATGAATATCTGTTAAGCGCTTACTCTATGCCACTATGCCATGCTGCTTCTCGGGGGTTGATAGATACATTCCCCGCCCTCAACTATCTTGCAATCTAGAGGGGGAAAGGGAACTAAAGGAAACTGAAAGCTTAAGAACGTTTCACAGAAGGGACCTGAAATTATTTTCAGCTAAGGAGCAAGAAACTCTCCTGAGAGGCCTCTCCGTAGACCCAGAGGAATAACTAAGCAGACATCAAGTAGTGGCCACAGTAATGTTGGCAAGAACTTCCTTTCCATTCTTTGGAGCCAGGGTCAACCAGGTCAGTGCAATCCTTTGATTCATTTTAGCTCACTGGCCTAATAGGAGGAAATAGAAAGAGATAAAAGGAAATAGCGGTGAAGAATATTGTGTCAAGGAAGGGTTGGACCTGTACGGGAAATAGCTTAAATGAAAACTTCTGAAACCTAGGTTAGACATAATAAAGACACTTCTCAGAGGTAGTCTCCCAGTGGCAGTACTACCTTCGAATGGAAGGTCAGCTCTTTCGAAGCCTAAGGAAATGTCAAAACACATAAAAGAATTCCATCACCGGAGATGGCACCCTGGTAATTCACTGGTTGAACAGTTGGGATGCTGTGACCGTCTTTGTATAACTCTGAACAGCTTTCTGTGACTCTGCTGACCGTCAGAAAATCTTACTGGGACTTTTTAGCCTCTGACTTCAGGCCATAGTTTTTCCTACAGCAGGAGTGGAAGAGTTGATCTCGCAAATCGTGTATCACGGTCTTGGCAGGTTAATCTGATAGAATTAGTACCTCTCCATAAAGCAAGAATAGTTGGTTAAGCGGTGGACTTACCGAATTGAGCAGATCTTGAGAAGCAGCATGGTCTAGTGGAAAGAGCAGGACCTGGGAGTCAGAGGACCTGGGTTCTAATCCCAGCTCTGCCACTCACCTGCTGCGTGACCTTAGGCAAGTCGCTTAACTTCTCTGAGCCTCAGTTTCCTCAACTACAAAATGGGGATTAAATACCTATTCTCCCCTCCTACTTAGGCTGTGAGCCCCATGTGGGGTAGAGACTGTGTCCAACCAGATTAACTTGTATCTATCCCAGAGTTTAGAAGAGTGCTCAACACACAGTAAGTGCTTAACACATACCATCATCATCATCATCTTGAAGTCAGCTATATCATTTCCAAACCCGTGGCTCAAAGCCAAACTTTGTAAAGGTGGATGAGATGTTCACCTCCTCCAAGGGGCCTTCCCAGACTGAGCCCCCCCTTTCCATCTCCTCCCCCTTCCCTGCCCCTCCCTCCACCCTCTGCTCTTCCCTCTTCCCCTCCCCTCAGCACTGTGCTCATTTGTATATATTATTTGCTACCCTATTAATTTTGTTAATGAGGTGCACATCCCCTGGATTCTATTTATCTTGATGATGTTGTCTTGTTTTTGTTTAGTTCTGCTTTGCTTTGCTGTCGGTCTCCCCCGTTTAGACTGTGAGCCCATCACTGGGCAGGGATTGTCTCTATCTGTTGCCGAATTGAACATTCCAAGCACTTAGTACAATGCTCTGTACATAGTAAGCGCTCAATAAATACTACTGAATGAATGTTTAAAACTCTTTTACTCCAAACAACTTGGTCTCATCAGGAAAGCCCTTTCTCCCTTTTAAAGAGGTCTTGGCTATAGAGCTTGTTTGGCTAAGTGACAAAGATTACAGTGATATCAAATCAGCCTAGGAGGAGAAGGAAAACAATGCAAGTGAAATTCCAGGGCTATCAACAGCCTCCTTACCCATAGATAAGGTTCTGAGCCCCTGGATGCTTTATCACTTTCATTTTAACCCCATAGTTCTCCTATAAAATGATGATGTCAGTCAGAGGCTTTGGCACTGCATATTCTTTCTTCTTACAGAGGCATTGCACTCTCTCAAGTGCTTAATGCAGTTCTCCATGCACAGTAAGGGCTCAATAAATATCATTGATTAATTGATATTTGCAGGGCTGGATTAGGGGGCACTGGCTAGAATCAGAACTGGATTGGTGTGTGTGTTTTGTGGCAGAGGGAGGAGGGGGGATCCTCATGTCAGATTACCGGTGCCAAGGTACGTTCGATTGACTCAGGCCTTGATGAACCAACACCCACATCAAATTAATCAATCAATCAATCATATTTATTATATTTACAATTCATTCAATAGTATTTATTGAGTGCTTACTATGTGCAGAGCACTGTACTAAGCGCTTGGAAGGTACAATTCGGCAACAGATAGAGACAATCCCTGGCTGGACACAGTCCCCACAGTGTGCTCACAGTCTTAATTCCCATTTTACATTTGAGGTATTTTAGGCATTGAGAAGTTAAGTAATTAGTCCAAGGTCACAAAGCAGGTACTTGGCAGATCAGAATTAGAACCCAGGACCTCTGACTCTCAGGCCAGTGCTCTTTCCCCTAGGCTCAGCTCTCCCCATTTCCAAAGTGCTTTTGAAATTCCACCTCCTCCAGGAGGCTCTCAGAACGATTACTATTATTCTTTGTCATACTATCCCAACTGTCATTCATTCATTCATTCCGGGCTCTCGTTATATCCCGGCTAGACTACCGTGTCAGCCTTCTCTCTGACCTCCCTTCCTCCTCTCTCGCCCCGCTCCGGTCTATTCTTCACTCCGCTGCCCGGCTCATCTTCCTGCAGAAACGATCTGGGCATGTCACTCCCCTTCTTAAACAACTCCAGTGGTTGCCTATCGACCTCCGCTCCAAACAAAAACTCCTCACTCTAGGCTTCGAGGCTCTCCATCACCTTGCCCCTTCCTACCTCTCCTCCCTTCTCTCTTTCTACCACCCACCCCGCACGCTCCGCTCCTCTGCCGCCCACCTCCTCGCCGTCCCTCGGTCTCGCCTATCCCGCCGTCGACCCCCGGGTCACGTCCTCCCGCGGTCCCAGAACGCCCTCCCTCCTCACCTCCGCCAAACTGATTCTCTTTCCCTCTTCAAAACCTTACTTAAAAATCACCTCCTCCAAGAGGCCTTCCCAGACTGAGCTCCTCTTCCCCCTCTACTCCCTCTGCCATCCCCCCTTTACCTCTCCGCAGCTAAAGCCTCATTTTCCCCTTTTCCCTCTGCTCCTCCACCTCTCCCTTCCCATCCCCACAGCACTGTACCCGTCCGCTCAACTGTATATATTTTCGTTACCCTATTTATTTTGTTAATGAATTGTACATCGCCTTGATTCTATTTAGTTGCCATTGTTTTTACGAGATGTTCTTCCCCTTGACGCTGTTTAGTGCCATCGTTCTCGTCTGTCCGTCTCCCCCGATTAGACTGTAAGCCCGTCAAACGGCAGGGACTGTCTCTATCTGTTGCCGACTTGTTCATCCCAAGCGCTTAGTACAGTGCTCTGCACATAGTAAGCGCTCAATAAATACTATTGAATGAATGAATGAATCATTCATCACCTTTATATTTGCAGTCACCCAAGGCAAATATAAGGTATTTATCAGTTTACATATTCTATTATACTTTTCTTCCTTCAACCTTTGAATTATTTTGTGATTATCTCCCCAGTCGGATTGTGAGCTCTTAAAGGGAAGGGACCATATCTTCGACTTCTCGTGTTTGCTCCCAAATGCTTAGTGCAGTGTTCTGCACACAGTAGGATCTCAATAATTACTATTCAGTCAATCAATCAATCAGTGACATTTATTGAGCACTTACTGTGTGCAGAGCACTATACCAAGCACTTGACAGAATATAATGATAATAATAATGATTACTATTATTATTATATTTGTTAAGCACTTACTATGGGCACTTACTATAGGCAATGTACTACAGATGAGGTAACTGTAGTAACGGGAAGCAGCGTGGCTCAGTGGAAAGAGCCTGGGCTTTGGAGTCAGAGGTCATGGGTTCGACTCCCGGCTCTGCCACTTGTCAGCTGTGTGATTGTGGGCAAGTCACTTAACTTCTCTGTGCCTCAGTTACCTCATCTGTAAAATGGGGATTAACTGCGAGCCTCACGTGGGACAACCTGATTACCCCGTATCTACCCCAGTGCTTAGAACAGTGCTCTGCACATAGTAAGCGCTTAACAAATACCAAAAACAAACCCCAAAAACTGAGGAACAGAGAAGCGAAGCGATTTGCCCAAGGCCACAAAACAGACAAGTGGAGGAGCTGGGATTAGAGCTCATTACCGTCTCACTCCCGTGCTAGTACTCAATATAACAGAGTTGTTAGACATATTCCTGGCACACAAGGGGCAGCATGAAGCAGCATGGCCTAGTGGGTACAGCATGGGCCTGGAAGTCAAAAGGACCTAGGTTCCAATCCTGCTTTTCCCCTTGTCTGCTGTGTGAGCCTGGGCAAGTCACTAAACCTCTCTGTGCCCTAGTTACCTCATCTGTAAAATGGGGAATTAAGGCCCCATGGGAGACATGGACTGTGTCCAACCTGATTACTTTAGAACAGTGCCTGGCACATAGTAAGTACTATAAATACCATGAATACCAAGTAAACACCATAAAAAAGGATCTTACAGTCTACAGGGGGAAACAGACATTAAAATAAGCTTGAGCTAAGGATTTAAAATGCTGCAAAGCTGAGCGTGGTCAATCAATGGCATTTACTGAGTATTTACTAGATGCAGAGCACTGTACTAAGTGTTTGAGCCAGAAAAATAAGATGATCTCTACCCATATTGCCACAACTGCACGTACAAGTAAAGGTTAACAGGGACCCCTAGAGAATATGGAGAATCTGTTAGGGTTACACTGGCCGTCAATATAATATTTACTTAGAAAAACAGAATTAGTCATCTAGGCTACCCTACATAATCAATCACTCAATAGTGTTTATTGAATTTTAAGTGCAGAACATGCTGAGAAGCAGTGGTGTAGTGGATAGAGCATGGGCCTAGGAGTCAGAAGGACCTGGATTCTAATCCCAGCTCTGCCGCTTGTCTGCTGTATGGCTTTGGGCAGGTCAGGTAACTTCTCTGTGCCTCAGTTACCTCATCCCTTAAAATGGGGATT
This sequence comes from Ornithorhynchus anatinus, assembly GCF_004115215.2. NCBI lineage: Eukaryota > Metazoa > Chordata > Mammalia > Monotremata > Ornithorhynchidae > Ornithorhynchus > Ornithorhynchus anatinus. The sequence continues at coordinate 34,474,357 of NC_041739.1, forward strand.
AAGATTGGGAACCTGATGCAGGACAGGGACTGTGTCCAATCTGATAAATCTGGAACTACTCCAGGGCTTAGTGTCTGGCACATAGTAAGAGCTTAACTAATACCATTTAAAAAAAAAATCTTCAATACTAAGCCCTGGAAAAATAATATTAGCATTAGTAAACATGATCTTCGTCCACAGTGAATTTACAATCTAGCAGGGGAGGCAGGCACTAAAATGAATGAAAGGTAGGGGGAAGTAACATAGAGTCATGATTTGTACATAACTGATGAGGACTGAACTGAGAAATAGCAAGGCCTAGTGGATAAAGCAGGGGCCTGGAGTCAGAAGGACCGGAGTTCTAATCTCTGCTTGGCCACTTGACTGCTGTGTGGCCTTGGATAAGTCATTTAACTTCCCTGTGCCTCAGTGACCCCACCTGTAAAATAGGGATGAGCTCTATATGGGACATGGACTGTGTTCAACCTGACTAACTTTCATCTACCCCAGCACTTAGTAAGGTCCCTGGCACATAGTAAGTGCTTGCCTGGCACAGAAATGCTGAATTGACAGTAAGGGAGAAATAGGGTGAGAAAATGAAAGAATGGTCAGAGAAATTCGTTGTGGGCAGGAAATGGGCCAGTTATATTGCTATGCTGTGTTCTCCCAAGCTCTTAGTACAGTGCTCTGCACAGGGTAAGTGCTCAATAAATAGGATTGATTGCTAGAAGGGGTTTGAAGATTAGACTGTAAGCTCATCAAAGGGCAGGGACTGTCTCTATCTGTTACCTATTTGTACATTCCAAGCGCTCAGTTCAGTGCTCTGCACATAGTAAGCGCTCAATAAATACTATTGAATGAAAAGATGGGGAGGGAAGTGGTCTGTTGGTTGTGAAGGGGAAGAATGTTCCAGACAGAAGGGAGAGGGTAAACAAGAGGACAGGAAGAAACAGAGAGATGAGAATGAGGCACGGTGAGTAGGCTGACTTGAGAGGAGTGAGGCATGTGAGCTGAGGTACAGTGGGAGACAAAGGAGAATGTGTAACTGGGAGACAGCTGATGGCCCTAAAGCCATTGATCAGGAGTTTCTCCTTGAAATGGAAAAGAACTGGAGACTTTTGGAGGTTTTCAAGGGTCAAAGAAACATGCACAAAATTCAGTTGTATTTTCAATTGTATTTACTGAGCACTTACTGTGTGCAAAGCACTGTACAAGCACTTAGGAGAGTATGCTATAATGGAGTGAGTAGACAAAACAATACTGATTGGCTTGGAGATGACTTGGAATGGCAAGTTCATTGTGAGCGGGGAATGTGTCTGCTATATTGCTCTAGAGCACTCTCCCAAGTACTTAGTACAGTGCTCTGCACACAGTCAGCGCTCAATAGATACGATTGAATGAATTCTCTGGAAATCACATGGAGATCTCTCATTTGAGCCAATGTCCTTCACCTTTCTCTTAGCACAACTCAAGGTAGTCAGTCACTCATTCTCCACTCACTCTCCCACTGCCCCATTCCTCCCTCCGGAAAAGGTACTTTTATCATTCCTTTATTGGGTACTTGGCCATCCTATTTTCATTATGATGGGAAGCACAGAACTCTGGTCTATTAACAAAAAAGATAAGATCAGCTTTGGGTAAGAGATAAACACATTCTTTGACTTCTCAATGTTGGGAATTTGTGGGACAAGAGGAGAAAAGGGTGGAATGGGTTTTTTTTTAGCTCTCATCAGAGCACTCTGGTGGGAAGACATAAACAAAGCACTAAAACATTCAGGGGTCTCACAGTAAGGTAATTGTTTTTTCGTTAATTCATTCTAGAAAGAATATCAAATCCAACCAGTATGTCAATATATTGCGTGAGAGTGATTGGAGGAATTCTAGATCTTTTTTTAAACTTCAAGCATATTTTAAAAACGGTATTCGTTAAGTGCTTACTATGTGCCAGTCACTGTACTAAGCACTGGGATAGATACAAGCTAATCAATCCTTTTGTCTCTCAGGTCTGTGCTCTATCCACTAAACCACGCTGCTGCCACAAGGCTGGCAGGCTTGGTAGAAATCCTGAAAAACAATAGTGTGCCCGAGAGCAATGAATACAGAACTGGGAGTCAGGAGACCTGGGTTCTAATCCCAGCTCCGCCATTTGTCTCGCTATGTGACCATGGCCAAGAAACTAAACTTCTTGGTGCCTCAGCTTCTTCATCTGTAAAATGGTGCTTAAAAATCTGCTGCCCTTCCCCCTTAGACTGTGAGTCCCGTTTCATTCAGTCATTCATTCAGTCATATTTATTGAGTACTAACTGTGTTCAGAGTATTGTACTAAGCTCTTGGGAGATTACAAAACAATAATAAACAGACACATTCCCTGCCTACAATAAACTTACAGTTTAGAGGGGACAGGAAATGTGTCTGATCTGATCGTCTTGTATCTACCTTATCTACACAGTAAGTGCTTAATGGTAATAATAATAATATTATTATCATCAATCTGAGCTGCAGAGACTACAGTGGGTTATGGTGCATAGCATTAACACTAGGCTGCAGTCACTTGAGCTGCAAATAGCTCCTGAACATAAAAAACCCCACAATTTGTGCACTTTTCAATGTTCTGCACCTCGAGTCACCTACTTCTTTGTGGCACTCCATCTTCCCCCTTCCCACAGCACTTGTGCATATTTGTATATATTATTTATTACTCTATTAATGATATGTATATATCTATGATTCTATTTCTCTTGATGGTATTGATGCCTGACTACTTGTTTTGTTTGGTTGTCTGTCTCCTCCATTTAGACTGTGAGCCCGTCGTGGGGCAGGAATTGACTCCACCTGTTGCCGAATTGTACATTCCAAGCGCTTAGTACAGTGCTCTGCACACAGTAAGCGCTCAATAAATACAATTGAATAAATGAATGAAAGAATGAACCCAACTGGCAGGGAAGAGGGAGTTCAAGTGTCACAGCCCAAACCATAGGACACAAGGCTCAATTCCTCTATGTTCTTGGTCTTGAAAACTCAGGACTGAAGTTCATCCATCCTTCCCAGGCATATCCTATATGGAATAACTTGGTAAATGAAGAGAGAAAGGTCAGAAGGCCAAGAGGTGTCCACTATTCCAATCAGGATGAAAAGAGTCAGGAAAGGAGGCAGAGGGAGTTTTCAGGAGGACAAGAAAAGAACCATTAACCGTTAATGCCCCTCAAGCCAGAACAGAGTTTCAAGGAAAAGAGGATGTTCAACAAAGTCAAAAGCAGTAAAGAGATTTGGGGGATGAAGGCAGATTAGAGGTCAATGGATTTAGTTAGGAGAAGGAGATAACTGGAGATATGGCAAATGTAGTTTAAAGGGGTGGGGTAAATAAGCTTCTAGAGTCAGTAGCTAGTCGGTTTTGGAGATCTCTGCTTGCATTCCAAATTGTATGCACTGCACAAAACTGAAGTCTTCATTCTTTTTTTGGTAGTTTTAAGGCATTTTCTTTACACTGTAGCTAAGAACTTTGAGAATATTTGAAAGCATTTGAATGAACTCTTCCCTTTTTTTTTTTTGCAGTTTTAAGGCATTTTCTCTTCATTCTAGCTAAGATCTTTGAGACCATTTGGAAGTCCTGTGTATCTAGCACTATATTAGACCCAGTAACCCAGTAATGTTTTCCAGACTTTAAAGAAATCAGTAGTAGGATCTTGTTCTCGACTCTTCCGGCTCGCAGTCTCTGCTCACCCTCTATTGTCAGTCTGAGAAGCAGCGTGGCTCAGTGGCTCAGTGGAAAGAGTGCAGGACTGGGAAGTTAGAGGACCTGGGTTCTAATCCTGTGTTCTGCCGACTGCCTCCTGTGTGAACTTGAGCAAGTCATTTCACTTCTCTGTGCCTCAGTTATCTCATCTGTAAAATTGGAATTACTCTTCCCTCCAATTTAAGACTGTGAGCCCCGAGTGGGACAGGGTGTGTGTCCAACCTAGAAAACTTGTATTTTCCCCACTGTTTAGAGCCATGCTTGAAGCAGTGCCTTTTGAAATCCCACCTACTCCAGAAGGCTTTCCTTGATATTAATTGTTCTTCTCTCCAAGCCATAGTCTCCCAACTGCTACCTTGGCACTTTTGTACTAATCAATAGTATTTACTGAGCACGTGAAAAATACAATACCACTCCAGCACTTAATGTACTCAAAACCAAACTTAGCACTTCTGTACGTAGGAATTTTACACATCTACTTTTCAAGCACAAACTTGCATTCATCTTTCCCTTCTCTCTTTCCTCTAAATTATTTTTAATAATTTTGTGTCTCCCCTAATTGACTGGAAGCTCTCAAAATGCAGGGATCCCTTCTTCTATCTCTACTGTGTACTCCAAGTGCTTAGTACAGTACTTCACTTCTCTGTGCCTCAGTTACCTCTTTTATAAAGTGAGTATTAAGATGGTGAGTCCCATGTGGGACAGGGACTATGTCCAACTTGATTATCTCGCATCTACCCCAGCAGTTGGAACTGTGCCTGGCACACAGAAAGTGCTTAATAAATACCCATTAAAAAAGGCACTCTGCATAGAGTACATGCTCAAAAAGTACTCTCTCTCAAATTAAGTTTTAGGTAGCAGAGAGGTAGGAGGAGGTGATTATTTCAGTAGATAAGTGGACTAAATATCCAAGGAAAAGGGGAAAAGAGGAGAAGACCCTGAGGTGATAGTATGGAAAAGGAGGAGCTCCTTTTTGTTATGTTTGCATGTATAGCTGAACCTCTGAAGGGGTAGAACTAGACTCATTTATCTCCACAACAAGCCAGTCCTCATTTATCTCCAGCATACCTCTAAGAAGCAGGAAGGGAGCAGGTATTAGTATCCTTTTTTCAAATGGAGAATCAGGCCAGGAAAGGCTAAGTGACCCCCATCTAAGGTTACACTTAGTTGGCGGCAAGGCCTTTTGACAACAAGTTCAGGCTCAGACCAGATTCAGGAAGGTTCAGGAAGCCAGGACAGGTGTGGCCCAGAAAGGGGGAAAGAATGATAGCTTTAAGTGAGGATGGTGTCTGCTGCCATTGTGTAAAGAGGACAAATTCTTTATGGCGTTCAGATTTTGTTTTGAATTTTAGCTTCCAGGCATCCCCAGTTAATCAGAAAATAGATTTTGTTTTTCCCCATGTGGCCCTGAACTACACTAAGATCAGAGCACCTGGAATCAGGACCCAAGGAACTTTTTTTGGGAAGGGTGGAGTGTTGGGGGGGAGTGGGGAGAGATGATCGGGAAGGTGGTCTCATATTTGGAATACAGCCCCAGTCTTGTTAGCCGGAGAATGGGTTGAGAGCAGTACCACCTATTCCTGATCACAGAAAAGCAGCATGGCATAGTGGAAAGAACACGGGCTTGGGAGTAAGAGGATGTGGGTTCTAATCCCGGCTCTGCCACTTGCACCTTGGGCAAGTCACTTAACTTCTCAGGGCCTCAGTTACCTCATCTGTAAAATGGAGATTAAACGTGTGAGCCCCACGTAGGACAACCTGATTACCCTGTATCTACCCCAGTGCTTAGAACAGTCCTTGGCACATAGCAAGCGCTTAACAAACACCCTAATGATTATTATGAATGAATAATACAAGAGAGTTGGTAGATACAGTCCCTGTCCAAGCCACAACAAGCTACCTCTTTTCCTTCCTCCTCCTCCTTTCTTTCCTTCTCTTTCCCTCCCCCTCCCTCCCTCCTTCCAGGCTTGATGAGCTCACCCACTATCAGCATGCCGAAACAATAGGATAAGAGCTGCCAGCGAAACCTAACTGGTAGACAGTGCTTGCAGTGGGATGGGCCTCAATTCCAGCTCCACACCGCATCTGTCCTGTTGAAATTGGCCAATTCCCATAACAATTCAGTGATGCGGAATTTATGGTGTTGATTTAAAATGAACCTCCAAAGCACACATTTCTACAAATTAAAAATGCTTTGTTATCATATTTATAAGCCCATCTGAAAAAAAAAAAGACAAAATTCCAATGTTCTTGGCAAAAAGTTTAAATAATCAAAATTATAACTCAGCTGCCCTCTCCTGGCCACACTTACCATAGCTAATTTTTGGAAGTTGCAATTTCACAACTCTACTGGAATGCCTAATCCACTCTAAACTGTTTATTAGCATTTGTAAAGCCTAAAAAATGATTTACCAAATGCTAATTATGCTGATAGCAACTTGCAGCTAATAGATTTAGGGGTTTGGGTTTGGAAAAAGAAAATACTCTAAAATACACTGAGTTTCTTACAATTAATGATGTTATCAGAAATTACAGTGAGATTACAGGGACATCCCCCTCTTGACTAGCTTTACTGCACCAGGGCATATAACTAGCACGTAACATAACTAGAGAAGCAGCGTGGCTTAGTGGAAAGAGCACGGCCTTGGGAGTCAGAGGACATGGGTTCTAATCTCCGACCTGCCACTTTTCTGCTGTGACTTTGGGCAAATCACTTAACTTCTCTGTGCCGCAGTTAGCTCATCTGTATAGTGGGGATTAAGAGTGTGATCCTCACGTGGGACAACCTGATTACCTTGTATCTACCCCAGTGCTCCGAACAGTGTTTGGCACATAGTAAGCGCTTAACCGATACCATCACCAGCACTATTATTATAACTAGGATCTGTTCTTAATCACACTTTATCCTATGTCATTACCCAAAGGCTGACTAAAATCCTTTTACATAAAATAGAAAAGTTTTCATTGGTCTAAGAATATAGATTAAGCTGCTGTCATAACACAGATGCGCTGTAATTCATTCCATCGTATTTATTGAGCGCTTACTGTGTGCACATATGTATTAGATGCCATGACGTGGATTTAATTAGTTAAAAATGTGGGAATTAAACTACAGAAGAGACATGACTGGGACAAGAAGATTGAAAACAGGTTTGACACTGAAAAAGGTAATCACTTCCCATAAAAGAAGGTATAAATTGAATCCAACTTTTCTTATATGCACTTTGTAAATATTACTTTCAATCAACTAAAATACTAAGGGGCTAATTATCCTGGTAGAAATAATAGCATTGAGCACTTGCTGAGCATTGAATCTAAGCTACCTCTTTTGGAGCGCTGCTGCTACGTAGCAGCTTTTGCAAAAGGTTTAATTGGGAAGAAAGTTGATATTATTCATATTAATCAATCAATGAATCAATCGTAGTTACTGAGCACCTACTATGACGAATGAATGAAATACACTCTTACTTAGTCTTCAGGGTTCAGGGCATGACATCTACTCCAGTTTTTCTTTTCTTTGGTTAGTACTGTGGGAAAAGATAGAGATGCTTACTTTTCAGGAAGTGTTAAACTTTGGTACATTTATAGGATGTGTCAAAATGTAATATAAAATAACTTTATAAGGAACTCCATTATAACAAAATTTCCAACCGCCGATTTTTTTATGGTATTCGTTCAGCGCTTACTATGCGTCAAACACTACTCTCAGTGGTGGGGTAGGTACAGGTTAATTAGATCGGACACAGTCCCTGTCTCACGTGGAGCTCACAGTCTAAGTAGGAATTCAAATTTTACTGAAAACCTTCAGATGCCTAATACAAAGAGCTACCATCTAAATTCCTCCATTTGTCCCATTAGTCATTCTACTCCTTCCCAAAGAGCTCCTCCCAACGGATTTAATAATAATAACTGTGATATTTGCTAAGTGCTTACTATGAGCCAGGCATTGGACTAAGTGCTGGGGTGGATTCAAGCAAATCGGGTATGACAGAGTCCCTGTCTCAGGTGGGGCTCAGTCCCAATTTTTACAATTTTGACCCCATTTTACAGATGAGGTGACTGAGGCACAGAAGCAAAATGACTTGCCCAAGGTCACACAGCAATGACAGAGCTGGGATTAGAACCCATGTCCTTCTGACTCCCATCTGCTACACCACGCTACTACTGGGTGACACAGAATCATCTCACTCATCCATATGAGGAAACCGGCTCCTAAATCTAATCCTACAGTTACTGGATCACGTGATCTCCTTGTTATTTCTCTTCAAAAGCGCTTCATGCTGATGAGATTTTCTCTTCTAAACGCATCATTACTTCCTTCAGAAATATGCAATTGTATCCAGAACAAATCCGCTCTTACCTGTTGATAACATCAATACAGTGGGCCCCAGTAAATACCAAGACTGGTCAGAGGTCACTTATTAGCTGGTTGGAAACATTGGTGACTCAACACTGGACACTAACTTACCCTTGTTAAATCTGCATTTGGCCTTCAACTCCTTACACCAATTAATGTCCTGATGTGCCCCACACAAGGCCTCACACGTGTGGGGGTTGGCGGACAAACCAGGACAGCCAGCCCGCCCTGTACCTGCGTCAGCCAGCCAGGAAAAAAGAAATATCTGCTGGGGCCATGGCACCAGTGGTGAAGGCTTGGGGACAATTTGCAGCTTCTCCTGTGGTGGACGGATTCAACTGGAATGCTGAAGATTGCTAACGTTGCAGGTGAAAACCAAAATGACGACCGGGGCATCTTCCCTGGCAATCGGCAACTGGTCTTTGGTACTACTGTCAGTGGGTCAATAATGCTTATTGAGTGTTTACTGGGTGCAGAATACTATACAAAGCACTTGGGAGAGTATAACAATAAACAGACACATTACCTGCCTATGCAGGAGTTACTTTGTATCTCGGGTGCCCTTCGCAAGCTACCTCAGCCCTGTCCACCTACTCATTTGTTGCTCCCACTGCCCCGGCGGGAACGTGATTGGCACGGGCAGGACAGTGTGAGCAGTGCTGCCCAAACCACCAGCGCCATAATCACTCTGCACTGGGTCTCGTTCCAAAGTGCTTCCTCACAGGAAGGCTCGTAGGTGGCCACCATGTTATGTAACCTGTCCGCTCGCAATCTGAATGACTGACAAAATAAAATGAAGTTTTTTCCCCTTAATGGAAAGCCAACTTCAGAGGTCCCCTAGTGATATAAATTTGGGATAGTTCCTTTAGAAAAGAATCACCCCCTCAATTAACAAAAGCAATACAAGAGCACGGCCATGGGAGTCAGAGGTCGTGGGCTCTAATCCCGGCTCTGGCACTTGTCAGCAGTGTGACTCTGGGCAAATCACTTAACTCCTCTCTGCCTTAAGTTACCTCATCTGTAAAATGGGGCTTAAGAATGTGAGCCCCACGTGGGACAACCTGATTACCTTCTATCTCCCCCAGCGCTTAACAAATGCCATCATCATTATTATTAAAACGGTTAAATGCAACCTTTTACTCCTCCATTACTTAACCCTGCTGTTGTTTATCAGGCTACTCATGAATTCCCATTCCTTATTAAAAGACCTTTAAAAGCCGATGCAGATGCTCAGGAAATGGATAGGAGAATGTCCAGGGAGAAAAGAAGCAAAATGGAAGAGCCTGAATACCCATTTGCTTTGTCAGCCCTGAGGCTGGTGCCATTTGGGGTGGGGGGTGCGGGGGGAGGGAAGCTTGTTTGTGATTTCCGGGGTCCCTGCTTATAACCCAAACCCCCTGCCTGGCCGGCTAGACTTCGCTTACAGAAATAAAAGGAACAAGACACGATAAAAACTGCTGTTTCCCTCATACAGGTAGATTTAAGAACGTCTATGCAAATATTGCCTCTATCCATACAACCTAATAGAGTTACAAGAGGAGGCAGCCTATTATGTTATAAAAACGTGAGGAATAAATTTTGCAAAACATCACAATCCCCAATCATTTGTAATGTGCATGAAAGAAAAATGTTGCTGTTGATTGAAACTCTTTTTATTAGATACTTGCAATTCTGTAAATTGACTTACATCAAATAGAAAAATTCAACAAAGGAAACCTAAGTAAAAAACATGAAATATGCTGTTTTAATGAAAGCTTTATCTACATGCTCAGGAGTAGTAACATTTTATTCTATTATAAATGAACTTTAGAACAAAATTCTTGCGTTCTGCAGCACGGTACTGCAAAAGGATTTCAGACGAATGAAAAAATCCTTCTTGCAGAGCAAAACTAGAATCTTGCCAGTCCATGTTCTGAGAAGCGAATATGTTTACTTGCTTGTTGAGTCTTTTCCAGTCTAATCTTCTCAGCTTTGGTGATCAACTACAGAGAAAGTAGATATTAGAGTATATGTGAAAGGGAAATATGATACAATGCAAGTGCAGATTGTAGAGTAATTTCAAATATTTAATAAACGGTGATGACACATAAAAAACAAGAAGAAAAAGAACAAGAATTAAACCCAGGGTGGTCCCCATGCTGAGAGCCAAAGTAAAAAACAGTCTAGTAAACAGTTAAATTCAAAGAGAAGCAGAATAGCCTAATGGAGAAAGCATGGGCCAGGGGGTCAGAAGACCTAGGTTCTACTTCCAGCTCTTTCAGATGTCTTCTCTGTGTGTTTCGGCAAGTCGCTTAACTTCTCTGTGCTTCAGTTTCCTAAACTGTAAAATGGGGATACCTGTTCTCCCTCCTAATTAGACTGTGGGCCCTATGTGGGACAGGGACTGTGTCCAATCTAATCAACTTGTACCTTCCCCAGTGCTCACAAACAGTGCTTGACACATAGTAAGAGAAGCAGCGTAGCTCAGTGGAAAGACCACGGGCTTTGGAGTCAGAGGTCATGAATTCAAATCCCAGCTCTGCCACTTGTCAGCTGTGTGACTGTGGGCAAGTCATTTCACTTCTCTGTGCCTCAGTTACTTCATCTATAAAATGGGGACTGAGACTATGAAGCCCACATAGGACAGGGACAGTGTCCGACTTGATTTGTTTGTAACCCCTGTATTCATCCCAATGCTAGCATAGTGCCTGGCACATAGCAAGCGCTTAAATACTAGCAATATTATTATTAGCTGTGGTCTAATAAGACATGTACGTATAAAGAAGCCCTAGCCTGTTCTATTATTAATTGCCCAAAGGTCAAAAACAAAATGCATCATACAGGAAGCTCAACTCAATGTCATCCACTGTCACAGTTTCATTACCAATTCCCAATTTTTTGTCCCAATTGTATCTCTACTTCGAATTGGCTCCCATTTCTGTTACCAAGATTTTACAGTTTTGCATTTACAAGCCTCCCTCATGTTTTAAAATTAGATTTCTATTCCCTTTGGTTTTCAATTCCCTCCAATTAATTTGATCTTAAAATGTAATTAACATTAGCTTTCAATGAAGATGCTAATTCCCCATAAGGTCTAAGGATGCCTCAAATGCATCACTCATTTTTATGATTTTCCCTTACGGATTTTGGGGGCAATTTTCAATTTGGGTTAGCTGAAATAAAGTGGAACTACAACACATTGAACCAACTTTTATCTACGTTTTTTAATGAACTTCAAAAGCTACTGGGCTCCTTTCATTTCCCCATGGAGAAGGGGAAAGATGACAGCAAAAAGGTGGAGTTGACTTAAAGTAAATTGTTGGCAACAAGGTTTTGGCACCGTTAACAATCCTTCCTTGGAATTTTCTGGATATCAATGCCATTAAAATTGAAAGACAACCAAATCCTCATGAAATTCCAGCAAAATTGGACAGGCAGTAATTTATCTGCTTTCCCACCCCTTCTCAATCAACGATATTTAATATTGTACTAGACTAAGCAATAGGGAGAGTACAATAGACTTGGTTCACACAGTCCCTTGTCCTCCAAGAATTTGCAGTCGAAGGAGACAGAGGGGAGAAAAGGCAGAACAAACATGAGACACCACCGGGGTTCCCCAGAACCAATTCTGCCATACTGGCTCTTCTCTGGAAATGCAAGCGTGATATCATCTTCTTGGTTATTGTTTTGTAACTCCTACAGTTGAAGCCTGAGGACTAACCTGATATGAAATTGGCACACAGTAGAGCTAGAGAGCTATTTATATAATTTACCCCCAGATTCCTGGATAATGAATTATTTTCAACTCATGGCGTAAACTTATCTCTCTGGATCTGTCTTCCACAATGTTGTTTCTACTCATATTTTCTGTTTGTGAATGATCAAATTGAACTGACCTCAGATTTGCAAATAGAATAAAAGATTAAACAACGTCTTTGGACTCTACTTAACCATTCCTGGATTAACTACGTTAGCATTTAAATGGTCTCTACTAGGCTTTGAAATTAACACCTCACTGAGCTGAAAGGACATCCTTAAGGGAAAAAAAGGAGTGAGGGTTCCCTCTTTGCTTAGGCTGTCTCCATTCACGGAAACAACAGAACTGATTATCAGTGGTTCCATTCAACACTAAAAATCAGCAGGAAGACCTAAAGAAAAACTTCCTTATTGCCTTTAAGGGGCTCAAGAACGACCAAGGCTAAATTAGGGCGGCTGGTTTCCAAGTTCAAAAATTGAAACTGAAAGAACTAAAAACCATCTAAAAGATACTAGTGAGCACAGACAAAAAGCTTAAAGTAGAAGAATGATTCCTCACATTCCAACTGAGAGCACGAGCATGTTTGGTCAAAGCTCAACTCGTACACCTCCAAGTTGACTCAAGGTTTGGTCTTTTTTTGCTTTTTATAACCCCAAATTCTACTAACCTAGGAAAAGTCATTTATGTTCTACTTTCTCTCCCATTCAAGGATCCAGACATTCTACAAAGATTGCTTTTAACAAGCTTCCAGAGTTAAGGGCAAAGGAATGTATAGAACACATGATCTGTATGTCCTCTGCAAGTCTCTTAATTCTCCAAAAGAAGCTACTCTGTCTTCAGTTTCAGAAAGAACAAGAGACCGAATTACGTTTCCTCAGGATGGGGAAACATTGTGAAGATTTTTTGTTGCAATTCCAAGAAACTTCAAAAATTATTTCTTTGAAGTATCTTTTGACAGGTTCATTATGAATTTTTGTATGTAAGAAGAGATAACATTTTCTAAACAGCACTTAAGTTGACTCTCAATTTTTAACAGTTCCTAGATTTGCCAATCTTCTAATGCATCTGTACCAAAACAAAGAATTTCAGCAACTACTATTTAACAAATCACCTGTAGCAATTATCTATCAATTAAAAATATAGTATTTGTATTATATGCATTGATAATGTAATTACATTTTGCTGTCCAAAAATAAATTTAAAGTTTGGGCTTTTAGGATCAAAAGGGCAAGAAACCTACAAATTTCAAAGAAAAGGAATGTCACTTTATCTATGAAGTCTCTATCTTTTGCAATTAAAACATTAACCAAATAAAAGTTTCTTATTCAGTGAAGAATTGTGAATCCATAGAGACCTTAAAATTCAGGAACTAAAGAGGAAGTATATGAATCTGAGTTTTGGGGAGAAGAATCACTTAATATACTCCACAAAATATTCCTGAGAAAGAGGGCATGCTTCCCCCGGGTCTGGAGTGTTGGGCATAAGGTGAATTATTTTTAAATGACTAAGTACTGGAGAATTCAGAAAAATTATGAAATTCTTCCTCTAAGCAGAATATCCTACTTTCAAAACAATTTTAGTCATACTAATGGCTTCCTGATTTGAACCCTATTTACCTTTTCTGTGCCCCGTTTCTTTTCTCGAGGTTGATTAAGTTTAGCTTGTCTGTCTACCAAAATCTTCTGCCAGTATCTCTGTTCATGGTCACCTTTAAAACAAAAAAAAATTGAATAAGTAAAAACTTCTAAATACAAAAGTCTTTGTGGTTCTCAAGTGAAAGAGATATGAGTTTATTTTCCTTCACCAAATTTAAGAAGAGGAACACAGTCTACCAACAGCATTCTAGTTTCCATGAAGAAAAGGAGAACAAAATCGAGAGAGCAACACCTTCAGAAGAAAAAATGAAAGCTGAAAAATAAAATTACTTCGAAGTATTGGTCTGACTACAGAGGCAACCATAAAAATTACAATGATTACCATAATGCTATCTGTTCCAAGAACGACAAATCTTATTTCTGTGAGCCATTATGTCCAAATCTGTTTTTTTCAATAATAATTTTGGCCGAATTCAGCATTCAAGGCTGAAGACAATTTGCTAGGTGAAGAGTATCATGCAGGCGCAACTAAAAGGTCTGAGACAGGAATGTATGTACACATGCACATCCACCATAATACACAATAAAAACTGGAAAAATTCAAGTTAGAAGGGAGATAGAACTGTGTGAGAAAGGATTGGACAAGGCATAAAAAGGCAGCTATAATGTCCCTTGGTATTAGATGGCTTAATACTGAAATTCCTTAAAGATTATAACCTGCTCCTACAAATAAGAGGGGATGTCAAAATGTTATTTCCAAAGTCACAAAATGATGTACAGTGTGTGTTTCTCCATAATATCAGTTCTTTTTTCATTATGGCGTATCAAATGAGCCACCATTCCAAGCATGTTTTTTAGGCATTTAAAAATCTTACCAGAAAGGACTTCAAATTTCCAGTTGTGCTTTTTCTGAATTTCTGTACATGCTTTCATTATTGCTTGGGCATCTTCAGGAGTTTTATATCTGACATGACATTCTGTATCTCCTTCCAGCATATCAACATAAACCACATTAGAAATCACTGCCAGAGTATCCTGGGGTATAGTTTTCCAGAAAGGGAACAGGATGAAGTTAGTTACATTAAAAAAAGAGTCATTCCCACCCTCTTACAAGTCATATAGCCATTAGTTTAAAAAATTGCTTGATGGGTAACTTAGGGAGTGTAAAATTCGAACAAATATTAATTTTTAGAAAGGAATGGGAGATCCAGGCTTCTCTAATGTCTTCAAAACTAGGACTATATCCTTAAGTGTTTTCCCGAGCATCTGACTCTTCCATAATCTCTCACTCGGAAATTTCATTTGCTAACCTTTGGAATATGTTCGTGTTTTTAGGGTAAAAAACAGAGGGTACATCCCTAAATGATCTCTGCCAGACAGACGACTGCAGGAGTGGGATCAACCTAACACTGAAATGATTTACCTGTATGGCCTGCTGTGAGGGGAAATTAACTAGATCCCCATTCCTAATCAATTTCATTCACAGCAGGCCCTAGAAGCAAAACGACTTTATGCAGGAATGTGATAGTCAGCCTTAATTCTCCAGCACTCTTCCAGGGGAAAAAAAAAGGGGAGGGGGTAGGACCGGGAGAAATACTCCCAAGCCATCCACTAATTTACTTTCCCAGACTAGAGTTTAATTCATAAATATTAACCTGATTCATGATTACATGAAGGAAACAACATTTTTATAAAAAAAGAACAGAAGGAAGAGCTGCAGAACTCTAGAGAAAACAGCCTGGGAACTAAAAATTTAAAAGCAACAACTTTCCTCCAAACGCTAAATGCACAAGGTGTTGTGGAGTAGACGGTGAAAGTTAAATAACTGATCTGTCAGATTCCTAATATCTTAGTTATTATTAGGCTAATCAAATAACAAATTACTCTGGTTCTTGATATAGCCGTGGGCCAGTCACTTCCCACCCACTTTATGCCTCAATTTTAATTACCTACAGGTCTCCTTAACCTGGGTATTCCTAGTCTAAATTATTGTAAAGAAGGTGGCAGGAGAAAAACTACAGAACAGACTACACAACTAATACACTGTATTTGCTATAAAAGAATGCCAGCAACTCAATTTTTGCCAGCCCAAGAGCCTAACTGCAGTAACCCTTTCCTCTCCTCCATTTTGTTTTACTCACCCACCAGAGTCAGTCACTCTTTACCCTCACAAAGATCCCCAAGGCCCTGTCTCACCCCACTAACTCAACTTTTAAGACCACTCCTCCAAATTCAGAAACACTTCAAGGTCCTATGGATTCTCTAGTGATCTGAGCCACAGGACAGTCTATTTCGGGAAGCTGAAAAAGCCTACTTTCCTTTCATCTAAGGACTTACTAAGTGACACCAGAGCAAATTACAAAATTCTCGCTACACCTTGGTGACTTTTTGGTGACCTGAGACTTGTAGGGTGCAATATACGCCCTTCAAAAATGTTCTGGTTGAAACTTTTCATGTAGTGTTGCTTCTTTTAATATATTCTATGATTATTCACTACTCATACCCACATTCAATTACACAATCTAAGAATGCTTCCAGTCTCCAAAAACAACCAAATAAAAACACAAAACCCCCAAACAATTGTGATCAAGTTTTTCAAAAGGGAAATTTTAAATATTTTCCTGGGTAATTTTTTGCCCCATAATGGCATTTCTTATGCCCACAGTTAAGATTTCTCTAAGATCGGTATGTAATTGGCCCCAAATTCTATTGGCAACTGATCCTTAATAGAGCCATAACCTTGACCTAAAACTTCCCAAGAAATCTTTTCTCTGTATAGAAGCATTAGTGACTTTTAAAAATATAAATCTCAGTCTGACTTTGCTTTAGCAAATACTTTCTTAATAGCTACTATGGGCACTGAAAACCTGCATGAGGATGAACACCAGAGCGGAGATTTCAATTTGATTTGCTTAAATCTACTTCACATTCAAAACATTTTCACAGGCTAAAACTGCTACAAGAGGACAACTACCCTGAGGGCTCAAAGCATTCTTACCCTGATGTGTTTCCTGCCTGGTAGGGGCTCAATGCTAATGATCTTCACAATCACTCCACTCACAAATTGCGGTCCCATTGAGTTAACCTTTTCAGGGGGGCAAGTCTTTTCACCTTCTGCTGTTAATTTGAAGAGGAAAAGAGCAGAATGAAATTTCCCATGTAACAATTTGGCAAAAAGATGGAGCACTCTCCAAAGTGGTGGTAACAGCCAGTAATATTAAGACTTCTGATAGTGGTTGAAAAAATTGTTACAAAAAATAACAAGAGAGCTTAAGTAATATAAAATTACAACTCTAGCTTCTGAAAGAAAAAAAAGGCAATCTCAATTAGGACCCGCTGTTAAAAAAGCAAAGTTAAGTCAATCCCTCAACAGGATAAGCTTTCAAAAACCTATAGATCAAATTTAAAGCAACCAAAATGAGACTTGGGCTCTAAGTGGGGAAAAAAAAACCTCTCAAAGAAAAAAGTGGTCACTGAATAAATAACTGCCAATTATAATGCATCTCTTAACGGGTGAAGGTTAAAGCCTTTGGATAGTCCACAGGAGTTCACACGTATTTTACTACTGATAAAAGTGGAAAATAACATTTCATTCACTTCACTCATTTGCTATCCAGTGTAAATTCAGGCATACAACCCAACAAGGACAGCATAACGTTAATGAATGAAAGTGCCTGATAACTAGTACTCATGAATTAAAATCATGACTTCCTGCAAAGTTATGGTAGCCTAAGAAACATAAAGTGGCACTACACCATATACAAGCACCATGGACAGAAAAATGCTCAGCCTCAAAACTGAATGAATGCAAAATTGGGTTCCTAACCAATTAATTCACCAAGAAAAATACCGATTTAGAGAATTTCTTTAGACTCATGAATCGATTCTTTCCTATTAATGATCTACCTTTGCTTGTTTTAATTTCAGACTTCTTTGATTCACAAGTATCAATTTCCATTTCACCCACAGTCTTGGATTTGA
The DNA here is from genome assembly GCF_004115215.2 of Ornithorhynchus anatinus. Taxonomy (NCBI): domain Eukaryota; kingdom Metazoa; phylum Chordata; class Mammalia; order Monotremata; family Ornithorhynchidae; genus Ornithorhynchus; species Ornithorhynchus anatinus. The sequence continues at coordinate 34,491,738 of NC_041739.1, forward strand.
TTTGGGATATTGTCTTCTTTAAAGAAGCCATGCTAGCTTTTTGCAGAGCCAAATACTCTTGCTTCAAGGCCATCCATTCACTTCTGCAAGGAAAAATAAAGAAATAGTCATAAATAAAGATTTCCAGCCGTGCTTAATTACAAAAGCATTTGAAAATATAGCCACGGAGTTTTGTAAATAGAAACTAATGTTTCCCTTGTTTTCATGCATGTGCATGAAGTCATTCTGTTTGCAGCAACTGGAACAAATGTAACCTCCCCATGGGAGGGTCCTCATATAAATCTACTTAAAAAACTTGTCATTTTAAATGCTTTTCATTTCAAAGATTTTGCCAGAAAGTTCCAGTACCGTATTCTGAAAATGGACTTCATGGTTGGTTAATGTAACTGAGTAGAGTTAGTATATTAGTCTTTTTCTCAAGAAAAAAAAATTAATGATTGAAAGGAAAAGACTTTGTTAACCCTCTCTAAACTTCAGAGATAACATTCCTCAGTATTTATTGGCATCAAAAGAAATTTCCAAGAAGAAAAAACACCCTATGGAAGCAATTTATATATTTACATACATTTAACATGTAGATGTTTCTGCAAACAGCTAGAGCTTTGCCTGATAGAAACACAATGCCTATAGAGCCACTGTGAGAACGAGTCATTGTTACTCTAATCTGTGCCATCAAACAAGCTGATAGGGGATTTTTAAAGAGGAGGATATCTTGTGGTAATGGTTTTAGCTGTTAACATTGACAACTGTATACTTCAAAAAAGCATCCAGACCCACCCTGGATCATACATTCTCCGAGAGCAGATACATTAAAATAACAAAAGAGCCATGTAATGATTCTTTGAGATAAAAAGGCAAAAGGCAACTCTGGAGGAGGAATGGTATAAATAGAACTGCAAGGAGGTAGTCCTTTTGCCAGTCCTGTGAAGAAGAGCAGGCCATGGAGTGAAAGCAAAGGAGGTAAAGAAAGGGCTCCATCCTTCCCGGTGTGTTCTCAAGGTACTGACGATGAGTTAACTTTATTTTTTACGTTCTTTCAGGGTGCCTCGTTTGGAAACGAGGGTGCAGGAGGATCCAGTGGTATTGTGCGTGGGCCCCTTCTACTTTAACATGGAGGTGCTTTCTGTGATTTAAAAAGTAAGTGCTTCCATGTTTTAGTAGAGGTGAATCCTGCTTTTTCAATAATGGACCCATTCACTCATGAAGAACACAGATGATGACTATTCATTGCCTACTACTCAGAATGAAGAATAAAGAAAGGTAATGGGTGGCTGATGCCAACAACCCCTCTCAATAACTCTCACACTGATGTGGTCTTTGTGAAGAACTGCCTTTGCTTTAACATGGGGGTACCTGCTACGTAAGAAAAGTAAGTGCTTCCATGTTTCAGTGGAGGTGACTCTTCAAATCTACAACACTCATCAGCGAACAGGCCCTTAATTTTCAATTTTGTAGGACGTGAAGGTAGTTTGTAAATTTGATTTCAGGGCTCCCTGTCACTTAAACGTGGATAAACTTGCTTTACTTTTAAAGTAAGTGCTTCCATGTTTTAGTGATGGTGTTACCAAAATTTCTTCGATGTGAATCTCTAAAAAGGACCCCTTCTCCTTTAACATGGAGGTGCTTGCTGTGAGTTTGAAAAATTAAGTGCTTCCATGTTTTAGTTGAAGTGAACCCTATTTGCTTATGGAACCTGGCTCGGAAAGTTTAAAAGGTTTATTCTACTGGGTTAAACATCAGATACTGGCTGTCCCAAATGTCTGAGTTAGATATATTATATATTAGCTGCAGGCCATTACTGTTGCTAACATGCAACTCTGTTATGTATAAACTGGAATTGCACTTTAGCAATGGTGATGGACTGTAAGTCAATTTTTAAGATTGCTAAAAAACCCATATTCCCAAATGTACACGTTTTTAATGCATTCTGACATTTATACTAATGCACTTCAATAATGGTGATGGGACTGTAAGTCAATTTTTAAGACTGCTAAAAAACCCACATTCCCAAATGTACTTTTAACATTCTGACATTTATACTAATTACATACTTTGAGAGTACTCTTAATGGTATGACTTCTTCGCCCATTTTGTGTCTTTCTTTGTGCTTTTTCTTATGCTTCCTTTTTGATTTTAAAAGAGAGCCATCTCCATCTTTCATATCGCCAGTATCTTTTTCCTCTTCTGTCGACACTTCAAGATCTAAGCTCAAAAACATTCCAAGTTAAAATCCAGATTTGTTAAATTGGAGGGAGTTAGATTTTGGCCAATTATTCAACACTTTTTTTAGGACCTTTGCAATCCTTAGGCTTTTCTGTTGACTCCTGAGGATGATGACGATCGTCTTTTGCACAGGATTTCTTCAGCTTTGAGCGGGATACGAATGCCTCAACGTCTCCAGAACTGCTCCGCTTTCTCTTTGCTGGCCTGGCTTCCTCTGGCGAGCCTGCCATTTCAGATCGTTCCCTCTTTTTCTTCTCTTTCTTGGATGGCTTCTGGTTCTCTGAACTATCCATCTCGGAGCCTTCAGACACTGTCCTGGCTCGTTTCGGCTTGCTATTATGCTCTCCAGTAGTGTACTTAGTTGATTCCTTCGTCTCTGCAACCTGGGCACTGTTTTCTTTCTTCATTCTGGATTTCTTCTTTTTTTTCTTTTTCTTTTCTTCTGTATATAAAAATTGTGACAATTAGATTCTACCAAGAGACATGTAACTTCTCATTAAATTAAAAATTTGCTTGCTACATTCGATATTTTGCAATGTAATACCCACCAGCTACCGGACTTGTGTTCAAGCCAGGAATGGGTTTATTTTTTACTGTCTTCGGGAACATCCCTGGTTTTCTTGGTGCTTCTTCAGGTGGGTTGTTCAGAAACTATTAAAATAAGATGATGGAAAATGGTAATCATGGTAATTAATACTTGTATATATTACCATTAATCTTTCTCCCCTAGCTATGCTGAAGAACCCCAGCAGTTTGCAATTTTCAGGGACTTGTCTTCAACACTTGATCTGATAACTGGAGAAACAATTGCATACTGAATTCTCCCCCTATTTTGCACTGACAACTGGTAGTTGACACACAGATGACTGCATGCATTCCAAAAGAAATCTTCACATACCTCAATGGCTTTGTCGGCTTGTTCTTTTGTTTCAAATTCAACAAATGCAAATCCCTTGGGGTCTCCCGTGGACTTATAGTGGGGAATGCTGATGTAAACGACATTCCCACATTTTCCAAATACTCTTTCAATCCAGCTGTGGTTGACATCTTTGGGAAGCAATTCCTTAATATAAGGATGATGGGGGGGGTTAAAGACACGAAGTTTACCAGGTCCCAATCCCTTTACCCAACTGGAAGGAGCCTAAAGCCAGCCTAAAGCCAGCTTCTATCAGTGTTTGATAAATTCCAGTCTCTACTGTGCACCTTTGACCCTCTGACCCCTTTACAAAGGGCTGGATTTTCAAGGAGAAAGATTGGCCACCAAGGTTTTTATTTTATCTATAACACCTCATAAGGCCAACCCAAGGAGGAGAAAGCAAATGGAAGAGGAAAGCTGAAAGCCAATGGTGTTTTAAATGGCCAGGTAGTTGGTGCTAAATAGAACTGGAGTTGGATCCAGGATTTACGCTAGGCGAATACTTCTAATTCTGCACTTGTTTCAGTTTCCCAAGAATTCTACTGGAGTAATACTGGAATACATCACAAATCCAATTTTAACTCTTGGGTTCGGAAGACATTTCTTGTGTTGCTTACCACATACACTGTCCGATCATCCACGTCCTTTGGTCGCTCGCCCAGTGGCTGGCGCCTCCGAATTCTTGTGCCTTCTAAATCCAACTTAAAGGGCACAGGCGTAAATAGAGCTTTCCTTGATCCCTCACTCCAACCCCCTCCCCACCGTTATAAAAATACATCAAGAGCTAGAAATTAAAAATGATTTACCTCTACAACGGCGGAGCTTTTCAAGGCACGGGCTATTAGTTTTCCATCTGTGGTTAATTTTTTCATTTTGTTAAATGACACAAGAAGTGATATGTCAACATCTGAGGAAACGAAGTTCATAAGATTGAATGGCATGAAGGAAAGGCAGTCAACTCAATTTTACATTTAAACTAGGCTTGAATTCAAACTTCCTTGGAATTTTAATCCCATCTAGTCTTTCACCTCTTTCCAACCCAGCTTTTGTTTCTGGGAAGAAAGAAGGGCATTCCCCCCTCCCAGTCTGGCTTTAAAGGTGCAAAACCCTTTAGGATTCAAAATGCCATTTTCCCTAAGGCACTTAATTAGTGCTCATAGTCAACTCAATAATATGCATTACAAAGAAATGATTCACTCCCATACGAGTTAGTTAAACTGTCACAAGTTTGATGGAAACTGTTGCAAAAGTTGGTGATAATGCAAAAGCATTATCATCCTAGATATACAGAACTTCTATGGTCTTTCCTTGTACGCTCTCTATTAATGAAGCTATATTATATTTGGCATAGGGTACTGACATAGAACATCACACCAATACAAAGTCAGTTGGTCTAAAATAGAATGCTTCTCAATTTACAAATAGGAATCTCTACCCCGAGGTTGTGCCCAAGAGGAAGGCAGGCAGGAGGACAAAATTCAACAGGACTGGTTTCATTCTGACAAATGGTTCTTCCATTAAGAAATCTCTTACCATGAAGTTCAGCCTATTCAAAATTGGACACTTGCAAGGCAAACACCTCAAACAAAGCTTGTACTAAGGAAATATCCTCATCTTAATGCATCTGCCTTTAACTCTGATGGATTTGATAGCTAGTTTTGTTATTAAACTATCCAATGTCTTTTGGTTTTATACCTAAAAACCAAAGAAAACCCTTCTGCATACACACACACTAACGAGTATATACCTGTGCCATTAAACTGTTTAGACAGTATGCCAGATGAAAATAATTGTGGTTGGTTTTTGTTAAGCGCTTACTATTTGACGAGCACTGTACTAACCAGCACGGGGGTAGACACAGATACAAGATAATCAGGTCCCACATGGGGATTCACAGTTTAAGAAGGAGGGAGCACAGGTACTGAATCTCCATTTTGCAAATGAAGGAACTGAGGCATGGAGAAGTAGGTAGCCAGGATTAGAACCCAAGGCCTGACTTCCAAGCCCATGCTCTTTCCACTAGGCCAAGCTGCTTCCCCCTCTAGCAAATCACTCTGTCCATTAAATGGGGCTCAGACAGCTGCCACAATGGGAAATCATGGAAGGGAGCAGGAGCACAATCTAAGACTGCTTCAAACAGAAAATGTGGGAAATTGTGGAGGGAATTTATTATCCCTCTGCAATTCCATGACCTCAATGCATAATTAAATTTGCTTAAAAGTACCTGCAAAATCTAAATTCTTATACCACTTAAGCAATCTACTAGTCAGCTACTTGTCTGCTGGGTGACATTGGGCAAGTCACTTAACATCTCTGTACTTCACCTATACCTCATGTATAAAATGGGGATTGTGAGCCCTGTGTAAGACAGGGACTGTGTCTGAGCTGATTAGTTTGTATCTACCTCAGAGCCCTTAGTACGGTACCTGTCACATAGTAAGCACTTCAGTAAAATCATTAAAAAAAAAAGCTGAGAGTTTAATTTCCCGAGCATCAATTACAACTCCTTAAACTATACTGCAGTTAGAAAAGGGAGGGTAAGGATCCCTGTTGTGTCACCTGAGGCTTGTTTTCTGGAAGACCTGACAGAATATAGCAGTTTTGTCCGCAGAAGAGAAGATCACTGAGAAGCCCTTTTTATCTTCCTCTTATTGAAAACTGAACAACGATACCGGAGAAAGCTCAGCTTATTCTCAAAGGATGTGGACAAGTTTAATGCCCATGATTATTATGGGTGGTAATGGTTTTAAGGGAAGTGAAAATCAAGAAAAAAAACATTAACATTTCTAAGTAATAGGGAATAAAAACAAACTTATTTTGAGAGAGCACATGCATTTGAAAACAAACTTTGAAATAGGAGATGAACTCTAAAAATAGGTGTTCTGTTACTGCCATTTCACATGTTCCAATTAACATTTGTTGGGTGTCCATAAAGGCTCTTGGCATTGCACCAGGTGCTATCATGGGTTCTAATCCCAGCTCTGCCACTTGTCTGCTGGGTGATCTTGGGCAAGTCTCTGAGCCTCAGTTCCCTCACCTGTAAAATGGGGATTGAGACTGTGAGCCCCATGTGGGACAGGGACTGTGTCCAACCCGATTTGCTTGTATTCACCCCAGCGCTTAGTACAGTACCTGGCACATAGTAAGCACTTAAATAACAAAATTATTATTGTAAGATTGGCTACAGACTGCAAAAACCCCTCAGCCTTTACCATTAGGGGCTTTAAAATATAGCTAGGGGGTGATGTTTTTAGGGTTTCAGCAAGATATAAGGATAGAAGCACCATGACGAAGTGGATAGAGCCTGGGCCTGGGAGTCAGAAGGTCATGGGTTCTAATCCTGTATCCACCACTTGTTTGCTGTGTGACCCTGGGCACGTCACTTCACTTCTCTGGGCCTTATTTCCCTCATCTGTAAAATGGGGATTAAGACTTTGAGGTCCATGTGGGACAGGGACTGTCCAATCAGATTTGCTTGTGTCCACCCCAGTGCTTAGTACAGTTCCTGGCACATAGTAAGCACTTAAATACCATAATAATAATTATTATATAAGGCAACTTCTACCGCTTGAAAATATTTGAATGTTTTAACAATTATGGTACCTATTAAGCACATATAAATGTGCAAAACATTATGCAAAATGCTGGGGAAGATGCAAGAGAAGACACAGTTTTCATTCTACAAACAGTTTTCGATCTAATAGAGAGTGAAACCATACATCTGATCACAAAGAAAGACACTGAGGCTCAGACAGGTTAAGTGAGTTGTCCAAGGTCACAGCGTAGGCTGTTTTAGAGCTGGGACAACCAGGCCTCCTAGCTCTCATTCCCAAGATCTTCCTAATAGGTCAAATTGCCACTCATGAAAAATTATGGATTAAATCTAAACAATCCAACAGGTAGCTGTGATGTTGCACAATTTGCTAATCCTGAAAAGCAAACTACTAAAGAAATCCTTGTCAATCAGCTATTTGTACCTGAGTCATAAAAGTTAAAACGAAACTCCAAATTTTATAGGCTTTGAAAAAGAAAAAAAATAAAACCAGATTATTAGCTCCTGCATAACTCAATTTTCATATGATAAAATCCATACGCTAAAAATAGTCTACTATCCAAACTGTAGGTTAACCCTGTTTGTTCCTCTTCCCTTCTGCTGTTTTTTGGGCACACTCACTGCCACCAAACAGTGGGGAAAAGAAAAGGGGCTATTCAAATTGGTCAATTTTGGTCTTTGACCTAGTGAAATGACTGATGACTAATGTCTCAAAAGAATGTTTTGATTACTATTGATTTCCATTAGCCCCACTTTTCCCCAATAGCACAGAAAACTGAATCCTCTACTGTAAGAAAAAGAATGACTACCTGCTGAATATTTACGATTGCATTAAAACTGATCATGAGATTCAGTCCTATGCTAAATGACAAGTCTGTCCTAATTATGTATTCTAATCTTGGTGTATGGACAACCAAATAATCATAATCATAAAAATATAATCACTGTGACAATTGGTGACACCGGAATTCTCATTTTTTGGAGGACGAATATTCTCTACTGTTCTAAATTATGGATGAAAAGCTTTTTTGAAAGGATCAGTACGCGCCAAGCTAAAGCGTTCTCCAATAGAGATGAAAAGGTGCTTGTTCTTTCCAATATGCATAGGCAAAGCATGTACTTTTGTAAATATACAATAAAATACATAATGACACTAAACTGATTTGTGTAATCACTATATATACATGTAAAATGTATTCGTATGTTTGCGGAAGACAAAATGTTTTGTAGTTAGCATAATTTATCAAACACAATAGTTTGACATGCCTCCCCAACTAGACGTAAAGTTCCTCGTAAGGAGATGTAATGCTTATTTTGGAGAGCCCTCAACCCCTGAAGTCAAGTTTAGAACTTGAAACAGATCTTCCTCCTCCCCCCTGCTCTTCACAGAGCTCACTTACAGCCATCTCTGGACTTCTCTATCTGCTCCCGAAGAAATCGGTCCTTGTGAAGATTGGCGTCTCCAAACCAGAAATCCACTTGCTTGGCGATGTCTGAAAGCACCTGCTTCACTCTTGACCGCTTTTTTTTCTCTCGCTCTTTTTTCTGTTCACTAGTTTCCTCTTCCATGGCCTTATCCTGATTTCCATTTTCGGTTTCCATTTCTGGAATCTTAACACAATTACAGGGAATAAATACTTCAATTCCTGTAACAGTAGCAACCCAAAACGTTTGACATTTCTAGATTAAAAGAAAAACAATTTTCTCAAAATGTTTTTGTTTGAATGGTACTAAGAAAGAAGCTCCATATCCTCTAGCTAAAATAAAATTGCCTTGGTCTGTGACTCCCAGAAATAAAACCTTTCAAGGGATCATACAAAGGAACGTCTCGAGTATTTTCCCAAAGACACATTTAACATTTGAGTTAATTTCATGGACCTGATCTTACTTGTTAAATATAAGTTCCACTCTCTCAATCAGATTCATACTGATAATATCCTAGGCTACTACTTCTCCTTAATGGCTTTTTTCCTTAACAGAGGTAACTGACACATAATCTATTCTCTCCTCTGACCCCAGACTCTACCTACTATAGCATCCACTTTCTTGCTCCCCTTATACTTTAACTCCTGTCCACTGATCTTTGTCATTCCCCTAACTTACCCCCAAAGCAATTCTACCTGCCTAATTATATATACGTGGCATGTATGTCCTATCTTTCCCAAACTCACAATCATGACTCATTTGTTTTCTAAAGTCAATTAAGGGCCAATTTGTACCGGCTTTTCATCTTGCACAGTTAAATTCCCCAAGGCAATTTTTGTTGATGCTTTCTAGGTGTATTTCTCCAATAACTACTGAAGTACCCCAGGCTCCAAAAGCCCCTCCTGCCTCCAGCTCCAATATTATATTCCATCACTGCTGGTAAATCAGTCCCTCCCCAAATATGTTCTTTACATCCTTGTGATCCGCTACACTTGAACCTATACACACAAAGTGAAGACAAGTTCCTGTCTGAATTACCTGTTACGATAAAAGGTACAACACAATTCATATTCACAACTGTAATAATAATTCATCATTCATAACTGTAATCTCCAGAACGTGAGCTTCTTGTGGGCAGGGCACATGTCCACCAACTGTTATACTGTACTCTCCCAAGTGCTTAGTACGGTGCTTTGCACAAAGCAAACACTCAATAAATACCACTGATTGATTCAAGAACTTTTTGCTGATAATTTCATCCTGAGGCTGCTTCATATGCAACTGTTGAAGAATTTTAAACGTGTCTTCTTTGTAGAGCCACAAAGAAAATACAGAGAAGACATGTCTAAATTTCCTATTTTTTTATTCCTCACCTACGACGCACTATAGGTAATTAAAAAGTACGATGTCTAATCCCCTCCCGCTACCTCCTCTATTAATCAGCCAATGGTACTTATTGAGCGCCCCTGCATCATCCAGAGCACTCTACTACGTACTTGGGAGACAAGAGCTCTGCCCATAAGGGGTTTATAATCTAGTTGGGGAGACAGACATTAAAATAAGCAACAGGGCCTAACAAAAAGAGCACAGGCCTGAAAGTCAGAGGACCTGAATTCTAAGACCAGGCTCTACCAGTTGCCTGCTACGTGACCTTGGGAAGTCACATCATAATAATGGTATTTGCTAAGTAATTAGTAGTAATTAGTAGTAACTAGTAGTAGTGTGAGGCCCTATACTAAGAACTGGGGTGGATACAAGTAAATCGGGTTGGACACACTCCCTGTCCCACGTGGGGCTCACAGTTTCAAGCCCCCTTTTACATTTGAGGTAACCGAAGAACAGAGAAGTGAAGTGACTTACCAAGCAGACAGGTGGTAGAGCCGGGATTAGAACCCAAGACCTTCTGACTCCCAGGCCTGTGCTCTATCCACTACACCATGCTCCTTTTCAACTTCTCTGGGTCTCATTTCCTCATCTATAAAATGGGGATTTAATACCCGTCCTTCCTCTCAGACTGTGAGGCCCATGTGGGAAAGGGACTGTCCCCCAACTGATTTATCTTGTAGCATGGAAGCAGCATGAACGCGGTGGGTAGAACACAGGCCTGGGGGTCAAAAGGTCATGGGTTCTAATCCCCACTCTACTACCGGTCTGCTTGACAAGTAACCTTGGGCAAGTCACTTCACTTCTTTGGGCCTCAGTTACGTCATCTGTAAAACAGGGATTGAGACCGTGAGCCCCATGTGGGACAGGGACTGTGTCCAACCTGATTTGCTTGCATCCACCCCAGCGCTTACTACAGAGCATAGCACAGAGCAAGCGCTTAACAAATACTATTATTATCTGCGCAGTGTTTTCTATATTGCTTGGCTCAGTAACTACATAACAAATACCATTATTATTTTTGTTATACGGGAGCATCAGCATAAAAGCAGATGTACCTAAGGACTGTGGAGACACCATTAATATTGTTATAGGGAAAGCATCAGCTCTTAGAACAGTGTTCGGCACATATTAAGCACTTAAATATAATAATTATTGTTATCAGTGTACAAGCTTATGTACATAAGTGGTAGGGGCTGAGGGCAGGGTGAGGAATATAGGAATCCAGGAATTCCCAATGCTGATTTCGGATTCCTGGACTGAAGCAACAATTAGCAAGTGATTTATCTCCAGATCTTCTGTCTTGCGGTCCACCGGAACCAGTGTTACGCCTGTACCAAGACAGAAGGAAATCCACCACATGGCGGATATGGCGCTCCCAGTGAAGTCGATACATTTTAGGATGGTTTTGTAGGTGGGAGAGTGGTGGCCTGTCAGATGTGAAGCGGTAGGGAGTTCCAGGCCAGAAGGAGGACATCAGTAATAATAATGTTGGTATTTGTTAAGCGCTTACTATGTGCAGAGCATTGTTCTAAGCGCTGGGGTAGATTCAGGGTGATCAGGTTGTCCCATGTGAGGCTCACGGTCTTAATCCCCATTTTACAGATGAGGTAACGGAGGCATGGAGAAGGTAAGTGACTTGCCCAGAGTCACACGGCTGACAAGTGGCAGAGCCGGGTGGTCAGATAGATGAGATCAAGGCACAGTGAGTAGGCTGGCATTAAAGGAACGAAATAAGTGGGTCAGGTTGTAGTAGGAGTTAGTGAGGTAAGGGAGGAAAAGTTGAGTGAGTGCCATAAACCCTCACTTCCTCTTCTCCCGCTCCCTTCTGCATCACCTTCGCACTTGGACTTCCACCTTTTATTCACTCCTCTGCAGCCCCAAAATGCTTATGTACACACCTATAATTTATTTATATCAACATCCATCCTCCCCTCTAAAACATAAGCTAGTTGTGGGCATGGAATGCATCTACTAACCCTGTTAAAGTTTACTCTCCCAAGGGCTTAGTACAGTGGTCTGCACAGAGTAAGCTCAATAAATACGACTGATTGGAGAGAAGGGGGTGAAAGCCAGACTGTAGGGGGTCGATGAGAGAATTGGAGGAGAGGAAGTAGAGGCAGAGAGTGTAGATAATTCACTCAAGCAATTTGGAGCGAATGGTAGAAAAAAGCTGGGGTAATAACTGGAGGGTCCTGTGGGATCTAGGGAAGGTTTTTTAGGATAGGGAGATACATGGGTATCTCCCCTCAGCACTGTGCTCATCCGCTCATTTGTATATATTTTTATTACCCTATTTATTTTGTTAATGAGATGTACATCGCCTTGATTCTATTTATTGCCATTGTTTTTGTCTGTCTCCCCTGATTAGACTGTAAGCCCGTCAATGGGCAGGGATTGTCTCTATCTGTTGCCAAATGTGTACATTCCAAGCGCTTAGTACAGCGCTCTGCACATAGTAAGCGCTCAATAAATACTATCGAATGAATGAATGGGTATGCTTAGGCCAGTTACTTAACTTCTCTGTGCCTCAGTTTCCTTTCCTCAACTGGGGATTCAATACCTGTTCTCCCTCCTACTTGACTCTGAGGTCCATGAGGGGCAGATCAGTATCGCGCCAGATTCATTGGCATCTACTCGGGCACTTGGAACAGTGCTCGACACACAGTAAGTGCCTAATAAATACCCCCCCCCAACCTCCCCAAAAGAAACAGCCACTTATTGGAATGCAGTAAGATGACTATCCCTTTAGTCCCCCCAAAATGGAAAGGCTTTGCAGATTGTTGTGTAAATCAGACTCTTCTTCCTGCCACCTTTCAGCATCTCTTCCCGCTGTGTTAGCTAGCTATTCAAGACATTAAGGTCAGCAAGTCACTAAATTGTTACTTCCCTTATCCTTTGCCAACTATTTCACCACTAGGCTAGCAGGTCATCTTGAGTTAGCATCTAAACTGGAATTTTGGTTAGCCAATTCAAACTATATTATACAAAAGATGCTAATTTGCACAATGATAGGATGCTAATCCCAGGAAATAACTGAGGATCTGTGGGAATTTTTAAAATAAAATATTTAGAAGTTAAATGATGAGAACAACAATAAATACCAGATTGATTAAATACCTGTCAAAAACCATTGAGGGTGTTAAAGTGTCGAACTTGCCTACAACAAAGGCTGTGCCGCTATTATGGAACCGATATTTTTAAAATACTTTTAGAAGACTTTGGGCAAACATTATACAAAAGCAAATTTTGGCTAATGTTCTCCAAGTACAAACTAGATTTTTCTTCAATCTGCTTGTGGAGCTACTCAACTCTAAAAGTAATCTTAATTAGCAATCTGTCCATATGGTCCACCATAGGATTCAGGTATGGCTAAACTTGAGTTTATAAAATAATATACTGCACTACTCAGTTCTTCAAAAACTACACCTTTCCACTACACATTTTGGAAAATCTACCATGGAACGCTGTTAGGGAATTAGTGAAAATTGTAACAGTGCTGTTTATCTGGCGAAGATGTGATCCGATTTCAGAAGAATAATTGTGCCTGAGCAATATGGTGTAGGTCAGAGCATACATACTACAGGGTGAGTTTTCCTTAATGTGGGATTTGCCAGAAACCTTATAAAAGCGTACCCTAATAATAAAAAAAGGTTAAGCTTTCTCAAATACATGCAAGGAGCTGGAGTATTAGTCAGAGACTGCTGTTTTCCACTGTCAAAAGTAACTGCACAGGGAGGTACTGGAATATTGAGAAAATTTAGAGACAGGCTATAATAAGAACCCAGAAACTGCAAAAGACTTTAAGTTTGCATCAACAGAAAAACCATAACACCAAAAAGATACGCGACTCAGAATAATTTATTTTAATAAGACTTCTCAGTGGGTGTAATCATGTGAGCAAATGCCGCAAAATCACAATGCAAACTTTATAGCAGCCTTGGTTAAGTCTGTGATATTTACTTAGGATTTGCATTCATTTGGGATTTAAAGAGGTTAAGAATCTTCAGGTATCAATCCATCCACTATCACACAGGACAATTAAGGGAAGTGGGCTTACGTGCACGCTGCCAAGGTTGAATTTTGAGCTTCAAGACTGTAAGCTCGTTATGGGCAGGAAACGTGTCTGTAAATTCTGTTGTACTGGATTCTCCCAAGCGCTCGGCACACGGTAAGGACTCAAGAAATAGCACTGAGTGATTTATTGAGCCGGACCCAAGCAATCTCCAATGGTTGAAAAGACTTAGCAGTGGCTGGAGGGTTATGACTGATTTCTGAGAGCTCTCGGCAGAGCTATTATGCTATGTTAGTTATGCTAACATAATTATTATGCTATGTTACTTAATAACGAACTATTAGTTATTATGCTATGTCATGTTGTTCTGTATGCTGAGGTACCTGCATATACACGTGGACTGCAAGCTCCAGAAACCATTTCCCCGTCATTGGGCAGAGATGGCCTCTATCTGTTGCCGATTTATCCATTCCAAGCGCTTAGTCTAGTGCTCTGCACCTAGTAAGCGCTCAATAAATACTACTGAATGAATGAATGACATCATAAGAGAACTACAAACCCCTCAATAGGCTGGTGCATTCATTCATTCAATAGTATTTATTGAGCACTTACTAGGTGCAGAGCACTGGACTAAGCGCTTGGAATGGACAAATCGGTAACAGAAGCCCTGGAACACACCAGATATCGCTGACTGTAAGCATCACGGGGGCCGGGATCGCGTCCACAAACTCTGTTGCCGTACTGAACTTTCCCCAGCGCTTGGTACGGTGTTCTGCCCACAGTAAGGGCTCAATAAATACCGTTGATTCATCCTAAGTAGGAATGATTCGCTTGGTGGAAGCGATTAGACCATAAGCCCGTCAAAGGGCAGGGACTGTCTCTATCTGTTAATGCTTTGTACATCCCAAGCGCTTAGTACAGTGCTCTGCACATAGTAAGCGCTCAATAAATACTATTGAAAGTGTGGGAGTCTTGGCAGAGCCCTCCCGTACCTGACTGGTGCCCACTTTTGCCAGCCTGAACCAACCCTGCGAGCAAAAGATTGTCCGACGGATCACAGAGAGGTTTGTAGCAAACGTCCTCAGCTCCCCATTCGCCCACTTCTATTACTGGGCTTAGAATCCTAATGCCCAAAGTCTCCTAAAATAACACAACTGGCTCCAATTATTGATACGTGCTGGTTCAGTTGCTGATCTTTTCTCGGCTTTTCCCCTCACGTAGCGTCACATACACCTCACAGTGGCGGTGGGGGGGGGGGGAAGAAAAAGCCCCCCCAAAAAAAGAAAAAGAAAAAGGCGCGGCACCGTCTGCCATCGGCAGTGAAGGCATCTGAGCGAAGAAACCAACTAGGGAATAAGTGGATAAGGCTCTCTCCACTACTCCATGTTGCTTCTACGGCATTTCCCCAGTTACTGCAGAAATCAGTTCCGTAGCCAGAGCCATGAAAAATGGCAGGGCACCATGAATTTGTACTGTACGAGCTGAAACTGCGGAATAAAAGAAAAGAGGACAGAGGAAAGCTCAAAATACCTGCTAAAATAAAGTCTCGGTCAATGCTGCATCTCGCCTGAAATCTAGGACGCCGCCACAAATGGATCAAGACAGACCAACGCGATGTGCTTGGCAATAACTCTTTTAGAGTACAAGCCTTGTAAAGATAGTGAGGCAAGGAGACAATAGGTCACCATAAATATATAAAATCTAAATATAAGTAGTGTCTTCTTCCAATACAAGGGATTACTCTGTGTATCTACAAATGAGTATTTTTCTTGTATCTGCAATGAATATTTTTCATGTATCTACAAATGAATATTTTTCTTGTATCTACAAATGAATATTTTTCTGGTATCTGCAAATGAATATTTTTCCTGTATATGCAAATGAATATTTTTCTAATCTACAACCCTTTCGTTCTTTCCAACGGATATCTGAATTTGTCCAATGCTTACTAATCTTCATTTTACACATACTTCATCCCTAATAGTACCAAACAGTATTAACTTTGCCCTCGCCACCGATGATCTGCGTGGCCCAGTGGAAATAGCCCGGCCTTGGGAGCCAGAGGTCATGGGTTCGGATCCCGGCTCTGCCACCTGTCAGCTGTGGGCAAGTCACTTCACTACTCTGTGCCTCAGTTCCCTCATCTGTAAAATGGGGATTAAGACTGTGAGCCTCATGTGGGACAACCTGATGACCCTGTATCTCCCCCAGCGCTTAGAACGGTGCTCTGCGCATAGTAAGCGCTTAACAAATACCGACATTATTATTATTATCTCACTACCTCAGGGTTTCTCAAATCTGGAATGAGAACAAGAGCATTCAGAATGGTCCCAGATTTCAGATGTGCTTAGTGGTGCTGGGCTCCCAATGACTACTTAATAAATACCGACTTCTTGGGCTTTTCACTTAAATGAGCTTTCCACTCTTTCAGAAATGTGTTTTACCTCTATCACCATCAATACTATTTATTACCAATCAATGGTATTTATTGAGCAGTTTCTGTGTCCAGAGCACGATACTAAGTGCTTGGTAATAATGATGATAATAATAATAATGTCGGTATGTCCAACCTGATTAACTTGTACCTACCCCAGCACTTAGAACAGTGCTTACCACCGAGTAAGCACTTAACCAGAACTACAATTATCACTCTTATTATATGAGTTTTCGATGTGAGGCACATTTCAGGTAGGTTTCTGGGGCATTTTTAACAGCCTCCAGGTTTCTTGCATTACCTCCTCTCGTTGGAATAACTGTTGAGCCCGTTGTTGGGCAGGGATTGTCACTGTTGCCCAATTGTACATTCCAAGCACTCAGTACAGTGCTCTGCACACAGTAAGCGCTCCATAAATACCACTGAATGAATGTTCCAACGAGGCCCCGCCTGAGAAGCAGCGTGGCTCAGTGGTAAGAGCCTGGACTTGGGAGTCAGAGGTCATGGGTTCGAATCCCAGCTCCCTCATGTCAGCTGGGTGACTTTGGGCCAGTCACTTCACTTCTCTGTGGCTCAGTTACCTCATCTGTCAAATGGGGATGAATCCTGTGAGCCCCACGTGGGACAACCTGATCACCCTGTTCTCCCCCAGCGCTTAGAACAGTGCTTAGCACAAGGTAAGCGCTTAACAAATATCAACATAGAAAAGCAGAGTGGCTCAGTGGAAAGCACCCGGCCTTGCGAGTCAGAGGTCATGGGTTTGAATCCCGACTCTGCCACTTGTCAGCTGGGTGACCTTGGGTAAGTCACTTCCCTTCCTCTGTGCCTCAGTTACCTCATCTGTAAAATGGGGATGAAGATTGTGAGCCTCATGTGGGACAACCTGATCACCTTGTATCTCCCCCAGCGCTTAGAACAGTGCTTGGCACATGGTAAGCGCTTAACAAACACCAACCTTATTATTATTATTCTCCATGCCTCAGTTCCCTCATCTGTCAAATGGGGATGAAGACTGGGAGCCTCACATGGGACAATCTGATGACCTTGTATCTCCCCCAGCGCTTAGAACAGTGCTTGGCACATAATAAGCTCTTAACAAATACCAACCTTATTATTATTCTTACTATTTCATTTCTCTGGGCCTCAATTACCTCATCTGTCAAATGGGGATGAAGATTGTGAGCCTCACGTGGGGCAATCTGATGACCTTGTATCTACCCCAGCGCTTAGAACAGTGCTTGGCACATAATAAGCTCTTAACAAACACCAACCTTATTATTATTACTATTTCATTTCTCTGGGCCTCAGTTACCTCATCTGTCAAATGGGGATGAAGCCTGGGAGCCTCACGTGGGACAACCTGATGACCCTGTCTCTCCCCCAGCGCTTAGAACAGTGCTCTGCACGTGGTAGGCGCTTAAATACCAACACTATTATTATTTCACTTCTCTGGGCCTCAGTTCCCTCATCTGGAAAATGGGGATGAAGCCTGTGAGCCCCACGTGGGACAACCTGATGACCCTGTCTCTTCCCCCAGCGCTTAGAACAGTGCTTGGCACATTATAAGCACTTAACGAATAGCATCATTAGTGCTAAGGGCGGGGTCGCAAGTGCGCATGCGCGGCCCGTCCGCCACGGAGGGGGTTGCAAGTGCGCATGCGCGGCCCGTCCTCACCCGAAAGGGCTCTGCACATGCGCAGTAAGCCCGTGGGGGGGGGGGCGGGATGATGGGGGGGCGAACGGAGAGGGAAGGTTGGACACAAGGGAAAACAAGTGTGGAGGAGAATGACTCGCGCCCGGAGAGCCCCGTGTCACGGCCCGGACACTCACCCGGCCCGCTCGCCGGGACCCCGCAGCCTCGCCTCCGCCCGCTCGCCGAGCCCCGTCCCGCTTGGCCCCCCCCGCCATGGCGTCACCCGCCGCGCGACGGGAGGGGGGAGGCCGCGGACGTCACCGCCGCGCGACGCGCGCACGCGCCGGAGGGGAGGAAGGCGATTGGCTGCCGGCGGGAGCCGTTGGGGCAAGTCTCGCGAGAGTCAAGGCCCCGCCCCCCCCCCTTTTCCGCGGGAAAATTCAGAAAGGGGCCGAGGTGGCCCTGACGGGGAGGAGGCGGGGGGACAGTGTTATGGCGGACGTTTGAGGGGAGGCCTGGATTCCCTTTTCTACCCCTTTTTTCTCCCTTTTTTGCTCCTTTTTTCTTCCTTTTTCCCCTTTTTTCCTTCCTTTCCCCCTCCCTTTTTTTCCTCCCTTCTCCACCTTTTTTCCCCCTGTTTCTTTCCCTTTTTCCTCCTTTTTTCCTCCCTTTTCCCCTCCCTTTCCCCCTTTTTCCTCCCTTCCCCCCTTTTCCTCCCCTTTTCCCCATTTTTTCCTCCCCCTTTCTCCCCTTTTTCCTCCCTTTTTCCTCCCCTTTCCCCCCTTTTTTCCTCCTCCTTTCCCCCCTTTTTCCTCCCCCTTTCCCCCCTTTTCCCTCCCCCTTTCCCCCCTTTTCCCTCCCCCTTTCCCCCTTTTCCCTCCCCCTTTCCCCTCCCCCTTTCCCCCCTTTTCCCTCCCCCTTTCCCCCCTTTTTCCTCCCCCTTCCCCCCTTTTTTCCCTCCCCTTTTTTCTCTCCTTTTCTCCTCCCCTTGTCCCCCCTTTTTGCTCCCCTTTTTCCCCCTCCCTTTTTTTCTCCCCGAAATTACGAAAAAGGGGGTAAAAGTGGGCAAGGCTGCAGGGCTCTGGCAGCAGCAGCAGCAGAGGCCTCCTTCCCTCAGGAAAGTGAGTGGGCAAAGGCGCTGCGAATAATAATAATCATAATGATGACCTCTTTAAAAATAATATCTAATTTTATATTTAATAATAACGTAATAACAATTTTACCTCTATCACCATCAATGTTATTTATTATCAATCGATGGTATTTATCGAGCTCTTACTGTGTCCAGAGCACGATACTAAGTGCTTGGTAATAATAATAATAATGCTGGTATTTGTTAAGCGCTTACTCTGTGCAGAGCACTGTGCTAAGCGCTGGGGGAGACACAGGGTCATCAGGTTGTCCCACGTGAGGCTCCCAGTCTTCATCCCCATTTTGCAGATGAGGTCACTGAGGCCCAGAGAAGGGAAGGGACTTGCCCCCAGTCCCCCAGCTGACAAGTGGCAGAGTCGGGATGCGAACCCAGGACCTCTGACTCCCAAGCCCAGGCTCTTTCCACTGAGCCACGCTGCTTCCCTAAAGCCTTCTCTGTTAAGCCTGTCTTACTAAGTGCCAAGCTCTGTGCTAAGCGCTGGGTGGAGACAGGCAAATTGGGTTGGACCCAGTCCCCGCCCCTCGTAGGGAAGGGGGAAACTCGACCTGCAAAGTCAGTCGATCGAATTTTATCCAGCACTTAACTGTAATAATAATAATTGTGCTATTTGTTAAGCGCTTACTAAGTGCCAGGCTCTGTGCTAAGCGCTGGGTGGATACAGGCAAATTGGGTGGGACCCAGTCCCTGCCCCACGTAGGGATGGAGGGAACTCGGCCTGCAGAGCCAGTTATCGAGCGCTTTCTGTAATAATAATAATCCTCATTGTGGTGTTTAAGCGCTTATTAAGTGCCAGGCTCGGTGCTAAGCGCTGGGCGGTGCATGCGAACTGGGTTGGACACAACCCCTGCTCCACGTAGGGATGGAGGGAACTGGACCTGCGAAGCCAGTCAATCGTATTTAGTGAGCCCTTACTGTAATAATAATCCTAATTGTGGTATTTGTTAAGCGCTTACTAAGTGGCAGGCTCTGTGCTAAGCGCTGGGTGGCTACAGGCAAATTGGGTGGGACACCGTCCCTGCTCCACGTAGGGATGGAGGGAGCTCGACCTGCAAAGTCAGTCAACCCTATTTGAGTGCTTAGTGTAATAATAATAATAATCCTAATTGTGGTATTTGTTAAGCGCTTACTAAGGGCCAGGCTCTGTGCTAAGCACTGGGTGGAGACAGGCAAATTGGGTGGGACACAGTCTCTGCTGCACCTAGGGATGGAGGGAACTTGGTCTGCAGAGTCAGCCAATGGTATTTATTGAGTGCTTACTGTAATAATAATAATAACCCCAATTGTGGTACTTGTTAAGCGCTTACTAAGGGCCAGGCTCTGTGCTAAGCGCTGGGTGGCTACAGGCAAATTAGGTTGGACACAGTCCCTGCTCCACGTAGGGATGGAGGGAGCTCGACCTGCGAAGTCACTCAACCCTATTTGAGTGCTTAGTGTAATAACAATAATAATAATCCTAATTGTGCTATTTGTTAAGCGCTTGCTAAGGGCCAGGCTCTGTGCTAAGCGCTGGGCGGTGCATGCAAACTGGGTGGGACACAGCCCCTGCTCCAAATAGGGATGGAGGGAACTCGGCCTGCAAAGTCAGTCAATTGTATCTACTGAGTGCTTTCTGTAATAATAATAATAATAATCCGAATTGTGGTATTTGTTAAGCGCTTATTAAGTGCCAGGCTCTGTGCTAAGCGCTGGGTGGATACAGGCAAATTGGGTTGGACACAGTCCCTGCCCCACGTAGGGATGGAGGGAACTCGGCCTGCAGAGTCAGTCAGTCGTATCTATTGAGCGCTTACTGTAATAATAATACTAATTGTGGTATCGTGGCCGGGGGAGCAGCGTGGCTCAGCGGAAAGAGCACGGGCTGGGGAGTCAGAGGTCATGGGTTCGAATTCCGGCTCTGCCACTTGTCCGCAGCGTGACCGTGGGCAAGTCACTTCTCCGTGCCTCAGTTCCCTCACCTGTAAAATGGGGATGAAGACCGTGAGCCCCACGTGGGACAACCCGATTACCCTACGTCTACCCCGGCGCTTAGAAGGGTGCTCTGCACACAGTAAGCGCTTAACAAGTACCACCATTATTATTATTACTTGCTTGAAATTCCCAAGCATTTGGGAGAGTGTACTGAACCCAGCTGGCGTTCAGGAAGTACCGCTTCTCTTACCAGAGGACGTCCAGTTGCTAGCAACAGTGGCTAGCCCTCTTAGACTTTAAACTCTTTGTGGGCAGGTAATCTGCCTGTTATATTGTATTCTCCCAAGCGCTCAATAAGTGCTCCGACCCCAGTAAGTGCTCAATAAATACGACCGATTGATTGTTTCACTGGGAGATTGCAGTTCAGCACAGTAGGGGGACGTGAGCCGGGAGGATGGGTGAGTGGGGCACCCTGAAGGTGAGGAAATTGTGTCATTCAGCAGGACACAAGGAGGGCAGGGGAGGATTGGGAGGAATAGAGAGATGGACACACTGTGCTTAATTACCACTCTAATGAGCAACATTGGGACTGAACACAAAACACGTAGTTAGAAAAAAGCAGAATGCCACCGTGTGGCGATTTGGTAGCCACTCGGGAAAGAGGAAGCTGGAGATATAGCCCAAAGTCAGCTTGGTAAATTGGAAAATACCCAATTATTTTCTAATATTTTCAATTTTAAGAAGACACAGATAAGCTTGTACAGGTGGAATTCGACGATCAAGTAAATTCTTCAATAGAAATTTGGTTGCATTGCCTAATTTATAGAAATTTGGTTGCATTGCCTAATTTTGATTTTATTAAAAATAATAATGTTGGTATTTGTTAAGCGCTTACTATGTGCAGAGCACTGTTCCAAGCGCTGTTCCAAGCGCTGGGAGCTAATCAGGTTGTCCCACGTGAGGCTCACAGTTAATCCCCATTTTACAAATGAGGTAACTGAGGCACAGAGAAGTGAAGTGACTTGCCCACAGTCACACAGCTGACAAGTGGCAAAGCTGGGAGTCGAACCCACGACCTCTGACTCCGAAGTCCAGGCTCTTTCCACTGAGCCACGCTGCTTCCCCATTTATCCTCATTTCAAAAGAACTGAATTTTGGGGGTTATCCCATTTCCTCTTCTCCTGTGGGAAAGCAGGTTGCGTGAGCGTCTTACATTTTTCAGTAGCGTTTAGTCTGATTTATCTCCTCCTGCCTGCAGATTGTGAAAAGATATGAACCACTACCCCAGGAGTAATGGCCTCGCAAGAATTTACCGTAAGTTTTTCATTTTGGCTCTTTTAGTTCACAGTTTAGATGGATTAGACTGTGAGCCCGGCAATGGGCAGGGATTGTCTCTATCTGTTGCAGAACTGTACATTCGAAGTGCTTAGTACAGTGCTCTGCAACTGGTAAGTGCTCAATAAATACTATTGAATGAAATGGATTAGACGTGTGCAGGACCGCAACAAACCGTTCTTTAAATGTCTGTTTTTATATATGTGAGGTGTTATATACGCATCAGAAGACAAAGAAGGCCAAAATATGGCAAGATGGAATTTTAAAGACCAACACGGGAGGAAGTAAGGTAAGTGCAGGCCCGCCATTCTCGATAAAACACGACAAAAGTTCAGAGATAGTGAATTTAAACCGACAGATTTCATCCAAGCATCCCATTCTGGCAGTGGTTACTTTGAATTAGTAACTGTGATTATCCTTTTAGAGAATATTCTCCAGAATTTATGAGCCAGCAGAAAAGAGAATGCAGATCCCAAGTCTGCTAACTTGAAAAGCTAAACCTCTCAACAGTAAAAATAAACAAAAAACCTAGCTAAGCCATGGATGGTGATTATTATTATGCCAAGGTGTTTTTTTTTTTTTAATGCCCCCACTCTACTCTTCTACTAGTGTTTGATAATGTTTATTTTCTTAATGCTGTTTCTGTTTTGATGCAGGCAACTTTATATGATGACAAAGGCCAGTCTTTGGAGAGTATATTTCTGAAACAACGTGAGGTAGTTTTTTCTCCCGTTTTCATCACTTTCAGAAAGTCCTTTTGAATACTCCTCTCACGAAATACGTTGCTTAAGTTCATTCCTACTATGCCAATATGTCATGTAGTTAGGGGAAGCAATGTGGCTCAGTGGAAAGACCCCGAGCTTGGGAGTCAGAGGTTCGAATCCTGGCTCTGCCACTTGTCAGCTGTGTGACTGTGGGCAAGTCACTTCACTTCTCTGTGCCTCAGTTCTCTCATCTGTAAATTGGGGATGAAGACTGTGAGCCTCACGTGGGCCAACCTGATGACCCTGTATCTACCCCAGCGCTTAGAACAGTGCTCTGCACATAGTAAGCGCTTAACAAATGCCAACATTATTATTATGTAGTTAATGGGCATTAATCTTCCAGTTGATTGCATCAGCTGAGGCAAAAGAATAGTCTCCCAGTAGTGTATAGTCTCCGAGTAGTGTAATGAGAGCTGATTTTTATAACGTCCATTGTTGACAGAATATATTCATTCATTCAGTCATATTTATTGAGCGCTTACTTTGTGCAGAGCACTGTATTAAGCGCCTGGAAAGTGTAATTGGGCTACAGAGACAATCCCTCCCCAACGGGTTTGGCAAATGGTACTATTAGAAAGCTACTGGAGCCCCCTTGAGTTCCAGTAACCGCTCTTCCTTAGAGCAGCCCCCTTTCTAGCTCATCATCCCTAGAATTCATCCCTCTTTCCCCGACATCAGGAGCGGGATGCCAGAAACAGCGGAACTTCCCAACTGTTAAAACAACTGGAAAGCTGTGACAGAATGGAAGCAAAAAATTGAGGCAGAGCAGCGTTACTCCTACTATTGTTCATCTGTTAATTTCTGTCCATTGTCTTTTATTCTCATATTTTTAATTGCTCCCATTGTCTATAATTCGTCTTTTCTGTGTTCATCCCCACCTACCTAGATTGTGAGCCCACTGTGGGACAGGAATCTCGTCTGGACTGTTTTTCACTTATTCACGCCCATTTCGTAGCACAGTGCCTGGCCTGTAAGTGCTTAATAAGGACCATAACTAATTAAATATAAATCGCCTCTACTATCATAAAGCCGCACGGCCTTCTGGAAAAAGCACGGGCCTGGGTTCAAATCCCATCTCTGCCAATTGCTTGCTGTGTGACTTTGGACAAGTCGCTTAACTTCTCTGGGCCTCAGTTTCCTCACCTGTAAGATGGGAATTAAATACCTGTTCTCCCTCTTACTTAGGCTGTGAGCCCCATACGGGACCGGGACTGTGTCTGACCTAATTAACTTGATTCGATCCCAGCGCTTAGAACAGTGTTTGACATATAGTTAGTGCTTAAACATACCCTTTAAAAAAAACAAACAGGCTACACTGTGAGGCGACTAAGGTTAACTTGTAAAATCCTTAAGAGGAGGAATCGTGTTTAACAACTCAGTTGTACTATACTCTCTGAAGCGCTTAGTACAGTGCTTTGCACACAGTGAGCATTCAATGCCATTGACTGAACATTTTGTTAAGCAGTTACCATGTGCTAAGCACTTTACTAAACTCTGGAGGAGCTACTAAATAATCAGGTCCGTCATGAGACTCACAGTCTAAATGTCTGAATAGAGGCTATATAGTTTATTCAGAAAAATATCGGTTCATATTCATATTTGTAGTTCTTGAGTGGGCTGCGTGGGCCACCAGTTTACGAGAACAGGGCACCTAACTAGGTATTTTGCTTATTCTTTGAAATTTAGGTGAAACCCGGCGATGACTTAGAAAGCGATCGATTCTTAATCACAGTTGAAGAGATCAAAGTTGATGAAAGCAATGTCAAAAAAGAAGCTTTCATGTTAAATACAAGGGAGATGAAGAAAATCTACGGCCTCTCTTTACCCTATCAACCCGCTGGCTTAAAAAGGAAGTTTACGGTAAGTTTCAGAAGATATAGATAGATGCATTCTAAAAATGAGTAAATTATCAATAAGCATATTCCTCATTCAAAAAAAGAATAAATTTTTAACAAGTACATTCCTCATTTAAAATAAATTTTGGAATGCAGAGCCAATTGAAGAAAACTAATTCTAGGGGACTTTTTTGCTCCTTTCAATTGTAAATTTATATATCATTTTAGTAAAATACTTTCATTTTGGCTTTGCCTCCGAATGAAACTCAGACCAAACATACATTCTATTTTTTGGTAGAAATAATTTGAAATCGTTAGTGCGAGTGTGGGGCACATGATTTATTTTTATTTTCCTTAGGGCTTCCAAGGGCCTCGTCAAGTGCCAAAGAGAACGGCCACCCCGGGAGATGGTGCATCAACCACATCCTATCTTACTAAGGAGGTTCGCCCTGCCTCTCCTCAGTTCTACCGTACGTCACCATTGTTCTCTACTACTCACAAAACCACTGCAGAAACTCCCTTGTCCACAGATCCAGAGAGCGTTGTCGTGGGCGAGTTCAGCGAGGGACGAAGCAAGACAGTCTCTTTTCCTCCGTCCACTCCTGTCCAGCTAAACCAGCACACAACACACGATGGCAGTGAATTTTGTTCCACCTTCGATGCTGGGAATATACCGTCGGACTCTTCTAAGGATAGGAAAAGTGGTGATGAGACAGCTGGAGAGTCAGTAGTCTCCCGAAACATCAGAAGCAAAGCACAGATTTTAGCTTTGCTGAGGTCCAAGTCATCCCCTAACTTTGAGGAGCTAAACACCAGTGATATTACAAAGCAGCTGCCCTGTCAACAGCCGTCAGAAAGAGCGGAGGGTTCGGATGAACAAAAGCTCACGGATGAGCATGAGAACCAGAAGACGAACTCAGAATGTGTCGATCCTCAACGACATAATGTAAGTAACACTGAAAGTTATGGAAGTCGATGGGATATATATTTACCACAGACTTCGTCTTCACAGATTTGTAATGGAAGTGATTTAGAAGGGAGCCCCAAAGAACCGGGTGACCGTTTAAACTTAGATTTGCACCATCATTATAGCCAAAAGGATACAGACCTTTCTACAGCTTCCTTGCGAGCTACTGAAAAAAGGTTGACAGGTGATTATGACCAGCTCATAATAGATGATGACCGTGACGGACCTGCCTGGGGTAGGAAGCTAGATTTTCAAGAGTCTTCGTTCTATGAAAGTGACCAGCCGGCAAATTCACCAGATGCCTGTCACGTTGAACGGAACGAATGCTTATTATCTGACTCCAGCCTGAAGAGAGACAGTGAAATACTTCCTATTCTTGATCGTTCGAGATGTCAAGAGAAGCCGGTCACCTTTGGAGGAAGTTCTTGTGAGGGAAATGGAATTGCAGTAAAAGAGATGAACAATCTAGAAGTTGTTCCTCTGTTCCCAACTGATTCTGCAAGCGAGGGAAATGATTCTGGGATTTCTGAAATTGTCACAGGCTTTACTTCCCAAACTGGAGTTGAAAATGAAGACTCGAATACTTGTACAGTCACAGCAAAATCTTTCTTGCAGGTTACTTTTAACCTGGGCAGTTTTGACATGACCGACCCTGAAATAGGATTTTCCAGCATTCCCCTGGATTCTGAGGATTGGTCTAAGGGGGCTCTGGCAAGGGTCGGGGAGCTAAGTGCTGGAAGCGAAGGTGGGACTGAATGTAGCAGTCTGGAAGTGGATAGTGAATGTTTAGCAGCCTTGGAAGCTATCGATTGTAAGCTTAAAGAATCAGCCTTGGAAACTATTGATTGTAAGTTTAAGGAGTCCGCCTTGGAAGCTATTGATGATCAGATGAAAGAATCTCCAAGGGCACAACTTTGTGCTAACACATCCATAATCTTGGGCGAAAATGAAAAAAATCACAGAGACTCTTCCTTGATTGATCTAAACTATTCAAAAATGGAGAACCGTGCAAAAGAGGGGTCAAGGGGGACACTGAACCCTGAAACTTTAGTCAGAAAGACCAACTCTGACTTATCTTCAAGGCAAAAAACTAATGATTTGTTGGTGAGCGATGAAGAGGATTATGATAGATTTATTCATAATGGCCGGATTGACAGCATTTGCGATGGAAAAGTAACCAGATCTGAAGAGACCAAAACAGTTTCTCATCACCTTTCCCTTCCGAGCACAACTGTAGACCCAAATCTTCCAAATAATTCCCCACCCTCTGAAGACACTCTTTACCAAAACAGTGTTTTAGGAATTTCCTGGGATAATGATGATGATGATGATGGCAGCCGGATGGTGGTTTTACCACTAGCTTCTAACAGAGGTGGCACCTCATCAATCTTAAATATTACTGAAAGTCATCCTGGATGTCACATGCTTGATATGACAAGTATTCCTGTTTCCAGCACTTATCCTAACTCTCTGGTAAAAGAACACTTTGTTTCTGAAGAAGTGGAAGTGGTGGAAGAATTTGAAGAGATGAGAAACACTGGAAATTCAATCTTTGAAACTCAAAAATTAGAAACCTTGAGAGACTGCATGGAAACTGGGGGTGCTTCTGGAAATTCCTCTCAGCTTTCTGAGTTTGCAAAGAGTCTCTCAGATTTAAAATTCCCGATTGAACCCCAGACTGCTTCGAATAGCTTAGAAATATTGAGACAGAAAAAATCCAATTTGAAACATCGAAGAGGGCAGACAAGCGATCCAGATAGAAGTCCCGAAGGTTAGATTGCTCTCTTGACTGGGTTTGGTTTACCTGATGACAGCTCTATTGCTTTGGTACATTATTTTCTTTTAAAGACCATCTTATCGAGAAGAGCAATATGTAATTGTATTTTGTTAACTCAAATTTCCTTGGAATAATGTAGCTGAAACGGCACTTTTTATGCTCTAGACCAGACTCACTTTCTGAGGTAATTAATGAAGGTTCATTATTGAATGTATTATAGTGGGAAAATTGGCAATCTCTAATCATTTGAAAATGATCTTTTTTTCCCAGTGGAATAAATACTTGAAATATGAAATTTCCAAGTGGGTGCATAAAGGGGTCGTTGAATTATTTACAAAATAATGTAGCTCTACTTTTATATGGAAACTAGGGGCATCTCTCCTTTCCTATGATGAAGTGGCAACAGTACAAAGGATATCAACCCAGCAAAGCAAGCAAAACAGGGGTAAGGACTTCTGCTTTCTGGGGTTATGAGTTAGGGAGGGCTTTCCCCTTTTGAACTGTTACCCCACTGACCTCCCTTTTCTTTCCTTGCCATTGCCTCGCCCCCATCTTTTTCCAGCATTACCCACCCTGAATAGCTGGGGTCCTCACCCTGAGCTCACCAACTTCTTGGGACCACTGAGTCGTTAGGAAAAAGGGCTTAGATTCTCTAGCAAAGTGAACTTAGGTTCTCCAGGCCACAATGACTATTAGATGGGCTCCAGGGGAAGATATGGGAATAACATTTGGGTCCCAGAACTACCCTGCCACTTTGTACAGCTGATCTCCAGGCAGATGGACTAATTTTAGTCCATCGTCCATCCAAAGTGTGGCAGGATTAATAATAATAATGATGGCATTTGTTAAGCGCGTATGAAGCAGCGTGGCTCAGTGGAAAGAGCCCGGGCTTGGAAGTCAGAGGTCATGGGTTTGAATCCCAGCTCTGCCATTTGTCAGTTGTGTGACTGTGGGCAAGTCACTTAACTTCTCTTTGCCTCAGTTACCTCATCTGTAAAATGGGGATGAAGACTGTGAGCCTCACGTGGGACAACCTGCTGGCCCTGTATCTACCCCAGCGCTTAGAACGGTGCTCTGTACATAGTAAGCACTTAACAAATACCAACATTATTATTATGTGCCAAGCACTGTTCTAAGCACTGGGATAGATACAAGGTCATCAGGTTGGTCCCCCGTGGGGCTCCCAGTCTTCATCCCCATTTTCCAGATGAGGTAACTGAGGCCCAGAGAAGTTAAGTGACTTGCCTAAAGTCACACAGCTGATAGGTGGCGGAGCCGGGATTAGAACTCACAACCTCTGACTCCCAAGCCGTGCTAAGTCATGCTGCTTTTCTAAAGGAACCAGGTTAGGCCCCAGCCTGCTTCTCGACCTTTTGGCTAAGATCCCATGTAGTATCTGTTCTCATTTTAATATCTGGTTTAAGAAGCAGCCAGAGCACTCAGAGGACCTGAGTTCTGATCAAGTGTCTGTCACTTGTAGGCTGGGTGACCTTGGGCAAGTTATTTAACATCTCTGTGCCTCAGTTACCTCATCTGGAAAATGGGGATTAAGACCGTGAGCCCCATGTGGGATGTGGACTGTGTCTAACCTGATTAGTTTGTCTACCCAGCAATTAATACAGTGCCTGGCACCTAGTAAGCACTTCAATACCATGAAAAAAGTACACTGGAGGATTTGACTGTAATGGGCTTGTACAATATGAAATCATCTGAAGAACTCTTTTTGAGTTTTTCTTGCAGCATACATCCTTGGAGTTCTGGCACGGTTGGTTCTTAAACTGCCTTTAAATTGAAATCTGTAAATGGGAACCAATTTGTTCCTAGTAACATTGTTATGAGAGGGAGATTAGTTCCTGGATCAAGGTCAGATAGCTTATTTTTTTTTAATCAAAATTACCCAGAATCGTATACTCTGTCAATTATAGGTAAATACTATCGATACATTGAATCAGGATAACTGACTTTTCTTAGGAAGCATGAAATGGACTTTAAGTTTCCCTGGGGAATCCAGTTAGCAGTTAGGTAATCTCCCCTTCCTCCCAGCCTCACCCACTTTGCCATCCTCCTCTCATTAAACCATCTCCCTTTTCACCCTGCAACTACTGTGCATTCTCCTCCTCCCACCCCACCACGCCCCAGAGCCATAAAAAAGGGCTATTGCTGTCCAGTCTAACTGATCTGTTGTAAAGTTGAAATGGCCTAAATTTAGAAATGAATGTGTAGTTTGTCATAATTCAAGAAGCAGCGTGATCTAGTGGATAAATCACGGGCCTAGAAGTTAGAGGACCAGGGTTCTAATCCAAGCTCCACCACGTGTCTGTAGTGTGACCTCGGGCAAGTCACTTAAATTCTATGTGCCTCAGTTCCGTCATCTGTAAAACAGGTATTAAAACTGTGACTCCCTCATGGGATACGGACTGTGTCCAACTTAATTAGCCTGTATATATCCTAGTGCTTAGTACAGTGCCTGGTACCAAATAAGTGCTTAACAAATGCCATAAATAATAGTAAATAATAAATGTCTTAAGTCAAGGACTGCCTGTATTCCTTAATGAGTTTGTGAAATACTCTGCTTATTAAACTACCACTGTAATCAAAATTTAATTTTAGGGAGTCGAGCGTCAGTGGGGAACAATGTTGCCTGATAATTAGACAATATTGGCTCTATTATAGAATTAACTGAAAGTATCTGGCACTGCTTGAGAATTCTTTGACACTAAAAAGCCATATTGCTTCATTATTGCTAATGTATACGCCCATATTATCGTTCGGTATTGTTTTAATGGTATTTGTTAAATGCTTACTATGTGCCAGGCGCTGTACCCAACAGTAGGGTTGTTACAAGCTAATTAATTTGGGTACAATCCATCTCCCTCGAGGGGCTCACAGTCTTAATTCCCCTTTTACAGATGAGAGAACTGAGGCGCAAAGACGTTAAGTGATTTACCTAAGGTTACCCTTCAGACAGCTGAGGGAGCTGGGATTAGAACCCAGGTCCTTCTGACTCCCAGACCCATGCTCTCTCCCCTAGGCTCTCTGCTTCCCCATGTTTTGATCCACTACTGTTCCTTTTTCTAAACCAAATGCAGCCTGATCACTTCCTTAAACTTCCCTTATTCACGGCCCTTATTTACATGTTTGTAGATGGATGTATTTAGTAGATTTCACAGAATTGCAGAACTCACTTTTTTGTGTTTTGAAAATCTGTGAAAGCAATGAAATCAGCACAACCCATTTGTCGTTGACTTGAGTACCTCAAATATTGTTAATTTTCATCTTGAATATAGTTTTAAAACAGCTTTTCTCAGGTTTTCACCTCTCGTAAAGAGGATTCTCCTCCAACCTGAGTTTCTGCTAGAAGATTTCTTGGATTAGTTTGTGCATGTTACTGTCCTTCGTAAATGAACTTGTATTGGTGTGACCAAAAGGCTGTGGATCATATTTTTAACTCCAACATTGAGAAATTCAGGACCTTGGTTGGAATCTGGCAATTTTTTTTATGGCATTTGTTAAGCACATACTATGGTCAAGCACTGTTCCAAGAGCCAGGGTAGATACAAATGAATTAGGCCAGATACAGGCCTGTCCCACTGGGGCTCACAGTCAAATAGAGAGAACAAGTATTGAATTCCCTGTTTTTCAGTTGAGGAAACTGAGGCATAGAAAATTAAGTGACTCGCCCAAGGTCACACAGCAGGCAAGTGGCAAAACTGGGATAAGAAGCCAGGTCCTTCGATGCCCAGGCTTTATCCCCCAGTCCATACTGCTTCCCAATTCTCTGCTGATGATATTATCAATTTGATTGGGTGCAATTTTTCTTCCTAAACCTAATTAAAATAAGGTCATGGAGACATCCTTTTTTTTTGCCATTAAGGTGATTCCATTTTTCACCTAGTTGGTTCAAACGCTTTGTCTTTTGAGACTAAATTCTTGAGGTTAATCTGCTTTAACCTGGATACTCTTACTGTTAGCTCCTAGTGACAGAAAATTTTTGCTCAGCATTAGTTCTGTTTGAATTTCTGACTTATTTGTATTGCAGGTAAATGCCCAAAATGGGTAGACCTGCCTTAGTTTCTAATTTATGTCATACCATTCCATGGGTCTCACGTAAATAGTATGAAAAGCGGTAAATTTCTTACATGTCCATCATTAACTACTGTATCCCTCAGGTTAACTTAGTCACCCACTCTATACCTCAAATAACCATTTTGGATCCAGCTGTTGTGATTCCAAAGCAGCCATTACAAATCTATAATGAAATTTTAATATATATCAGAATTATTGTTATATCAGTATTCCGTTTCTTCCTATTCATATATTACCCAAGAAATAAATTTAGAAGTTGAGCAATTTGAAAGCGATAATCGAAATCCAGCGCAATGACTGCATGGTAAATGTTGACATGAAGGAGCCTTGCTTGGGTGGTAATCCAAGATGTCATTTGGAAGCAGGAGTAATTTTCTAATTATTCCCCCTAGTTGTTTTGCCTGACGTGAAAGTTTGTAGTTGGTTCAGAAGGGGTTTGAAGCATCCTTCTTAGTTCAATTATCTCTTGCCTTTTGATTCATTACTTCACCTTCGAGCATCAGAGGGAGGATAAATTTGTTTCATTTGTCCAAGATCAAATAGCTAGTAGTGTCATATTCTTTGATTATATTCAAAGGCTTCTTCTTGAAATGCGGTCCAGCAAACTACTGTTTTTAATCTTTCATTAGTAAGTGTAATAGTCTCACTCCGGGGTTTCGATGGCTCTAGAAATTACTTGGATAGTTCTTTGATTGTTCTGATTGGACTCTGTCTGTTCAATACTCTCAACAGCTGTAGATTCTTCAAGCCTTAGTCCATCATTGTTGCAAAATAACTTTCTCAGTGTCTATGTCCCAGCAGCTCTAGGCGTCGCGACTCTTATTTGCGGCTAGGTTGTTTCAGTCCAGTGTTTCTCTGGGTTTGGTAGCCTAAATTTGAAGCTGGAATTTATATAAAACATTAAATTTTACAAGGAAATAATCCCAGTAACCTTTATTTTGTTCCAAAATTTAAACAGTACCCTACAGATTTGGTTAAAATTGGTATAGTTTTGAAAGGTTCAGTCCACAGTTTTCATTTGAAATGGTACCTAAACATAGAAACCTGCTCCTTGATCTCAAAAACCATCTTGCAAAATTTGATTATTGTATCTTAAGAAGTGTCCAAATGCATAGGGAACCTTCCAAATACATCGCACATGATTTGTTTGGAATTAGCGGACCACAAATATTTCTTCAAAATGGTGACTAAGATTTATGCCATTTTTATCTATTATAGCTAAGAAGCCATTAGTAGCAGTAAATTATTCAGAAGATGTTCCCAAGTCCTTCTGCATGTGGCAGGATTCTCCTGAATCGGTAGCTATCTGTTTAATTTGTACAGTCTCATCTAATAAATCTAATTCCAGAATGTTCTGCTGCTTATAAGAGTTGCCATTGAAAGATTGTCTGAGAAGTAGCATGGCCTAGTGGATAGAGCACAGGCCTGGGAGTCAGAAGAATGTGGGTTTTAATCGCCACATGTGTGCTATGCGACCTTGGACAATTCATTTAACTTCTCTGGATCTGTTACCCCATCTATAAAATGAGGATTAAGTCAGTGATCCTCATGTGGGACATGGATTGTGTCCAACCTGATTAACTTGTATCTACGCCAGTGCTTAGTAAGCACTTAAATACCATTTAAAAAACCCCACTGGATGAGTTAATGAAGAGTAATAGATTTTTAAATATCAACCTGTACTCTTCTAAAATACACTCAGTTCTTCTTTAACATGTTTTTACTGCACATTTTGGCTGGAGCACAGTTAAGGAATTAGGAAATAGTCTTCCAAAACCATGTTTATATCAGGCTAGAATGCAATATGCCGTTGAACAGAACAGTTTTGCTCACGTGGAGGAGAGTGTTCTTAATACGGAATCCATCAAGAGGGTAACTTTCATATTGAGTAGCAGAGTGGCCTAGTGGAATCAGCATGAGCTTGGGAGTCAGGACCTGGGTTCTAATTCTAGCTCTAACACTTGTCTATTATGTGGCCATGGGCAGGTCACGTAACTTCTCCGTTCCTCAATTCCCACATCTGCAGAATGGGGATTCAATACCGGTCCTCCCTTCTACTTAGACCGTGAGCCCCATATGAGACCTGATTATCTCATATCCATTCAAGTAATTCAATCTTATTGAGTGCTTACTGTGTTCAGAGTACTGTACTAAGCATTTGGAAAGTACAATTCAGCTATGAAGAGAGACGATCCCTGCTCACAGTGGGTTTACAGTCCAGAAGGGAGGAGGCAGACCTCAAACAAGTAAACAGGCATCAATAGCATCAATATAAATCAAAAGAATTATAGATCTATACACTTCAAAACAAATAAACAGGTATTAATATAAATAGAATTATAGATATGTAGATATATACACAAGTGCTATGGGGCAGGGAGGGAGGGTAGAGCAAAGGGAGTGAGTCGGGGCGATGGGGAGGGCAGGGGAAGCTGAGGAAATGGGGAGCTGGGAAGGCCTCTTGGAGGAGGTGAGCCTTCAGTAGGGCTTTGCACTTAATTCAGTGCTTGACACATAGTAAGCACTTAACAGATATCTCAAATATTATTAGTAGTAGTATCGAAGGAAAACCAAGCGTACCCACATCTTCGTTCAGTTCTTCACTTGAGATTTGACTCAGAGGTGTCTTTTAAGAGTTTCCATATTTTAAAAATAATTCAAATAGTTTGAGTTAGCATTAAACTACCCAGATTTTGCATTTCTGAATGGATAATGATCGTGGTATCTGTTAAGTACTTATGATGTGCCAAGCACAGCAGTAAACACTGGGTAGATAAGAGTTAAAAAGGTTAAACACAGTCCCTATCCTATATGGGGCTCACAGTCTACGTAGAAGGGAGAACGGGAGAAAATCCCCATTTTACAGATGAAGAAAGAGAGGCACTGAGAAGTTAAGTGACTGGCTCAAAATCACACAGCAGACAAGTGGCGGAGCTGGGATTAGAACCCGGATCCTCTGATTCCCAGGCCCAAGCTCTTTCCACTAGTTCATGCTGCTCCTCAAAAGCCCAATTAAATTTAAATGGCACCTTGTTCTACAAATTTACCCTCTTTATATCAATCAGTGGTATTTATTGATTACTATGAATAAATAAAAGTAATCGATACTACTTTTCTATTGTAAAAAGAATACTAATTAAGTATTATAATTAGTTATAGAGTACTAATTAAGGGCTTGGGGTGTTCAATGCAACAGCATTAGCAGACACATTCCCTGCTTATCCCTGATGTGCATTTTTAGTGAGATTTAGAGGAAGTAATTTGTGTGCAAAGTTACATTTCATTTTTTTATCCATAAGAATCCGTTGACATCACAAGAAAACCAAGATGAAATTTTGATCAAGCCTTATAAATCCTTTGATGCTTTGGAGGTAGGTTGTTCTTAAGCTAACAATTACAAACAATTTAGGTGGATATATAAAATGAAATATGAACTTTCAGAAATGTTTATAGTTTCACTTAATAAGCATTCATTCACCTTCCTGATATGCTTAGTATTTGTTTTGATAGTGTGAAATAGTAATGGTATTTATTAAGTACATACACTGTTCAGAGTACTAAGCACTAGGAGAAAGTAGACATGGGAACTAGACATGGTCTCTGTTCCTCAGAGTGCCTGCAATCTAAAAAGTCTTTCCTTCTCCTGAATTACTAAAAAGGCTTTCCTTTTCCTAAATTATGCTGCCCTTTACATCCACGGTCCACTTACCTGACTCCCAGGACGCTATGTCTAACCTTGCCCTCTCTTACCTCAAACCCACGGGGTCATTCCAGCTACAATTAGCCCCTGTGATCATTAATCAATCAACAAATTTTTCTGCTTGATGGAATTTCTTTTAAATATCCAGTCTTCCATTTTAAATGCCATCCAGCAGCTCCATAAAAATGCTAATATTCAACAAAGAGTGACATAGAGGTACAATGGTGTAGATATCTTTTTCAAGAAAAAGTAGACAAGGGAAAGACCGATATTAATATAAATAAATTATGGATATGTACATAAGTGCTGTGGGGCTGAGGGAGGGGTGAATAAAGGATGCCAATCCAAGTGCAAAGTCGATGCAGAAGGGGAAGGACTTAGTCGGGGAAGGCCTCTTGAAGGAACTGTGTTTTTAATAAGGCTTTGAAGGTGGGGAGAATGATTGATATGAAGAGGGAGGGTGTTCTAGGCTAACGGCAGGACGTGAGTGAGAAGTCGGTGGCAAAATAAAAAGGATCAAGGCGCAGTGAGTAGGTTGGCGAGGAGCGAAGTGTGTGGGCTGGGTTGTGGGAGGAGAGCAGCAAGGTAAGGAAGGAGGAGGTAAGGGTGATGGTAAGGAGTTTCTGTTTGCTGCAGAGAGGGATGGGCAACCACTGGAGGTTTCTGAGGCATGGGAAAACATGGACTAAACGTTTTTGTAGAAGAATGAGCCATGCAGCAGAGTGAAGTATGGACTGGAGTGGGGAGAGACAGGAGGTGGGGAGGTCAGGTAGGAGGCTGATGTAGTAATCAAGGCAAGATAGAATCAGTGCTTGGATTGACATGCTGGTAGTTTGGATGGAGAGGACACGGCAGAATTGTGATCTCAGGTCTCATCGTGAAAGCCACTGTATAATGTATTAATGACTGCAGCATTCATAAATTCAAGGAATCAGATAAAGCAAAAAAAACCAAAAAACTTCTTTCTTCCCCTATTTGTTCCATACATCCAGATGCCATGAGAAGCAGCATGGCATAAAGGATAGAACACCCACCTGGGAGTCAGAAGGTCAGGGGTTCTAATTCCAGCGCCACCACTTGTCTGCTTTGTGACCTTGGGCAAATCACTTCACTTCTCTCTGCCTCAGTTACCTCATCTGTAAAATGGGGATTGAGACTGTGAGCCCCATGTGGGACAGGGTCTGTGTCCTACCCTATTTGCTTGTATCCACCTAAGTGCTTAGTACCAAACCTGGCACATAGTAAGCATTTAACAAATACCATAATTATCATTATTAGATGTCCATAATTCTTTTCATCAGAGATTCCAAATGCACTTTTACACAGTATTTAGTATAAACTGCAGAATTAACTCTGCACTGATTGATCTGCTGTAGTTGCTTTTGACTCAGACATTGCAGAGCATTTTCTCTAGGTACAGCAACCTTGCTATGTAGGTAGATCATTTTCATTCCTGAACATGTTTATTGTTTTTTGCCAGCCTTCCTTGGAAAATGATGTACCCTTGCCTTTTCTGACAAAGAGGATAAACTTGGAGCCTAAGGTAAACGTTATAAAGAACTACTATTACATTCTTTGCGTATATACCAGCCAGCCTTTTTTTTGACATTTTTCTCAAACTAGAGGAACGCCCTTTATCCCTAGTCCCTGAGAAAATCCTCTCATTTTCCCCTTTTCCATTTCCTCTCCACTCAACTCCTCCCCATGTTAGAATTGTAGGAACTGTAATAATGATAATAATAATTTACAGTATTTGTTAAGCACTTACTATGTGCAGAGCACTGTTCTAAGCGCTGGGGTAGATACAGGGTAATCAGATTGTCCCACGTGGGGCTCACATTTTTTAATCCCCATTTTACAGATGAGGTAACTGAGGCATAGAGAAGTTAAGTGACTTGCCCAAGGTCACACAGCAGACAAGTGGCGGAGTGGGGATTAGAACCCACGACCTCTGACTCCCAAGCCCGTGCTCTTTCCACTACACATTCCATGTATTGAGGCTGGGTAACTCTTTATCAGAATTCAATTCCTGACTAATGCAGAGGAAAACGATATTTTCCATTCCCCGTGCAACTGCCAATATATGCAGGATTAAATGTTCCTCCTTATCAATTCTCGATTCAAGGGATTAACCTCAGCATAGGTCTGGCTACGGCCGCCCAGAGCCCAGCTCAGTTTTGCCGCTCACCTCCCTGACGTTCTCCAAGTCTGGCCACCATACCGAATCTCCCATCCAAGGCCACTTTTCGGCTCCTTGAGACTCAAAATATCTAGACACGTGTGGGGATCAAGGTCCGTACAAGTGTGGAGATCAGTGCACACACAGGGATCAACCGATTCAGAACAGTTCACCCTCCCTAAGAACAGTCCTTCATCTGCCAATTGTAGGATGGCGGAGAGTGATAGTTCATTTCCAGTTCTCTTTTTGTGCTGAACTTTCTCTCGAATTAAGGATCTTGAAGCCAGTAACACATGTACGTCCCCTAAGCAGAATGCACCAGAGGGCATATTACAATATTCACTAGGCAAAACTCCAGGAAATAGTTATAATTTTACATTTATGAAATAATATCTTGATAATGAGCTCTTGAAAGTATACTTCATATCAATAGCCTTAAAGTTAAATTGGTTATTTCTGAATGTAGATGTTTTCTAAAAAACCCCAGAAAATATTTGGGTTTTATTTTCCTTTCAAATGTGGTCTAATTTCCCATTGTATAGGTTGGTGCTTATAAGTTTAATAAAAGAAGATTTAACTCAATATTATATTTAATTCAGTTTTCATTATTTTCTGCCAAGTTGTCCTTGAGCATAGAGAGGTACCTATCAATTTAAAACAGAACTTTCTAGGTTCAGTTAGATGGGTTTGAGAAATTTGGAAACTGTTAAATCTAGTTCTAGAAGAGAATGCCTCAACTCTTTGTGATTGACTTTGCTATTGTAAGGAAATCCAATTACATATTATTTTCTTGAAGTATAGTGATCAAAGGTTATGGTCTCAGTATACATTTCGATAATTCTCATGTTTAACAATAACTTTTTTTGTAGCCAGTTGAGTTTCAGGGGCACCAGGTCAAAGGATCAGCTACTAGTGAGGTCATGGTTAGAAAACCTTGCTCGCCGCTAAGATGGACTCAATATTCAAATAGTGTTGAATGTGAAAACATCCCAACAACCATTTATTTTTCATCACAGTTGCCTATCAGTTATATGCCAATTCATTTCGAACAGGTAAATCTATTGTGTTTCCATCCAGTTTTTTCCTTAATTTGATCCAAAAATACGCTCTGTAAAGTAAGTTCCATTAATGATAGATAATCTCTCAGAACTGGTAAATCACTTAGAAACAAAGTCCTCTACCTTCCAAGCCCTTCTGAAATGACACCTCCACCAGGAGGTCTTCCCATTTATTTTTAATTTCCTCACTTTACATTGCCCGAACTATTACTTAAAGCACTTCCGTACCACATAAGCACTTGGGTACTCGCACTTGTAGCACCTTTGTACCTATCTTTATACTCTAATACTTTTTCCTTTGTCATTTAGTTTAGCATCTGTCTCCCCTGCCAGATTGTAAACTCCTTGAGGGCAGAAATCCTCTCTACTAACTTGGATTGTATTCTTTCGATTGTTTAATACAGTGATCTGAACACTGTAGGCACTCAGTACATTTTTTTGATTGAATAAGTTAACATGCACATCTTCAAATCAAAGCAATTAAATTGATGCATGAGGATTTTATTCTTTGTAAGTGTATTCTTCTTCAGAAATAATGATTAAAGGATCACTTTTTGTATTAAAGCATAGAAATAAAAGGAAAAGTAATGTGTTCTCTCTCAAGCATTTAGTACAGTGCTTTCTACACAGTAAACGTTCAATAAATACCATTGATTGATTGACTGGACTTCACAAAAAAGTTTAAACTTTGAGAGTGAAATTCATACACAAGGGTACTATATTATAATGGAATAAGCCTTATTTAGCTGTGGAAAAAAGAATAGTATTACGTATTTGGTTTCGTAGAAAAAAAAACTGACACCTCAACATCTTTTCAAAACAAGCCCAAAACGCGAATTCATCTTCAAGAGATAATTGATCACAGTTATGAACTACTTTAGACTTCCAGTTGTTTACAACCGCCTTCCTAGGCAAACCATAAGTACTGTATCCTTTTCTCATGCCTGTTCCCTATTTTTCAACATTCCTGAGGCCTAATTGTCCTCTAGACGGATTAGAGGGTGGTGGTGGTGAGCTTCACATTTTTTCCTAAGCAGAAAGCTAGTGGCTTTAGTCACATGGTCACATTTAAAGATTGTGTTTAGGCCCATTTCCCCATTGAACAGAATGCATATGCTACATTGTGCAATAGGGATGCTCCAAAACTTTTTTTTAATGGTATTTGTCAAGTGCTTAGTCCGTGCCAGGCACTGTACTAAGTAGTGGAATAGGTACAAGTTAAACGAGTTGAATACAGTCTCTGTGTCTCACAGTCTCAAATGGGGCTCACAGTCTTAATTCCCATTTTACAGATGAGGGAAGTAAGGCACAGAGAAGTGAAGTGACTTGTCCAAGGTCACCCAGCAGACAAGTGGCGGAGCTGGGATTAGAATCCAGGTCCTTCTGACTCCCAGGCCCGTGATCAATTCACTAAACCATGCTTCTTCTCAGTCCTTTCTTATGGGTCCTTTTTTCATTGGCCAAGTGTGTATTATTAGCAAAACTCCGGAGAATATAGTGCTTTCTCTACACTCATACCTTTTCCCTGAAGTTTTTGCAAATACTGTAGTATATTTTGCAAAAGTAAAAGCATCTTTAGTAAAATATTTTGTGTATAAACAAGTTTTCTTTCTCTATAAAATTAGGAAATACCAGAGACAAGTGATGCAAAAATGCTTTTTAAATTGTGTTGCCCACTATGAAAATATAGTAAAATAAAAGGGTTTGTTTTTTTAAAGTCCTCAGATTCAGAACTGTTTCCATGTGGAAATCTGAGTTTCACAAGACAAGATGATTTTCAAGTAGCACCCAAATTTACTATGGAGCCAATTGATAATGCAGCTTGTAAGTACACATTAACCTTTTGAAAATGGATTTACATGAGAATAATCATCATCATCTTTAAAATTCTCTTCATTTTTCTGCAGCAATTCAGAATTTCCCTTTTAGAGATTCAGAGTACACTGTTCCATCTCATTCTTCAGGTTATAATTTGCCACGGACAGAGTGGACTTCTGGAAAGACAATGAAGGTATTAAGAGGATTTTAATACTGATTTTGTTCATTTGGTTAAGGAAACCACTCTCCCTCCTTCCCATTTTAGCCAAGGGACCTCATCCTATTCAGTCTTGCTATAGGCACATGTGAAAGGTCAAACAGGTACAAGATCTACAACCCTTGTGAGATTCTGCGAAACACCCACAAGGTTGGGAAAGGGACCCAAGAGAATCCTGGCTCCCCTGTGACTTGGGATTCAGAATGGGAGCCTAATTTTCATTTGCCTTATAAATAATAATAATAATAATAACATTGGTATCTGTTAAGCGCTTACTATGTGCCAGGCACTGTACCAAGCGGTGGATCCAGACAAAATCGGGTAGGACACAGTCCCTGTCTCACATGGGGCGCGCAGTCTCATTCCCCATTTTCCAGATGAGGTAACCGAGACTCAGAGAAGAAGTGACTTGACCAATCTCACACAGCGGACAAGTGGCAGAACCAGGATTAGAGCCCATGACCTTCTGACTCCCAGGCCCAGGCTCTATCCACTACATCACGCTGCTTGTTTTCAAATCTGGAACTCCTAAGGACAATGGAGGAACGTGTCCTATTTCTTACCCTGGAATGTGGGGCCAGGTTCTCCTTCTAAACTTATGAAAGCGTTGGACATAGCCTCTGACTGCATTCAGTTTTGCCATCATGCATGTTTTCACTACACGTCACAGCTAAAATGCTGTTGGGGAATTAGGAAACATTCTTCTATTACTACGAACAATAACTGTGGTATTTTTAAGTGCTTATTAATATGCCAAGCACTGGGGTAGATACATGATAATCAGGTTGGTCATAGTATCTGTCCCACACAGGGCTCACAGTCTAAGGGGTGAGAAGATCAGATATTTAATCCTCATTTTACAGAGGAGAAAAATGAGGGGCAGAGAAGTTAAGTGACTTGATCAAGGTCACACAGCAGGCAAGTTGCAGTGACAGGATGAGAATCCAACTCCTCTGACTCCGGGGCCTGTGATCTTTCCTCTAACCCATGCTACTTCCCAGTTCTGAGCCTCTTTTCCAGCACTATCTCGCATTGAGTCCAGAAACGGTTGTGCACATTCAAGTGCATGCAACAGTGGACACGAGTGAGTAGTACGTGTGAATTTTCTTTAAAACAGGGTTTAGCAAAAAAAAACAGCCCTTGCATTATAGGACTGCACATAATGCGTACCCCCCATTTTTGATAAGAAAATAATGCTTAAAAATTGCATTATAGAGTTTTAGCATACATCCACATTTCTCAGATTGTTGGGAACTGTACCATGATATTGGAAAGAGAAAAACAACCCCAAAATATTCAACTTTCAATATTATCTTTTGCCTCATTGGCTTCACACAGTGATTTCTTTCTCGGTAGGTTTTATCACCATTGCAAAAGGTTCCAACATTATGGCCAGATTCTCCCTCTTCAATGTCAGGAAATGAAATCTCTGAAATGAACAGACCTGAAGAGCGTCTGAAAGCAAGAGCTGTATTTGATGACACTGAAAATTCAGAACACCTTTTTGGTATGTAACAGGGTTACTTCTAATTGTTTAATGCTTAGGTGGACATTTGCTCACCTTGGATTTATAGTCAAGATCTACATTGGAGAAAAGACTGTACACTAAACTGTCTAGACTCTCTAGACCCTCCAGACTCTAAGCTCATTATGGGCAGAGAACATATCTGCTAATTCTGTTGTCTTGTACTCTCACAAGCGCTTAGTACAGAGCTCAAATATAGTAAGCACTCAATAAATACCATTGATTGATTGTTATATACTTATCCTCCCTTTAAGTGCCCCTCTTTGGAAATTTCAAATTTCTAGCTCCTCCTCCTAGTGAATAATAGTAATCTCACCTGAAAGCATGGTATATGTAGCTTGTGGTATCCAGAGAAAACTATTCACTTGTTGCTATGGAACGGATTCTTTATCTGGTAAAAATGAAACTCCAATTCTCTATATTGAAGAAGGAGCGTGGCTCAGTGCAAAGAGCGCGGGCTTTGGAGTCAGAGGTCATGAGTTCAAATCCCAGCTCTGCCACTTGTCAGCTGTGTGACTGTGGGCAAGTCACTTAACTTCTCTGTGCCTCAGTTACCTCATCTGTAAAATGGGGATTAAGATTGTGAGCCCCATGTGGGACAACTCCAGCGGTTAGAACAGTGCTCTGCACATAGTAAGCGCTTAACAGATACTAACATTATTATATTGAAATTTTTTATCAGAATGTTTCAGAGGATTAATTGGGGCAATGAAATAGATAAAGAATAAATCCATTCAAACCCACTACTGTCATTTTATCTGTTAGTTTATTTTCAATGTGTAGGAAAATGCCCTGATAGATTGCTTTCATTTCTTATGAACATGCGATCTCCTGTATATAGTCTTTTGGCATTTACCAGGAATTTCACCTTTTGATTTACTTTCCCAAGGCAGCTGAATAAAATGAAGTCCAC
This sequence comes from Ornithorhynchus anatinus, assembly GCF_004115215.2. NCBI lineage: Eukaryota > Metazoa > Chordata > Mammalia > Monotremata > Ornithorhynchidae > Ornithorhynchus > Ornithorhynchus anatinus. The sequence goes on from NC_041739.1 coordinate 34,534,555, forward strand.
TATATTCAGAGTATTGGCTCTGAAAGTGAACTTTTTAATGAGTGGCTCCCAAACTAGATTATCTCATTAATTTTCATTCACTTGGAAGAGTAGTTAACATCAAAATATGGCCCAAAAAAGTCAAAATATGCTTATTTTTGAAAAATTCTGATGTATAAAGATAAATTAGGTGACCGTACAAGATATTTAGCCAAATCAATCCCGAAAAGATCTATATCCATAGGTTTTAATTTTTATGCCGAGATCTAATTAAAAACTGACTTCCCCCTTGACTTGAAGGCCAACCAACTTTGGAGTTCACTGGACTCAGATGGAAAAGAAATTTGCATGGATACAGGCCCAGCACAGAAAATGGTATTCCACCAGATAGACCAGACCATTCGGGTAAAAGAAACACCTGACCTCAGTTGTTATGATGGTGTAGAGGCAGGAAGGAGAACTTTTAATGGGCACAAGTGGAAGCACTTTTGATTCAGCTATCAAAGTTTTGCACTTTACGAGAAATTAAAACCTTTTAAATAGTTTGGATTTGAAAATTCAGCAGTTTGCATCACATCTTATTTAGTGTCTTTTTCTCTTTACAGCCTAGTGCTGGCTGTCCGTCCAGTCTGATCTCATCTTCGTTTCATTGCCTTTCAGGGATGAATAAACCCAGTCATGCGGGGAACGTAAGCCTTCCCCGCTTCCCATCCGCACAGAGAGTCCGAACTCCTCTCATCACTCTACCTCCACCTGAAGGTTCCCAGTCGAATATCCCATATTCGAATGTGATTGATTCTGACCCCCAAGAGACCTTTGGTTCCCCCACACTCACCCTGTTTGAGGAGTCAGAAGGTCTCCCTATGAGCCATTTTGAGCCTGAGGACAGGAAGAGCGAAATCACTCTCTCTGGAAAGTCTTTGGAGGAGAGCCCAAGGCAACTAACCCAGCCAGCGTTCACTAATGTGCCCACACAAAGCCAACAAAGCAAGTGGCTGAAATATCAAATCACAGCTCGGTGTAACTTAATTACTCCAAACAGTGATGATACAAAAGTGACGGATGACTTCTCGGCGGAAAGTGATTCAGGAATGCCGTCCGGCAACACCACGGAGTGGCCGAGGGGTGCTAGAAATAAAAGCCCTTCAGATTCTGTGCATTTGCAGATGTTAAAAGGTGTGATTCATCAACAGGAGCAGATTTTTAGCAGTCAAGATTCTGTTTCCGGAAGGAAGGCACTTTCTCCAGCGTCAGCTTCCAAAGCGGAGAAAACACGAAAGGTGTTGGGTCAGCAGGCCTTCTATGGTCGCATTGTAACAGGAGATGCCCAGGTGGGGAACCATTTTGGCAAGTTTTGTATACTTTATATTTCTCGCATCCATCATGCATTTCGGAAGGTCGAAGACGAAGCCAACCAAGTAAACCGTTTATCACCCTTGTTTAGAGGTCTTTTACCTAACTGTGTTCAAAACAGTTCCTTTGACTTAGAACAATAGAGGTTTTGAGTCAATAGTTCAATTCTAAAGTTAAGAGAACTTTCATAAGCAGAGCTGCAAATCTGCTGCGTTTGCCAGAAAGTTACACAGTGTGAATTCCATGGAGGCATTTGTTTCGTTTTAAGTTTATTTTCACAACCGTCAAGGGAGGATGACTGTAGGATAATGCAAGAAAAAGAATTAGCCTCGTGTAGGCTTCTGCCAGGCTAAAATTTTGTTAGCCCCATGTCCGCCCCACTTAAATATTTTATTTGAATTAAATATGATCAGGTGGGCTTCCAGAAATGTTTGCCTTAGTAATTGTTTTAAAAAGACTCATAGTATTAAAAATGCCTGTAGAAAATATTTGCCAATGGCCAACTGGTATTTTGCTGGAATCTTTATACTTTGACTCATTCTATTTCAGGAGATAAATGTCTCTGAGCTCTCCTTTCCGAGCAGGAAAAGGATCAAATGTGCCTCTCTTCCCAAAAGACAAGTATGCATACCAGCTGTTTTCTCATCTCCTGCTCATTATAAAGAGGTTTTTACTGCTGCTCTCACAGGTAAGGCGGATGTTTTTCAGGGCAGAAACACTGATAGGGGATTTTAAAATTTACTTATGGCCCGCTTTCATGTCTGTCTCACCTTGTGGACTGTAAGCTCTGTGTGGGCAGGGTTCGCACCCACCAATTCTGTTGTATTTTACCAAACCCTTTGCATAGTGCTCTGCACACAGATCGATCGACTGATCGATTATCGGGAATGCTTTGATGATTTGGTGGCCTCTTGTAAGTTCAGGACAGAGATGATACAGTGAGTGTTTACACCGATTATAGTCACCACCCCTTATTCTTTCAGCGTAAGATGTTTTTGTAGGGGCTGCATTTACCTAACTTAATCTCTGCTCAGTGGTTACTTTATGAGTAGGGTATATGGGAATTCGTATACTTGAGAAAATTTTAATGCTACGCTTTGGATAAAAGTATCTCAAAGATAGAAAAACTGTAAAATGTTTCAGGAAAACAGATTTGAGCCATTTTGGTCCAAATCTTTGGTCTTTTTTGGGGGGGAAAGTTTTGAAATGCAGGTAGGGATTCAGAAGAGGGCAGTTATAATCTTTGCATTGAATGCCCCTTAAGTGCTGGGGCATGGTTATGGCTAGGTTCATGGCTATTACTTTAGAAAATTAAAGAGACCTGATTCAGTAATTCCTCTCTCAGTGGGTATTTGATAAACTGTTTAGAAAGAGAGCGATAGTAGGATCTACCTCACTGGAGTCTGGAAGCAGTAGAGATCTTTCCGTGGTTCTGGAGGAGCTGGGAGATACTCTTGGATAGCAAAGACAGTGAGGAGATTAGGGGAAGGTAGGGGAAAGGAGAAGGAGGAGGAGGAATCCGATAGTAAAATCAAAGAGCAAGGGAAAGGGGAAGAATGTTTTGGGGTTGTGCCCCTTTACCTTCCTCTCAGTCCATCCAAGATCCATCCCCTTCTCACAGAGCCTCCCACATCCAGCTGGAAATTAAGTTCACCTCTCCAAAATGAACCAATCATTCAGAGCAAGAAATTAAGCGTACAACCTCTCCAAAAATGAATCCATCACTTACACAGAGCAAACCCTTCCAGGCAGAAGATATTAACCTTTGGACATCTTATTTTTATTAGGCTAGCTTGCCTGCTTGAGAGCAAGACCAGCTTTTCTGTTAAAATGCCAGGCCTTCTAGGCAACTTAATAAATACTCTTTGTATCGATGATGGTATATTTTCAAAGCGTAGCTAAGACTTTAAGGAAAGGAACCAGAAGTATAAAAAAGCACAAAGGGTTACAAGCTGTAAGCAAATGGCAAAGAACAGGGTAGATTAATGAAGCATGGAATTAGAGAGTTGTTGGGGAGGGTCTTTGTTGAAATGCATTGGTGATTTGTGAGAAGAATCATCTTCAGACTGACACAAACTGAGAATCCATCTCTTACTTGTCACTTTTTTCTTTCCTCCCCACATAAAGAACATTTAAATATACTGTTGTTTGAGTTGTCCCAAAGATTGCATAAAGCTTTTTCGAAAGTCGACATATCCTTTTATACTTCCATGAAAGAAGAAACTAAGAAAAAATTAGGAAATCATGTTCCTCTCTGCCGTCACAATCAGCCTACAAAACTTGTCATGGTTAAAAAAGAAGGTCCAAATAAGGTAATATACGCTTTTTGTCTAGGTTCTACTGATATATATATATATAAATAAATATATAAATATATATGTATATATGATCATATATATAGGCCCTACTGTGGCAGGTTTGAAAGGAGCCATTCTTTGCAGCTAGAGGGTAAAGCATATTATGCCAAGTGAACGGAAAAAGAATCCCAATTTCACTTTACGACCACCAAATTTTGTTGAAGGAAGGTGATCTGGTCAAGTATTTGGTAATGGTTGGGCTTTTTTTTTTTTTTTAGGAAGTGGTACAATAGTGAATTATACCAAACTAATTCTCTCTCTAACTTATTTGTAATATTATTAATAAATAACAGTCAAAATAGATTTCAGAATGCATGTTGACCTATTTCACAGGGGACTAATTTAAATAAATCAAATGTAAGTTCCTTTTTGTAAAGACAAACTTAAAAAGCAATCTATATATACCTCAGATATCCAAAACTGAACTCTTCATTTTCCCTCCCACATCCTCTCCTCCATCACCATTCCCAATCACAGTTGACACTACCATCCTCCCCTTCTCTCAAATCTATAATTTTGCCATCATTCCACATTCATCTTCCCACTACTCTGAAAACACCAATGGTTGCCTGTTCATCCTCACATCAAGCAGAAAGCGTGGCTTAGCGGAAAGAGTACGGGCTTGGAAGTCAGAGGTCATGGGTTCTAATCCCAGCTCTGCCACTTATCAGCTGTGTGACTTTGGGCAAGTCACTTAACTTCTGTGCTTCAGTTACCTCATCTGTAAAATGAGGATTGAGATTGTGAGCCCCACGTGGGACAATCTGATTACCTTGTATCTACCCCAGCACTTAGAACAGTGCTTGGCACATAGTAAGCGTGTAACAAATGCCATCATTATTATTATAAATTTCTGACCATTGGCATTAAGGCACTCAGCTCTCTCCCTGCTACTTATCCTCACCTCTCCCACTACACCCCAGCTCACACGCTTCATTCCTCTCAGAGAAACATTGGGTCATCTTCTCATCTTGCCACTAACCTCTCTCTCCAGCCCTCCTTTCTGCTTGAAATTCTGTTCCCCATCACATCTGGCAAACCACTGCTCTCTCCTTATTCCAGGTCCATATTCAAAGCAAAAAAAGATATTCTTTAAATTTAATTGGAAGTTGGAACAAATTAGGTGTGTATAGCAACACACTCATTAGAAAATCCTTCCTGTTGAGACTAAGATCTGCCAAAGTAGTTTAAAAAAGTTGCTCTTCGAAATGTAGATGAAAAAACAATTTCTGTGAAATGCTGGCTTTTTTGGTTTAGTTTTCTTACAGGCACAAATTGTCCCTCTTGTATTCAAAGATGCTTTTTATCAGTTATGTTACAAAATGATGTTGACTAACATAGGTAGACTCCAGGAGGGTTCTGGTTGTCTTGGCTTTTTAAATCAAAATTTGTCTTAATTCCTCTGTGGCTCAGTTTCCTCACCTGTTAAAGGGAGATTAAATCCTTGTTCTCCTTCCCCCTTAGACTGTGAGACAGAGACTGGGTTTTACCTGATTTTTCCCCAGCACTTAGTACAGTGCATGGCATAAAGTAAGCACTTAACAAATACCACGGTGATGATGATGATAAAGAATGTCTGGTTGTAAAATAAGACAAGTTTTGGAAAATAAAATGAAAATATTTAGGCCACAAATATTTCTGAATGAGGGCAGTTTATAAGGAATAATTGACGTAAAGCAATCTCCTATTGTATCTCTGACTCATTTTAACTGGTTTTCTTCCTCACAGGGCCGTCTCTTTTATACTTGTGACAGCCCAAAAGCTGATCAGTGTAATTTTTTTAAATGGTTTGACGAAGCCACCCCAACTAATTTGATGCAAGTGGAGTCTGGTCCCAGTCTGGTGCTGCATGACATAAAGAGTATTGGAACTTACTTACGATGCCAAAAGATTCCCCTGTATGAGGAATGTCGGCTTTTGATAAGGTATGTTATTTTTTGTGTTCTGGCCAAAAGGCACACATCTGATTGTGAATGGATTGGGTAAGATCTCACCCATGTCTATCAATAATGTTGGTATTTGTTAAGCGCTTACTATGATATCAATCAGTGGGTTACTAAATGAGCGCTTAGTAGGGGCCGGGCACTATTCTATCTAGTGCTGTGGCAACAAACCGTATCTGAATCTTTTCAAACTTGGAAGTTAGAAACCGTGATGCCAAAAACCTAGTAAAATGCCATGCATTCATTCATTCATTCAATGGTATTTGAGCACTTACTGGGTGCAGAGCACTGTACTAAGCACTTGGAAAGTACAATTCAGCAATAAAGAGAGACAATTCCTGCCCACACCGGGTTTACAATATAGTAGGGGTAAGACAGACATCAAAACAAGTAAACTGGCATCAATATAAACAGGATAGCTCAGTGCTAGCTCCTTAGCTAGGCACCCCAGGACTTCAGGTTAAGCCCCAAATGGATGATGATAGCCTAGGAATCCCCAAAACACCTGCCTAAGACGCAGGTCTCCCTACTACTACTGATGACCCGAGTGTGGGATCACTCAGTAAATACTGATGATGATGATCAAGCGGGATAGGGAGTAAAGAGCCAGGAACTGCTACTTTCCCAGGATTCTACATGGTCAGTGCTGTTCATTACAACCCCAAGGTAAAGCCCATACAGTAGTCCAGGGTAGAGAAAACAGGAATTTATATAGTTATACTGAACAATAAACACTTTCTACTTGGTAATGAACACATTCAGAACCGAAACAGTGTAGTACAATATCTCAGTATTTTAAAGGATCCCCTGATTCCCTCTCCAAATATTTTTAAGTCCAGTTTTTTCACCTTACTTGATTTTTGACTCTAAATGCATTTTCCTTTCATTTTACAGAAAAGGATATGAGTTTCAGAGGAGACAATTTGGCAAATCCAAGAAATTTGGCATTTCAGATGCCTCACTTCACAGTGACTCGAAAAGGAAACTGTATCTTAAACTGAGTAGGAAGGAGAATTCCTCTTCGTACAACAAAGGTAAGCTTACCTGGTCCTCTCAGTGGCTAATCTCACAGCTCATGTTTGGAAAATGTTGGATATTAATGTATGTTGTGGTCAATATCTCTCTCGATACAAAGAGAATTATGCATCATGTTAGCTCACTGTGGGCAGGGAATGAGTCTATTCTTATATTGAACTTTGAGACACTTTATACAGTGCCTTGCACCTAATAAGTGCTCAGTACATAGGATTGAATGAAGGAATTGTGTCTGCTTAAAGGTCCACCAAATTATGTTAAATGCCTTCTTTAAATAACCAGTAGTTTTTCTGAAACTTTGCAAAACACAGACCAGCAAACAGATTCTGTCTGCTTACGTCTCTTGTTTCTGATCTTTTTGAACCACTTGGAGTGTCAAACTCTGGCATTTGTTGAACTTGCGGACCAGGGGACAAATAAGCAAAGACAGGTAGGTAGGTCACTCCTCAAGTGCTAGATGACTGCTGAAGTTATGACTACCTTGCAATTAGAAGAAACCATGCTTTTTGAAATCGAAAAAAACCCATGGTTGCGGGTTCCTAGTACGATTTAAATGCTCTCGGTGTTTCCATGTTGCAAACACAGAGAATACCGTGGAAAAGAGACAGGAGAATTGGAAGGGGACAATGGTTTGGTGGTTAGATAGAGAAGGCAGAAAGCACAGCTCTATTCCAAAAATGCCACCAACAGGGACACTGTTCCTACCTTCTGTTTTCCCCTCTTTCTCCTTAAACATAAACCCTGAATCTGTTCAAATCAAGGCTTGAAGCTTGAACCCTTTCAATCTGAAAACAAATTAGGTCTGTATAGCAACACACTCATTAGAAAATCCTTCCTGTTGAGACTAAGATCTGCCAAAGTGGTTTAAAAAAGTTGCTCTTCGAAATGTAGATGAAAAAACAATTTCTGTGAAATGCTGGCTTTTTTGGTTTAGTTTTCTTACAGGCACAAATTGTCCCTCTTGTATTCAAAGATGCTTTTTATCAGTTATGTTACAAAATGATGTTGACTAACATAGGTAGACTCCAGGAGGGTTCTGGTTGTCTTGGCTTTTTAAATCAAAATTTGTCTTAATTCCTCTGTGGCTCAGTTTCCTCACCTGTTAAAGGGAGATTAAATCCCTGTTCTCCTTCCCCCTTAGACTGTGAGACAGAGAATGGGTTTTACCTGATTTTTCCCCAGCACTTAGTACAGTGCATGGCATAAAGTAAGCACTTAACAAATACCACGGTGATGATGATGATAAAGAATGTCTGGTTGTAAAATAAGACAAGTTTTGGAAAATAAAATGAAAATATTTAGGCCACAAAGGTGTGTGTGTGTTTTTAAGATGGGTTGGGAGAAGGATTTTTGAAATGTGACATTAGCTAGTATTCAGAATGGATTTGGAAATGTTTCAAAACCCTGCATTTAATTGTTTTCACAGATGATCTCTGGGTAATTTCAAAAACCCTAGACTTTGAATTGGATACTTTCATCGCATGCAGTGCTTTCTTTGGACCATCATCCAACGATGAGTTGGAGCTGATACCTCTGAAAGGCTTTTACCCTTCAAACTGGCCTTGCGATGGTAAGGTTTACTTTGCCAGTCAATCCATTAATAGTTACTTATTGGGTGCCTACTGAATGCGGAGTCTAAGTGCCCAAGAGAGTATGATAGAGTGAGAAAACTTAATCCCTGCCCTCAAGGGATAGGCTCAAAACCGTAGGAAGAAGAGAACGGAGAGGCGGATACAAGGTACCAAGTTTTTTTTAGTCTGCAAATTAAAAAAGAATAAAATGGTTAAGCTCTCTAATCAGGGCTAGAAACTTGGGAGGAACTACTATTTTCTATCTAGTGTGATCTCTTATATTATAAATTCCCACTCAAGGGCCGTCTATTTTACCCTGAGGTTAGTTGTGATGCAGCAGGGCGGATTGAGAAGCACCGTGGCCTAGTGGATAGAGCAGGGGCCTGGGTGTCAGAAGGACCTGGGTTCTAATCCCAGCCCCACCACTTGTCTGCTGTGGGACCTTCGGCAAATCGCTTAAAATCCCTGTGCCTCATTTCCCTCATCTTTAAAATGGGGATTAAGACCGTGAGGTTCAGTAGGGGACAGGGACTTTATCCAACCCAATTATCTTGCATCTACCCCAGCGCTTAGAACGGGGCCCGGCATATAGTGAGCGCTTAACAGATACCATTAAAAAGCGCCTGCTCCAGCGTTTCTTCGTGGTCTAGGGTGCCGTGGGGATTCTGGCAACTTCAGGGGAGCCTGGAGAGAAGGTCCCTAAAAGCGCCGGTCTTCAGGGCTCCGGGGAATCTACCAACTGAAAAATGAACGGGAAGCAATTCCCAACAAGACTCAGCAGGGGGAAGTGTTGCCGAGAGAAGGATTTTGGCAGCTCAGGTTCCCAGAGCTTTGAGATCCTGTCCCCAGCTGACCTCCACGTTGGCAACATTGCCAGGAACCCTGGAGACGTAATAAGTAGGCCAAGCCCCCCCGGAAGCCGGGCCATCAACCCCGAGAGCCCTCCGGCACACCGCCTCACCGTTCCTCCCTAGTTAATAATAATACTAATGAAGGTATTGGTTAGCGCTTACTAGGTGCGAAGCACTGTTCTAAGCGCTGGGGGGGATACCAGGTGATCAGGTTGACCCACGTGGGGCTCACAGTCTTCATCCCCATTTTACAGATGAGGTCGCTGAAGCCCAGAGAAGTGAAGTGACTTGCCCAAAGTCACACAGCTGACACTTGGCTGAGGCAGAGTCAGAACCCACGACCTCTGACTCCCAAGCCCGGGCTCTTTCCGCTGAGCCACGCCGCTTCTCTGTTGCTCCAAAATGTAGCGTAGGCAGGAGAGAGTGCTGGGGGAGGCTGGGGGAGGGATGGTATATTAAAATCTTCCCTTTGCTTTTCATCACGGGAAGGCAATGGATTGGGTCAGTTCTCTGAACTCCTGGGCCTTAACGAAAATCAACTTTACTCCACTGTAGCTCCTTTCTTCCAGAGCAGTTTCACATCCATATGTCATCTCTTTAGCCTCTGGGGCAGGGACAAGGTATTTTTATCCACCTGAATAGTTCGGGAAACTGGAACAAGAGAAATTGTGATTTTTTTTTTCCCCCCAACCCACAGTGAAAAGCAAAGCTGCTATCAGAACGTAGAATTGCTGGCTTCCAACCCAGTGCTTTTTCCTTGGTTTTCATTTCCCAGACAGGCTGCTGTTGGCTGAGAATGTCACTACATCCATTTCACCTGAGAAACAGCGTGGCTTAGTGGAAAGAGCCCGGGCTTGGGAGTCGAGGTCATGGGTTCTAATCCCAGCTCCGGCCACTTGTCAGCTGTGTGACTTTGGGGAAGTCACTTCACTTCTCTGTGCCTCAGTTACCTCATCTGTAAAATGGGGATTAAGACTGTGAGCCCCACCTGGGACAACCTGATAACCTTGTATCATTTCCCAGCACTTAGAGCAGTGCTCGGCACATAGTAAGCGCTTAATAAATACCATTGTTATTGTATGGAAAATAACTGATAGGGTAGCTTTTTTTTTCCCCGAGATCATTTTACAAATATTCAGCCAATCTTTTTCAAAGTAAAAATTTGTTTCTTGGGTTGAAGCTGTAGTTCTGAGCATTTTGGGAGAAATAAATACTCTGGAATGTTTTCTTGTAAAAAAAAAAAATTAATATCAGAAGCCTTAACATTTAAATCCGAAAGAAGAATTCAGGTTTAAGTCCGTTTAAGGAGAACTGACAATAATAATAATCGACCATAGAATAAAGTATTTTTACATAGTGTTTGTTAAGTGCTTCCTGTGTGCCAGGCACTGTATTATAGCCCCTGGGGTGGGTGGGACTACAAGCAAATCGGGTTAGACACAGCCCCTCTCCTATATCGGGCTCACAGTCTTAATTCCCATTTTACAAATGAGGTAACCAAAGCAGAGAAGTGAAGTGGCTTGCCCAAGGTGACCCAGTAGACAAGTGGCATCGCTGCCTGAGCTGGGATTAGAACCCATGACCTTCTGACTCGCAGGCCCTTGCCCTATCCACTAGGCCATGCTGCTTCTCCAGATTTAATACCTTGACTTTTTACCTAGAGATGATATTTAAGCATGAACTTTGAAAAAACTACAATAATCAGTAGCTGAACAGTGAAAGTACCATTTAATATGGTTTTTTGTTTTTTTTAAAGAAACCCAATTTCATCAGCACAGTGTTCACATCGTGTTATCACTTTCTTATATCTCTTTCTAGTGGTGGTTCATGCGTTGCTGGTTTGTAATGCAAGTTCAGAGTTGACCAGTTTGAGAAATATGCAGGAATACTTTTGTCCCTCCACTCTTCCTCTAATGCAGTACTTGCTAACACTGTAAGTATCTAAAGCCCATGGTATCAGGAATAATATTAGAAAAACGGAAACTAGGTTGAAGAACCCAATCATAAAGTATTGTTTGAGGATTGCTTAAACTGTTGTCAGGAAAATTTAGAGAAAGGAATTTTTTATTATTAATAATATTACTACATTTAGTGTGTATTTACTTATGTCATGATATGTACTAAGTCCTAGGGTAGATGCAAGGTAATCAGATCAAACAGTCCCTTTCCCAAGGTGTATGTTGAATCTGAGTAGGACAGTATGTCAAAAGTTTTACAGTAAGCTACATACTTTTATAATAATAAAAAAATACAGATAGCACACCAACACTTTCATGTGCAATTTACCAAAAAATTATGGGCATATTCTGAAACAAACAAGGTTTGAATCTCTCAAATAGAATAAGGAAAATTCAGTAGCCTCTCCATTTGTCTTCTCCAGTTTACTTTCTGGTGTCAGTTTCTTTTGCCCTTACACCAAATTTTACTGTCTAGTTAATACTTTTATTTGGTTTTATAATGACTGGAAGGTCGAGAGGCATTATAATTCCTCGCAGATATATTAGAGTATGTCATGTACATTAATGCTGAGTCTGCAGTTGTTCCATCTCCTCCATTTGAATAAGATGAGTGGCAGTTGGGAAGAGGTAAGCTCGTGGAAACAGTCACGCTTTATATTCATTTTGGAATAGAATTTGATCCATTAGTCCAATTTTAACCCAATTGCAAGGCATTGAAAATGTCAGTGTCTTTAATGTCGTTTATTAAGTAATCTAATGATTTGTTCCCTTGGCCTGATTACGCCAAGCTCCTAGATTTAGCCCGAATTTACTTTCTGCCTTTAATTGCTGGATTTGTCCTAGGTCTTCTCCAAGTGAACCTACTAATAAAAGAATAAACCCGAGAAAATTTATCCCGCCAGCCTTCAGTGCAAATATAACTAAGAGCCATAGTCTTCTCAGCTCAGAAGCAGCATTACAACTAGCCAGTCAAGTGATTCAGTCATTTCAACTGAACCCCGATCAAGCTACCGCTCTAATTCAGATCGCTCACAGGATGGCCTCCTGTGAAAGTGTTGCTGAACCAGCGGAACAATACACCTTACCTATCACCGTCATACATGGTAAGAAGCAAGAGACTGTCCAGACCACTTAGTCACAGACCTCCCTATCGACTATGATTCCATGTCTGCTCTTGCCATTCTCTTTGTATATAGATATCTCAAACTCTGGCCAGAAAGAAGAAAATTCAATCATAACGATCGTGGTATTTATTAAGCGTTTAAGATGTACCAGGCACAGTACTAGGTATTGGGGTGGATACAGGCAAATTGAGGACACAGTCCCTGTCCCATATGGGGCTGACAGTCTCAATCCCCATTTTACAGATGAGGTAACTGAAGCACAGAGAAGTGAACTGACTTGCCCAAGGTCACACAGCAGACAAGTGGCAGAGCCGGGATGAGAACCCAAGAGTTTATTCTTTTTCTCCTCATTTGTTTCTGCGCCAAAGCAAGTCAGCTACACATCACAGAATTCTACCTAGATCACGCCGTATCCATTGCTAACTGAATGATTTTGCAATTGAATCAGCGCAACATTTTCTCGGCCGTTTGTGTGATTGGCTCCTCCTGGGGGTTCGGGCTCATGTCCCACCTGTTACCTCTCTAGTCCACCCACCGGTCAATCCACTGCTGTTGATTCAGTGGAAAGAGCACTGCTCTGGGAATCAGAAGACCTGGTTTCTAGTTCCAGTTCTATGCGTTGGGACTATATCATCAGCAGGGAAGGTTTTTGAGTAAAGAATCACCCGGGGTGTTCCACAAGGTGGATAGACCCAACAAAAAACCTGACAAATAACTGGCAACTGTAGACAGCAAAAGACGGCGCTCTTCATTCCTCTTAAGCTAACCTACTCATGGGGCCTCCTTCTCTTCTCTGACCCTTCACCACATTCCCTCCTTGCTTTTCAAACCCAAAAGACCCCAGCTCTCCACATCTTCAAAGCCTTTCTAAAAATCACCTCTCCTTCAGAAGGTTAATTCATTTTCCTCAGTCAATTGATGGTATTTACCGAGCGTTTACTGTATGCAGAACACTGTACAAAGCACTTGGGAGAGTACAGTACAACAAATTGGTAGACACTGTTCTTTCCCCATCTCATTATTATTATTACTCTTATGGTATTTGTTAAACATTTACTATGTGCTCAGCACTGTTCTAAGCGCAATGTCCCTTGATACCTCCTTCCATACTACCAAAGCGCATCAAGCGCTCTCTCAATCATTAATTCATGTACATATTCCTTTTTCTTTCACCTCTCTAATTTATTTTAGTGTCCTTCTCCAGGCTGTAGTGTAAGCTCCTTTAAGGCAGGGATCATGTCTTTTTTTATTGTGCTCTTCCGAGCAGTTAGGACAGTGACAGTCGGTGTTCAGGAAATGCTATAAATTCATTGGAAATCATGTCTCTGCCTGGGCTTTTTCAGTAATTCGTATCCCAGTGGCATATTAACCTCTTCTTAAATTGCTCCCAGGTCGGAGGGAGCTGAATTCTGTGACTAGAACTACCATGACTAGATAAGTGTTTTTGTAGAGTTTTACATGTATTTTCCTCATCTTGATTCTGCTTGTTCTCCGTTTTCATATCTCACTGCTTTTGGTCTTTTCTCTTTCATCCTTAAGTCACTTTCAGTCATCTTTAATCTCTCCTCCCATTTGGCATCTTCTTTCAACTTCTTTCTGCGTGGCTCAGAGGAAAGAGCCTGGGCTTCGGAGTCAGAGGTCATGAGTTCGACTCCCGGCTCTGCCGCTTGTCAGCTGTGTGACTGTGGGCAAGTCACTTCACTTCTCTGTGCCTCAGTTACCTCATCTGTAAAATGGGGATTAACTGTGAGCCTCACGTGGGACAACCTGATTACCCTGTATCTACCCCAGCGCTTAGAACAGTGCTCTGCACATAGTAAGCGCTTAACAAATACCAACATACTTTTTAAATCATTTTTGTCTGCCCTTGTTATTTTTCCCCCAACTTCCACCTGGACCCTCGCCACCTTTTTCAACATCACCTCCTTGACCCTTCATTTCTTTCTTGGTGTGTGTTTTTACTCTGTGCTCTTTTGTCGTGAAGCCTGTATCTGTAATGACTGTCTCTTCTGCAGGCAAGTTTTATTCAGGGCTAAGATGCATAATTCCTTGGGAAATAGTAATTTGTTAAATTGATCCTTCTGCATTGATTTTTAAGTCTTTAATTCTTGGGAAATAATAAATCATTTAACTTGGATCACAGCACTTAATGGTATGATCTACTTCAAATTAAGGTTTTGTCAATTTTTGAGGCATTGAAAAAGGTATTTTCATTTTTTTTTATGGTATCTGTTAAGCGCTTACTATGTCCTAAATGCTGGGGTAGGTACAAGTTAATTAGGTCGGACAAAGTCCCTGTCCCCACTTGGGGCTTACAGTCTAAGTAGAAAAGTGAACGGGTATTTAATCCCTATTTTACATTTGAGGGAACTGAGGCACAGAGAAATGAAGTGACTCACCCAAGGTCACACAACAGACTAGTGGCAAAGCCTGAATTAGAACCCAAGTTGTTTTGGCTCCTAGGCCTGTGCTTTTTCCACTAGGTCATGCTGCTTCTCCAATTTATAATCTTTTCGATTTATTATTGATCTGGGTCTATGTGACCCACCCCAGTGTTTGCAGTCCCTGCAGAAGGAAGAACATTTGCAGAGAAGTAGACAGAAGAGTTGCACGCCAAGTACAGTTGCCAATATACTCTAAATAAAAGCTTATAAAAAACAGATTTCCTTTCTTTTCCTTTGCTACCAGCAAATTAACATCCTTCTAATTTGTGTTACTCCCTGAATGAATACAAAAGATGATGTCTTAAATGTGATATCTTTACATAACTCAGAATGGAAGATTAATGATTATCTGGTAAATGTGGTTTAGGTTACCTCTAACTTAGGTCATCTGGGCCACAAATACTGCTTTTCCTTCTGTCATCTGGGTAATCACAGGGTAACAGTGCTTTCTGAAATGTACTCAATCTTCCCAAATCTCCTTGATATTTTCTCTCTCCCAATACAACTCTAGGTGTTTTTGGAGCTGGAAAGAGTTATCTGCTGGCAGTGGTGGTTTTGTTCCTTGTACAGCTCTTTGAAGAGAGTGAAAGGCCCACAAGTCCAAATCCAAGATCATGGAAAATTCTGATCTCCTCCTCTACTAATGTTGCTGTGGACAGGGTACTTCTTGTGTAGGTATCTTTTTTTTTATTTAAATGGCTAAATGACATTGCTTGTTTTAGCACTGTTTCAGATAACCAAATTATTTCAGTCTTTCATTCTGTCTTTTTCCATTTAATCCCTGGCTTAGGGGTTGATAGTGTCAACCCTAAGCCAGAAAGGTTTCAGGAATATGGCGATTTATTTAGAGATATGGAGAATGACATGCAACCTGTCCTTCGGAACTGCCGAAGGGACCGCTTTTGCAGGCTTATGCTTATGCTCCCTAGATTTTTCCTGCACCGCCACACTCCTGGCAGAATCTCCGTTAGTGATTCCACTTCCTACTTCTTTCTTTCACACCCCCAAGAAGACCCAAAGCCACAGCTAACTTTGCACCGTGACTGTGCTGGGAGTGAGGATCTGGTAGAGGATCTTGGGTTCCTCACGAGGGGGTGTGGAAAGATTCTCTCAATCCCTTGGAGTTCAAGAGGGACACCTCTGCAGTCTTTGTTTGGGCATAGAATGGTTAAAAATATGGGTCCTGTGTGAGTTTTTTCATCCATTCAGTCACCCAAAGGTGAATTTCACTGACAGTAGCCTTTCTGAGCAAAAAAGACAACAGTATACAGAAAAACTGATATAACCCGGTTACATTTCTAGAAAGAGTGGTTCTATCATGAGTGATTGTATTGTGGGGTACATATACCTTTTAAATCTAAGCACAGTGTTAGATTCCATTACAGTCCCATCCCCTTCCTGATGACCAAGAATGACAGGTAAGTAAACATTCACCAAAAGTGCTTCTCTGTACCCTTCCATACCCTCATTCCATCCTTCCCTCTTTCCAGTGGCTTTTCCTCCACCCAGGCCCTGCACCTGAACTTGGCCCTACCTACCCCTCCTCGGTGCCAGGATAATTTAAAAAGGAAAAAAAAAAAACCTAATATTAGTGACAAGCATAGAAGCAGTCCTTCATCCCTCCCCTCGTAGTCCCGCCTCTCGGCCCCAACCAAAGCTGTCGGGGACAGGGGTGGAGATGGGGCTGGTGGGGACGATAGCAGCAACCACAGTTTGGAAGAGGACGGTCCAGTCATCCCTCCCTTTCCCTCTCCTCTCCCATCCCACCCTAGTCCATTCCTGTCCCTGGTATTTTAACTTTGACCATGAGCAGGAAGATTGGCGATGATCATGCTTGTCTTGTAGTGGCAGCCACAGGAATTTACAATGGTTAGTTTGAAAAAAAAATATTCATTCAATCGTATTGACCGATCACTGTACTAAGTGCTGGGGAGAGTAAAATTATAACAATAACCAGACACATTCCATGCCCATAATGAACTTACAGTCTAGAGGAAGAGATTACAGTCTAGAATAAAGGAGGTGGGGACAGAGCTGAAGGGAGGCCAAGTTTAGGTAATTGATTTCTCCGCAGTTATCGGACATAACGTCAGGGCTGTAATTTATGTACACTGGGGTCGATCAGTAAGTAGGGCAAGAGTTATCCCTGGATGGCACACGTAATGCGGTGGTCCCCGCCCAGGGCACACACATATAGCAAATTCATTATTTAATTTCATTTTTTTTTAATAGAGAATCACTTGTTTAAAATCTGTTTCATGTTCCATTTCCAAAATGGATGAAAGTATGTCTTTTCTTCCTTGAAGGCTACTCAGTTTGGGATTTGAAAAGTTTATCAGAGTTGGGAGCATTCGGAAAATTGCCAAGCCAATTCTACCATACAGGTAACAGTGCCATTTTCTTCAGGAGACCAGATGGGGCTGATCTTGAGGAACACGAAGGCTTCAGATGGGAGTAATATTGTTACGAGGGGAGGAGTAAGAGAGGAATGTGTGTGCCCACGCAGCTTCGGGGACTTGCTCGGGCCAGGTCTTTGCTGGACCACCGGCCAGGTTTCCATAGCGACTGCAGGTGCTTCCTCAGCGTCAGAGGCTGGAGATGATGCTGTGGGCGCTGAGGGCCCTGTGGGGACTGAAAGAGAGGCTCCCCATTGAGGAGTTTCAAACTGAGGTTGGGCTCCATAACGGTGAGTATGGGCTTAACCGGTCCTCACTGTCTCCCCTGCCTTCAGTCCCACACTCATGAGTGTGCTTGGTCTGGAATAGGAAGTTTCCACCCCTGGTCCGGAGGAAAGACCGAGGCCTCGACCCAATAGCTGATAATAAAATGAGCAAATATATAATAAACCACATACTATGAGTAGCAGTTCAAGGATAGTTCTGGCAAGTTGAGATTTTTGTCTTTGTGGGTGACCAAAGAGATACTTCCTTTACAATATATGTACATTAAAATGGTAGGGCATTTTTTTCTAGCCTTTTACCCAATGGGAATAAACAGTGCATTCCTAAATAGAGTTGGAGTAGGAGGGGAAAAAGGAATGTCCTGCCATCAGCAGGAGATATGGACCCTTTCCCTCAGTACAGTGATTCACACATAGAAAGTGTTTAATAAATTTTGTTGTTACTACTTATCCCATCACAGTCACACAATACTGCTCCTATCATTAAATAACTTTTTGCCTTAAGGAATCTTTTAATGTTCCAGTCTGAACTTGCTATTGAAAGTAGAAGCTATTTCTCTTTGTTCTGCTCTTTGCTATTCTTTACTAAGGCTACCCTTATTGACATAGGTTCATCATTGATAAGATCAAGCAAATCAGGCAGGAGGTCACTGCTTTGAACATGAAGGGAGAGATGTTGGCCTTTTTAAGTTATGCAATATTCTTTTGGTTGCATCCACAAAAAAGCTATATGCCCTAATTATGTTTTGAAAATATGTTTTCAAAGCTTACATGCTGGCTCAGGAAATGAAAATGAGCAATTAAAAGAGCTACATGCGTTAATGAAAGAAGACTTGACTGCTGTGGAGAGGGTATATATAAGAAAAAGTATTGAAAAGCACAAGTTGGGCACCAACAGAGAACTACTAAAACAGGTACTTGGAAAAACATCTCAGAATGGTTTTATTTTCATCTGAATCTAATTTTGTCCAATATAGGAGATTCTTGTCAGAATCCCACAAAGCAGTAAAATATAAGTTTTCCCTGAACAAGCTGTTTCTATTATTGTATAGTCACACTGTCAGTTCCTTCAAACATGAAACTTTTCTTACAGTTATTTAGATAAACTCCCTTTCAGATCCATGCAGCAGAGTCATTACTGATGCTAAGAAATGTATTCTCCTAGGAATATGACAAAGAAAAGAATCAAGTGCAAGTTTGTATAAAGTGGGGAAGGAACTTCTAGACTGAGCCCGTTGTTGGGTAGGGATTGTCTCTATCTGTAGCCATATTATACTTTCCAAGCACTTAGTACAGTGCTTTGCACACAGTAAGCACTCAATAAATGTGCTTGAATGAATGACCTTAAGTTAGCAATATGAACCCATTAAAGAAAGGCATATTGAGTTAAAGTATATGATTATAATATACCTCATTTTTGGTATAGTGCTTTCATTTTTCCAAACTGCTTTTCTTGTCCCTAAAAGTTAGGAAAAGGCAGGTATTATCGTGTCCATTTTATGGATGAAGAAACTGAGGCAAAGAGAAATTGTAACACTCGTCCAAGTCACACAGCAGGCCAGTGTCTGCCAGTGGCACAGCCCAGACCTGAACTCAGTTCTCCCAACCCCCAGTCCTAAACTCTTTCCTCCAGACTCCACTGCCTCTCATTCCTTTTTTAAAGGGCTTATTCATTAGAAAGCAAAGAGGTTAGTTCATGGATGACACTTTCACTTTACATAGCTATTTTAGGAAGATTGTCTTTATCTTACAATTTCTCAACTCCTCAAAGTCTTACATTTTAGGTCATTCTTGTGTTTCTAATTTTCAATTAATAAAGGAAGATATTTTCTGACAGATGATTGTGTAATGTTTTATAAAATGCATATTCTTCATAATAGCCCTAATGTAGCGATAATATCAAGTTGTATGCCTAATTAAAGAAATGTTCTAAGGGTCAATCTTTTAAGTCTTTGCAAAAAATATTTTACAGGTAGTACACCTGTAATAAACAAATGCAACAAAGCTAAGTACTTAGTTAACACCCCCCCCCCCAAATTTACATCCTTAAAGCCAGAGTAAAATAGCACATTGTAAATTTCTAAGGCAAAGTATTTGTCATCTTCATGGAGGTGGCATAGGCTTTTCTGTAATTGGAGGGCAATACTTGATCCAATTGGGGAAAAAATTATTTTAATTTAAATGTGTTATTTTGTTCCCAGTTTTTGTTCAGCACTGCAGCTGGCAAGTGTTGGATAGGGAGTTTTAAGCAAGATTCCAAAAGAGCAAAAGAGGAGCTCATGCTGAGGTCTGATCATTTTTCAAACATAGAAAAATATAGAACTTTAGAGCTTTCTATGGAAAAATTGGGAATGAAAGTCAGATCTTTTTTGTCCCTTGAGGTAAATTGCTTTCAGACCTTCCAACAAGCACCCCAGTTAAGTGCCTGCATTTTCATCCCCAAAATGGGACCGAAGGGGAAAAATGAAGGTGTACCTATTGAATTTATGTAGACATATTTAGAAGAGTGCAGTGATAATCTACAGTTTTGAATACATATTTTTAATGTCATGAAGTTTTCACTTCATATAATGGGATTCAACAATCCGTATAGTATCTGAGAAAGCTAGATCAACTATCCTATAGTTTACATTTTAAATATGGATACTATAAGGTATTAGACTGTGAGCCCATTGTTGGGCAGGGATTGTCTCTATCTGTTGCCAAAATGTACATTCCAAGCGCTTAGTACAGTGCTCTGCACACAGTAAGTGCTCAGTAAATACGATTGAGTGAATGAATAACAATAATTGTGGCATTTAAGTACTCACTATGTTCCAAGCACATGGTCTAAGGGGGAAGGGGGACAGGGAGTGTATCCCCATTTTTACAAGTGAGAAAACTGAAGCACAGAGCAGTTAAATGACATGGTGAGCGAGTGCCCAAGCAAAGATTCGGGCCCACGCCACCTGACTCCCAGGCTCATGTGGTTTTCAGTAAACGACACTGCTTTTTGTAGGGAGCCTAAGTGATTCACATCGTCTCTAGTAGTGCTCTAGATTGCAGATGGAGAGCGGGGCGTTCTGGGAGAGATGTGTCCGTGGTGTCGCTATGCGTCGGAAACGACTCGACGGCATAAGACAAGACAAGTACTCTATCAGAGAGGCGGTGCCTTCTCTTCACTAAAAGATATCGCCTTGTACTACCTCAGCAATCCTCAACACTTGATGCCTTAGGTCTGCCGACCGATGCCTATAGCCTCATTGACCGTAAGCTCGTTGCGGGCAGGGAGCTTGTCTACCAACTCTGTTGTATTGTACTCTCCCAAGAGCTCAGTACAGTGCTCTGCATACAGTAAGTGCTCAATAAATACCACTGATTAATGATAACATTCTTTTCTGAACTGTAGGTACGAGTAGTTGGAGCTACCTGTGCAGCCTGCCCATTTCCATGCATGAATAATCTTAAATTCCCAGTAGTCATCCTGGATGAGTGCAGTCAGATCACAGAACCCGCGTCTCTTCTTCCCATTGCCAGGTAAAGCTACTTTGAAAAGTTTCTGTTTGCAAAAGACTTCATCATCTCGATCCGATACACCAGTAACCCCTCGTCGTCTCTCCCAGTCATCCTGAAATGCACAGAAACCTTCTTCCACAGAAAAAAAAAAAAAGATTCTTACCCAACTGAATGAAAATGCCGTGGTCTGGATTTCTTTTTTTTTTTTTTTTAAAAAAAGGAATAATGGAGAAGGAAATGCTTCCCCCGCTGCAAAGAAGAGGAAGTGTTCTGGACCCCAGGTTGACCTCATAGAGACAGGGTGCCTATACCTTGTGGGTGGGAGCCTATCAACCATCTCTACTGTATTGTACTTCCCTACAGTGCTTGGCACACAGTAAGCACTCAGTAAAATACCACTGAGCGACATTAACGGTGCTATTTGTTGAGGCCTTACTATGTGCCAAGCACTGTTCTGTGCACTGGGATAGATACAAGGTAAATCAGGTTAGACGCAGTTCTTGTCCCACATGGGTCTCACAGACTAAATCCCCATTTTACAGATGAGGTAACGGAAGCCCAGAGCAATGAAGTGGTCACATAGCAGACGTGGCAGAGCTGGGATTAGAACTCACATCCTCTGACTTCCTAGGCCCATGCTCTTTCCATTAGGCCACGCTGCTTTTCTAATAACGCGCTACCTACAAGGTCCCTCAGACAGCAGATCTACTGAAACCAAAGTGAAAGTATATGAAACCCAGCTAGATTTTAGCATTATTGGTAGTCACCAAATCTACCAAGCCATGGTGTTTTTATTGAGTCCTCTTACTGGAAGCCAAAAAGGAAGACAGAGGGAGTCTGCTACTTGGAGCAGCCTACTCCTGGTCAACTGAGGTGTGCGGTAGGGAATTTTTCTAAAGCTTCACATCTTCCTTTCTGACATTCAGTAAAGTTTTGGAGACATCTTGGTCACCCCTAACCCAGACCCTGGAGAAAACACTTCAGTGACTGATAAATCTTTGGCAGTGCCTCAAAAATGTGAAACTAGCAGTCAGATCAATTATCAGTGTGTGTATAGACCTGGGGCCTAATTCTGAATACAGAGAAGTGCTCCCTTTGTGGAAACCTACCCATCTATCAACAGAGATAGACACAAACCCGAGGAAACGCTTCCCGAGGTAGGCAAGGATGGATAAATGTAAGCAACCTGAAGCAGATGTTCCCTTTACGAGTTGAGGAGGGTTCTCTGGCGGATAACCTGGGTCCCGATAAGACCTAGTTTGACTTTCCAGAAACTAGGCATGGGACCGAATTCTGACCTAAAGGACCCAGACAGAACTTTTACGTTGAAAAATGAGCATAAAGTCAGAGCAGCATATTTTACTGGTAGATGAAAGTGTCCTTTCCCTTTGCAACAAATAATTTTTGGTAAATGAAAGTAATGGAACCTTGGATGTGCTGAGAGGTTTTTGGTCGTGTTTAGCTTTTATGCCGCATCTTTGAAATTCTATGCTTTGCACTTGAAGATGCCCCGACGATGAAATTCTGTTCATAGGTTTGAGTGTGAAAAATTAGTTCTTGTCGGAGACCCTAAGCAGCTGCCTCCAACAATTCAAGGTTCAGATTGTGCTCACGATAATGGATTGGAGCAGACTCTTTTTGACCGGCTCTGCACAATGGTAAGTACACCATTTTACAGAGACTACGATGTTAAGTTTCTTCCGAGCCAAAGTCATCGAAATACGTCGATGGCGAGACACTATATTTTGAGTGGTAAATTGCTTTCCCTTTTTAAAAAGGTTTTTGACACCATCACAGCCTGAGCCCTAAGTGTTCCGTGAAAAAAATTATTTTGAACGGGTGGATCATCATTGATTTATTGTAAGCATCGACTGTAGAGAGCTAGGTACTAGGCGTTCTCAAGGGGGCATATCAAAGAGAGCAAACGTTACCTTTCCTCTTCCCCTCTCCTTCCCACTTCCACTGTGGGATGAGGGGGGGTTAAGCGAGGACAACTGTAAACCTGTGGGAGAGGGAAGAATTCATTCATTCCTATTTATTGAGCACTTACTGTGTGCAGAGCACGGTACTAAGTGCTTGGGCGAGTACAAGAGAACAATAAACAGACATTCTCTGCCCCCAAGGAGCTTACAGTCTAGAGAAGGGAGATAGCTCCATGGACAACCCTGGCGTCAACCCCCCAATTGTCTCTGGGGGTGCTCAGGATCCTTCCCTCTAGATTGTGAGTTCATTGTGGGCAGGGGCCACGTCTCATGTTTTATTGTACTCTCCCAAGCACTCAGCACAGTGCTCTGCACACAAGCGCTCAATAAATGTGACTGACTTCCACTGCCTCAGTCAGCTTTCAAATGGAGCGAGCCGCCTGGAACTGCAGCTAGAAGCAGGGCACAGGCAACTCTGTCACTCAGCCCCGAACGCTCTTCGGAGAGGCAAGACCCAAGAACGGGCAGAGGATGGGAGGGATTGGGTTCTGGGCCACTGGTCGTGCCCCTTTCGGGGCTGTGACCCAGGGCAGTGCCCTACCGTAGCCCACCACAGACCCTGATATCAGATTTTACAGGAGTGTGGTTCTGTTTTTTAAAACACGCATTTTAGTTCCTAAATTTCCTCCATGGAGCAGCAAAGCAGCCTGGTCTAGTGGATAGAGCATGGGCCTGGGAGTCAGAAGGATCTGAGTTCTAATCCTGGCTCCACCACTTGGCAAGTCACTTCACTTCTCTGTGCTTCAACTCCCTCATCTGCAAAATGGGGATTAAGACTGTGAGTCCATGGGACGGGGACAGTTTCCAACTCCATTATCTTGTATCTGTCCTAGCGCTTAGAACAATGCCTTCATAAGTGTTCAACAAACGTTATTACTGTTAACAATAGGAATAATATTGGCTTGCTCCAGAAATCTCATCAAGAATATGATTTCTGTTTAGAAGCCCAAGACTATTTATCCATCCCCAAACAGCACAATTTTGGCTTTGGAGATATTTGGTACAAGGTTTTGCAGCAAAGATTTTGGGTGGGTTTGAAGTTGAAGATTTTGGGTGGGTTTTTTTTCCATTATTGGGATTTTCTTTCATTAAAAAATGAGTTACTTTGGCTTGAAATTTCCAAGGGTCATCATGCGGTTCTTCTGCGAACACAATATCGCTGTCACCCCGCCATCAGTGCCATAGCCAACGACCTGTTCTATGAAGGAAACCTGATAGATGGCATTTCAGAAAGGGACAGAAGCCCTTTATTGGATTGGTTACCAACACTGTGTTTCTATAACGTTAATGGAACGGAACAGGTAAGTGACGAATAACCTCGATGCTGACAGAGAAGGCTGGGTTTATACGATACTGGTTCTATTTTACTTGCCAGGCTTGTGGGATTTGCGTGTAATTTTTCAGAGATGCGTAATTTCAGACCTATTTCCTAATCCAGATCGGAAGAGATAACAGCTTTCATAACCTGGCAGAAGCTGCTTTTACACTCAAATTGATTCAGTCACTGATTGCGAGCGGAATAGAGGCATCAGCGATTGGCGTGATAACTCTGTACAAATCACAGATGAATCAGGTTTGTATTGCACTGAGCAAAATGGGGTAGTAAAATATCGGTTCAAAATAGTTTTTAAAAGCCTATGTATTTTGCATGAGTTTTTTGGAATTTCAGGATTTTTAAAAAGCTAGTAATTATTTACAGGGTGGGAACGGAAGTGTTCTGATTTTAATAATGATGCTATTTGTTAAGCGCTTACTTTGTGCCAAGCACTGTTCTAAGCGCTGGGGTAGATGCAAGGTAGTGAGGTTGTCCCACGACAGTCTTAATCCCTTACATTTCATTGCAGCTGTTAGAAAAAGAATGCATATTAAATTAGGATGGGGAACCTTTAGGTTGGGATGGAACCTCTGTTTTCCAAAAGTGACTTCCTCTGTATAGAGTGCTAGATACTACTGTATTTATGAATAAATTTCTTCTAGCTTTTGGTCTTAAAAGGTACTCTTTCGATATATCATTTGAATCAATCGATGGTCTTTACCGATCTCTTACTGTGTGCAAAGCACTGTACTAAGCACTTGGGAGAGTATACAGTACAATAGAGTTGGTAGAGAAGCAGCGTGGCTCAGTGGAAAGAGCATGGGCTGAGGAGTCAGAGGTCATGGGTTCTAATCCTGGCTCTGCCACCTGTCAACTGTG
Organism: Ornithorhynchus anatinus; assembly: GCF_004115215.2. Classification (NCBI taxonomy): domain Eukaryota; kingdom Metazoa; phylum Chordata; class Mammalia; order Monotremata; family Ornithorhynchidae; genus Ornithorhynchus; species Ornithorhynchus anatinus. Next base: position 34,559,521 of record NC_041739.1, read on the forward strand.
TGACTTTGGGCAAGTCACTTGACTTCTCGGTGACTCAGTTTCCTCATCTGTAAAATGGGTATTCAGACTGTGAGCCCCACGTGGGACAACCTGATTACCCTGTATCTACCCCAGCGCTTAGAACAGTGCTCGGCCTATAGTAAGTGCTAAATACCATCATTATTATTATTATTATTATTAGACAGTGATCCCTGCCTACAAAGGAGCTTACAGGCTAGAGAAGGAATCCAGGATTGATTCTGTTTATTAGAAAAGCCTAATCAGTAATGGATAAATGATCATATTTAATATTGCTTCATTGTTGATTTCATTGAATTGACATTTCCCTGTCTTCTAAATTTGATAACATTAATCTAGAAATTGAGGTGTGGCCTGAAAAAGAGTAAGGGTTATAAAAGAATTAAGCTTAAAAATTAGGTAAATAATCATTCAGTGGTATTTATTGAGCACTTACTTGTGCAGAGCATTGCACTAAGCACTTTGTTGGACTGTTTTCTGAGTTGGGAGACATGTTCCCTACCTGAAAAGAGCTAAAGGGGAATATAAATAAATATTTAAAAAATGTATAACATATAGGTAGATAAGACAGAGTACCCCAGCTTTTTACACCTAGACATCTTGATTTTGAGTCTAGTTGGTGCATATGCCCAAATTCACCTATTCTTCAATCAGGAAGAAATGAGCCTAATAAATAGAATTTGGGGTGTGTTCTTTTAAAGTTTTGTTGTCTTTCTTCCACAGCTTTGTAATTTATTCAGTGCTGGACACTCAGATTATCCCAATATTAAAGCCGTTCAGGTGTCCACTGTAGATGCTTTTCAGGGAGCCGAGAAGGAGGTCATCGTACTGTCTTGTGTGAGGACAAGGCAATTTGGATTCATAGATTCCGAAAGAAGAACGAATGTTGCGCTGACAAGGGGGAAGAGGCACTTGTTAATCGTGGGCAACGTGGCCTGCTTGAAGAAGAACAGACTGTGGGGAAATGTAATCCAACATTGTGAAGGTAAAATGGGAAAGGTCTTATACTTAAAAATTCATTATTGAAAATGCATGTTTTGCTTGTTGAGTGGAAAACTCATCCTGGTTGGATTACCTTCCTGGAGTAGCCTGAGCAACTTTTCATGTACATTCCAAGCGCTTAGTACAGTGCTCTGCACATAGTAAGCGCTCAATAAATACTACTGAATGAGTGAATGAATGAATAACGCCAAGCCACCTTGAAGGCTTTGAAAGGGTGGGGCTTTGAGAAGCAGGTTACGAGGCCTGCTTGTAACCTGCAAGCAGGGGGCCTTTGAGAAGGGGCACGGCCTAGTGGATAGACCACAGGCCCGGGAGTCAGAAAGACCTGGGTTCTAGGCCCGGCTCTGCCACTTATCTCCTGCGTGACCTCGGGCAGGTCACTTAATTTCTCTGTGCCTCAGTTACCTCATCTGTGAAATGGAAATTAAGACTGAGGCCCGTGTGGGACAGGGACTGGGTTCAGCCCGATTTTCTTGTAACCACCGCAGCACTTGGTACAGGGCCTTTTAAGTAAGCACTTAAATACCATAATCATCATCATAATATTATTACAAGGCAGGGAAGCATTTTCTCTTCTGCTCATTCCCCACACACTCGCGCTTAGTCTTAGCTTTCCCTGACCACGTCCACCCCCAACGGCCCTCCTGTTCAAGCTGCTGCCAGCGCAAGCCTCAAATTTTTGAGGTGGATTAGTGGAGGAGCGAGAGAAATCAGAGGGGAGTTGAGTGTGGCCCGGTGCCACCCTCAGGAGACGTCTCAGAGGAAGCAGGCAGCTCCACAACTACCTCAGCATCCCAAAGAGACGGAACTAAGACTACAAGCCGGGATCTCCCAGCTCACAATTTGTTGTCCCTGCTTCCTTGCCTTTCTTTTCTTTCAAGAAAAATTGCTAAGTAAAACCAAGAGTCGAGGTATCTAACTCTGACTCCTTCTAGATCTGTTCCTCTTCTCTCACTGCATCTCCTTAGGGTTTTCACCTTCCCGGTCGGAGTCGGGTGGATATTTTAATTTGGAGGTAGAAACTTCTGCTTCACGTTTAGTTTCTCAGTCATCTGCTAAATTGGGAAAGTCCTTCTTTGCCCGGGGTCTGTTTCTGCTCCCATGCCCCACTCCTGGATCCTTCTTCCACATCCCTTATAAGAGCTGTTTGTCCTGGCAAACCCTGCTTCTGATGTGATCTGAATGCTGCACTGCTTAGGAAATGTAAAATAATGCCCAGCCCTAAAGCAGTACAGCATCAGGGAGTAGCAGTAATAATATTTAAGCGCTTACTGTGTGCAGAACACTGAACTAAGCAATGGGAGAGAATACACATGTGGGAATTAGACATGGTCCCTCGGGGGGTTCCAAGTCTAAGAGTTCCACATTCGGCACGTGACTACTGTCTCCTGGGTACGTTGGACCTGATTCTATTATCAGAAATGGTGACTGCAGTGATATAAATATGTTAGGTGGCTTCTCTGAATGGGAACAATCATCTTACGCTCTTTCCCTCTTCAGGAAGAGCTAATGGATTGCAACATTCAAGTCAGTATGAAGCACAGCTGAATCATCTACTTAAATGTCATTTGGAGAAAAAAGCAAAGGAGCAAGAAGAAAGAAGTAGCCAAAAGGAGAAATCTGGAGATCATTTTTGTCCACCAAAAGGCATGAAATAGAAATTCCAAGTTTTGTGAAGTATGATGGTTTTTAAAAATGAATTGCACTTTTCAAATTCTCCCTATTCACTGTAATTTTTTCCTAGTGTTTTAAGACCTTGATAACATATGTTTCTGTATATTTGTCACAATTGCAAAATATTTACAGCCAGAGGAGGAAGTAGGGGCCAAGTATTCATGTTTTTAGTACCTTTTATTTGGATAGTAAACCTTATGTTAATTATTTAAGAACTTATAAAAGGCATTCTGTAGGGGAAAATGTTTCTGAAGAATGTATCCAAAAATCCAGATTCTTGGTCACCTGCCTACTCCTTTCAGAACAAATTTCACCTACTTCTTTCAAAACAAATTTCACCGTACTACTCATCAAAACACTTAGAGGCTTGCATTGTTCAAGGAACATGTTCTTTCTTGAGTATATGGACAATGGCTATTTTGAAATTTGTAGTGCCGTATTTCTGACTTTTGTGGTTGACTGATCTACCCCTTCAAAATTGTTGCCAGTGTTGTGTTTTACACAGGGCTAGGCAGTGTCTTCTTAAGGGAAAACCAAAGGGGCAATCTGTAGTCTATAGTCATCAAGTCTTTGCCCTTCATTCAAGGTTTTAAACTTTCAAACCACAACTTTAGAGCCCGCTTTTGGTAGCTCCCAGACTAGTATTCATATTCAAACCATTCCTGTTTTGCCTCCATTGAAAAAATTTAAAAAAAACCAAACTCTGTGTACTGTTATGTTCTGGTTTTCTAATGATTTCATTTCAAAACTACTGGGAATAATATGCGTCGGTTGTAAATGATAAATTATCTGTAAATTGATAGTTCTATGTACTGAAAGTTCAATTAAACGTATGTACATCTACGGAATTCTCTCTTTTCCTCTGAGATGGTTTTCTCTACCAAGTGACCAGGTGTTTTATCCCCGGCAGAACTATCCTAAATTCCATGCGTTTCCCCTCCCCCCCTACCATTAGTGGGACATTTTTATGTCATGGTGGTGTCAGCAAGGGAGAAAACGCCAAGGCTGCTGGCAGCAGTGGAAGCAGGGTGGCTCAGTGAACAGCCAGATTGGTTTGTGGCCAGAGCACAGAATGGGGCGGCCCGTAGCTCAGTCCACCCCACTCTGGTTTTCCCTCTCCTTCCTCCCTGTCACCCGGGCCAGGTGCCACACATTGAACCTCAGCAGTCCTGCTTCTTTACCCCATGGCAGGAGAAGAGGTCGCCACCCTCTCTTGCCACCTACAGGCTCTGGATGACAGCAGGGAGCAGATGGAAGAGCACTTACTCTGTGGCAAGCACTCTGCTAAGTGCTGGAGTAGTTATAGAAGTTATCTCATCAGACACAGTCCCTGTCCCTCATGGAACCTGTAATATTAGCAATCATTTATTGAGTGCTTGCTGTGTGCGCAGAACATTGTCCTGGGCATTTGGGAGAGCATAATTTAACAGATTTGGAAGCCACAATCCCTGCCCACAAGGAATCTGCAGTCTAGAGGGGGAGGCAGACATTAAAATATATTACACATAGGCACATGAAGTACTTTGGGACTGAGGGTGGGGGGAATTAAGGGTACAAATCCAAGCGCAGGAACGGAGCAGTTATCCCCCTCTCTATTTTACAGATCAGGAAACGAGACACCGAGAGGTTAAGTGACTTGCCCAAGGTCACCTCACAGCCCAGAGGCAAAACTGCAACTAGAATCTGACTTCATGATTCCCATTGTCCATTACTCCAAGGAGCTTAGCAGCCACTGCCAATCCCTGCGCTTCCTATCCCAGCTCTCCTAGGGTAAAAGACAGAAGGTGAAGACCAGTGGTGGCAAACTTCAAACGTGGGGCACTGCATTCCTTGAAGCAGCAGATAGAAAACAACAGGACTATCAATAGTGGAATGATATTTACTGAATGCCCATTAGGTGCACCGTAGTTAGTGCTTTGGAAAATACACACTGGAAGCCTAAGACGTGAACTGCCCCCAAAGTAGCTTCATCATAAGAGATAGAAATAAAGATATTTACAAATAGGGTCATCAGAATAAATAGACTACAAACAAAAATATATACATAGTGATGAAAGGAGGGATAAATATTTGAGTACTAGAAATGGCTGATGAGTTCATGTCACTTGGACACCGGGAGGGAATTGGGAAGGCTTGTTAGCGGAGGTGGAATTTATAAGGAGTTTGAAGGTAAAGAGACTGCAAGATTCTGAAACTCGCCTCCACCTGGAAGACTTCCTTCATTAATTCCCAAAATCCCAATTAACATCGATCCACTAGCCACCCATAACAACTATTTCATTAAATCGTATTTATTAAGCACTTATGTTCATTCATTCATTCATTCAATAGTATTTATTGAGCGCTTACTATGTGCAGAGCACTGTACTAAGCGCTTGGAATGTACAAATCGACAACAGATAGAGAGAGTGCACAGCACTGCCATATATATATATGGCATATTCTATTACCAGTAGTTGATTTAGCTATTCCAGACGTATTCATGCTACTCTGTACTATTCCTTTATTTTTCTGCTCCCAGTATTCATAAATTTGTGTCTGCCTGTGTCTTCTCCGCCCCCACCCAAGTTTTAAACTCCTGGAGGACAGGGGCTTCTCCTTTGCTTCTGTTGTACTTTCCTTAAATTCTCCTGCAGATTAAGCTCATTGTGGGTCGAGAATATGTCTCATATTAATAATAATGCTGGTATTTGTTATGCGCTATGTGCCGAGCACTGTTCTAAGCGCTGGAGTAGACACAGGGGATTCAGGTTGTCCCACGTGGGGCTCACAGTCAATCCCCATTTTACAGATGAGGTAACTGAGGCACCGAGAAGTTAAGTGACTTGCCCAAAGTCACACAGCTGACAAGTGGCCGAGCCGGGATTCGAACCCATGACCTCTGACTCCAAAGCCCAGGCTCTTTCCACTGAGCCACGCTGCTTCGTACTGTTGTACTGTACTCTCCCAAGTGTTTGGTACAGTGCTCTGCACACAGTAAGCCCTCAGATTCGATTTACCTACTGACTCTCCCAAGCACACAGTACGGTACTCTGCTCTCGGAAGGAATTCCGTGCAAAATATAATCTCTCTCTATAAAATGAGTACTTGGTTATTTTGCGTATTTATTTTTCATGATAAAATACATGTTTCCAATCAATTGATGGTATTCACTGAGGGGCTTCTGAGTAGGAAACACTGAACTAAGCACTTGGAAGTTGCAGCAGAAGAGCAAAACACATATTCCCTGCTCTCACGGTGTTTACAATCTAGTGGGGAGACAGATTATTTACCTAAAGTGGGAGCAGGAAGAACAAGGGTAAAATAGGACAGTTATGTCAGGATAACGTACATGGAGACGGAGAGAGATATAAATGCCGATGATAGAAATAAAATCCATGACTAAATATACCAGATTAGAAAAGCCAAGTTCACTGGTGCCAGTTCTACTCGAGCTAAAAACCTGGAGAAGAACCAAGAGGAAAACCATGACAACCATGTGAATCTTGGGTAGCAGCTGGCAGCTCTTTGAGAGTCATGTTCCTGTACTTAGCCTTGTAACAACCTCCTCACACTCCTGCCTCATTTGTTTTCAGGAAAAAAAACCCAAAAAACTTTGGAGTCCCCAGAATCCAACATATAACAAGCAATGGAACAGAGATTATTAAGGGGTTGCTCCTATATTATTCCACTAAATTGGACATAGTGACGTGGAATTTTGACCACCTCGCCATACTCAAAGAGGGTCACACATTTTTTTGGCTGGTTCTTCACCATTAGTGGCATTAGCTAATGCATTATTAAGAATCATAAGAAAAATCTTTTTTCATATAATGCAGTCGTGGGATGAAGATCTTTGGTGGATTTGGGGTATTCGTTGTTCGCTTTTCACTGAACAAGCTTAATAATTTTTTTTAGTGGTATTTGCTAAGAACTTAGTATGTGCTAGGCCCTGTATGATGTAGTGGATAGAGCATGGGCCTGGAAGTCAGAAAGTCATGAGTTCCAATCCTGGCTCCCCCCACTTCTCTGTGTGACCTTAGGCAAGTCACTTAATTTCTCTGTGCTGCAGTTCCCTTCTCTGTAAAATGAGGATTAAGACCGTGAGCCCTATGTGGGACAGGGACTGTGTCTAACCCGATTATCATATCTACCCCGGCACTTAGAACAGCGACCTGGCACATAGTAAGTGCTTAACAAATACCATAATTATTATTATTAAATGCTGGGGTAAATATAAAATAATCAGGTCAGACAGTCCATCCTCCATAGGCTCACAATCGTAATCATCATTTTACATATTAGGTAACTGAGGCATAGACAAGTTAGGTGACTTGCCCAAGGTCACACAGCAGACAAGTGGAAGAGCCTGGTTTTGAACCCAGGCCATGCTGCTTCTCAGTATATATTGAGAGTATACTGGGTTTTTTGGTACAGTCCTGGCATTTTTTCTGGAGGGAAATTCACATGAGAAAAGGGAGTTTGAAAATGGAGTGCCACTTTTTAATAATGGTGATATTTGTTAAGCGCTTACTATGTGCAGAGAACACTGTTCTAAGCGCTGGGGCAGATACAGGATAATCAGATTGTCCCACTTGAGGCTCACAGTTTAATCCCCATTTTACAGATGAGGTAAGTGACTTGCCCACAGTCACAGAGCTGACAAGTGGCAGAGGGGGAAGTCGAACCCATGACCTCTAACTCCGAAGCCCAGGCTCTTTCCACTGAGCCACGCTGCCATTTTTTATAGTTCATTCCTATCTTCAGCACTTATCTATGTATACTTTTATTTGTATTTGAAATTGCTATTCAGTTCTAAAGAACTGAATTAAAATCCAGATACATTTGTACTTCATCCTGTGATAATCATAATGGTACTTGCTAAACATTTGTGTCATACATGGACTAAGTGCTACGGTAGATACAAAATGATCAGGCTGGACCCATTCCCTGTCCCTGGAGCTCACAATCTAAGTAGGGGGGAGAACAGCTATGAGGTAACTGAGGCCCAGAGAGGGGAAGTGATTTGCCCAAGGTCTCGCAGCAGACTAGTGGCAGAACCGGAATCAGAGCCCAGGTCCTCTGACTTCCAATCCCAGGCTCTTGTTAAGCGCTTACTATGTGCAGAGCACCATTCTAAGCGCTGGGGTAGACACAGGGGAATCAGGTTGTCCCACGTGGGGCTCACAGTCTTAATCCCCATTTTACAGATGAGGTAACTGAGGCACAGAGAAGTGAAGTGACTTGCCCACAGTCACACAGCTGACAAGTGGCCGAGCCGGGATTCGAACCCATGACCTCTGGCTCCAAAGCCCGTGATCTTTCCACTGAGCCAAGCACTTACTATGTGTAACACTATCCTGCTGGGAGTAGGTACAGGTCAATTGGGTCGGACACAGTTCTTATTCAGCGTGGGGTTCCCAGTCTAAGTAGGAGGAAGGACAGGTATTGAATTCCCATTTTACAGTTGAGGAACTGAGGCTAGGAGAAGTCAAGTGACTTGCCCAAGGTGACACAGGAAGCAATCGGCAGAGCCGGGACTAGATTCCAGGTCCTCTGATCCCACGGCCCATGCTCTTTCCACAAGGTCACGCTGCTTCTCAATTTATAACTTTGTTCTTCTTACTCCCACTATTTGAAAATACGTTTTGTCTGTCCACACTCTTAGAGTTTAAGCTCCTAGAGGGTGATGACTGTGGATATTGTTTCTGACAGTCTCCCAAAAGCTTAGTATAGAGCTTTGCACCTTTCAGATGATCAGTAAATCCCATTGTTGATGATGGTGATGAGGATGATGAGGACTTCGACCCAAGTAGAGACCATGCATGCAGAAATCCAGAATTTCAGAAATCGGTCATTCATTCGATCGTATTTGAGCGCTTACTCTCTGCAGAGCACTGTGAGCGCTTGGAAAGTACAATTCGGCAACAGATAGAGACAATCCCTACCCAACAACAAGCTCACGGTCTACAAGGGGGAGACGGACAACAAAACAAGTAGACAGGTACAAGTCGACAGGCATCGCTACCAAAGTAGATAAATAGAACCATAGATAAATGCACATCATTAGACTAATAAATACGTACAAAAATATACACAAGTGCTGTGGGGAGGGAAAGGGGGTAGAGCAGAGGGAGGGAGTAGGGGCAATCGGGAGGAGAGGAGGAGCAGAGGGAAAGGGAGGGCTCAGTCTGGGAAGGCCTCCCGGAGGAGGTGAGCTCTCAGTAGAGCTTTGAAAGGGAGAAGAGAGTTAGTTTGGCGGATGTGAGGAGGGAGGGCATTCCAGATCGGACGTGGGTCGGGGGTCGAAGGCGGGACAGGCAGGAACGAGGTCCAGTCAGGAGGTGAGCGGCGGCAGAGGAGCGGAGTGTGAGGGCTGGGCTGGAGAAGGAGAGAAGGGAGGTGAGATAGGAGGGGGAAGGGGATGGAGACCTTTGCAACCAAATCTTTGGCCTGAGTCCTCAAGCTGCTTAACTTTTGGCTACTTCTGGCTTGTCCATACCTGGCTCTAGGACTGCCCAGGTCGCATAAGCACATTCTTCTCCTTCCGTTAGGGTGGAGGAAGTTCAGAGGATAGGAAAAGAGGGACCATCTTGCTCCCAAGGCTATTTCCTTAATTCTGTGGTGGGGGCCAGAAGCTACAGTGAGTTGGGGACTCGCCCTAGCGGTTGAGGATCTTGTGAGAAGCAGCATGGCGCAGTGGTTAGAGCACAGACCTGGGAGTCAGAAGGACATGAGTTCTAATCCCAGCTCTGCCATTTGTCTGCCGTGTGGCCTTGAGCAAATCACTTCACTTCTCTGCGCCTCAGTTACCTCTTCTGTAAAATGGAGAGTGAGAGTGTGAGCCCCACAAGGGGCAGGGACCGAGTCCACCCTGATTTGCTCGTATCCACACCAGTGCTTAGTACAGTGCCTGGCACATAATAAGAGCTCAACAAATACCGCAATTATTATTATTGCTTATCCATTATTTGTAAATGGCTCAGATTGAGGAAAGAAATGGACTGAAACTGCAACACGAGAGATGAGGTGAAACAATTTTCTGACACTCGTTTCAGAAGTCATTATTGAGCCCTGACTATGTACGGAGAACTATCATCAACACAGTAAGAATAAATGCGATTTGGTCCCTGGACCCCCAAGCAGCTCACAGTTTAAAGCGAAGTCCTGGGATGCTGGCGACGGGCACATGAGGGAGAACTTTAGTTCATGAAGGCAAAGGACCCTGGAAGAGTGCGGTAGAAGGAGCCGATTACAAAATGTTTGCGCCATGTTACTCCGCTCCTCAATAACCTCTGATGGAAGCAGCATGGCTCAGTGGAAAGAGCACGGGCTTGGGAGTCAGAGGTCATGGGTTCAAATCCCAGCTCTGCCACTTGTCAGCTGTGTGACTGTGGGCAAGTCACTTCACTTCTCTGTGCCTCAGTTACCTCATCTGTAAAATGGGGACTCACTGTGAGCCTCACGTGGGACAACCTGATGACCCTGTATCTATCCCAGCACTTAGAACAGTGCTCTGCACATAGTAAGCGCCTAATACCAATATTATTATCTCTGCATCAAACAAAAACTCCTCACCACTGGCTTTAAAGCAATCAATCGCCTTGCCCCCTCCTACCTCACTTTGCTCCTCTCCTACTAAAACCCAGCTCCCACATCTTGCTTTTCCAATGCCAACCTTCTCACTGTACCTCCTTCTTGTCTGCCTCTCTGCCCATCTCTCATCCATATTCTGCCTCTGGCCTGGAACGCCCTCCCTCCTCATAGCCAAAAGATGATTATCCTCTCCCCACCTCAAAGCCTTATCCAAGACACATCTCCTCCAAAAAGCCTTCCCTGCTTAAGCCCTCCTTTCCTCCCCTCCCACTCCCTTCTGACTCACCCTGACTTGCTCCCTTCATTTATTTATTCCCTCTTCCCAACCCCACAGCACTTACGTACATATCCATAATTTATTCATTTATATCAATGTCTGCCTCCCCCTCTAGCTGTAATCTTGCTATGAGCAGGAAATGTGTCTGTTATAGAGTAGCCTCCCAATTGCTTAGTACAGTGCTCTGCACACTATACGCTCAATAAATACGATTTACTGACTGATTACAGGCTTCTTGCCTCCCAGGATGTGCAGAGTGTAACAGTCACAGCCAAAGCCTTTCCAATTTTCTAAAACTAAGGAAGGCTCAGTCCCCCTCCTGGCCCGGCTCATCCAGGACAGATCAGAAGCGAAGGCCCAGGATGGAATGGTGAAGGGAAGGCAGAATTCCCCACTGAGAACAAGGCTGAACACCGAAAACATCATGTTATGTCTACAGCGGGTTCCTTGCACTGCGTTTTGAAAAAAATGTAAGCGAATCCGAATCAACACCACCTTCTGCTCAACTGCTCTTGTAGTCACCGCTTTACTTTGGATCTACCCAATAAAATGAGAATTAGCATCAGAAGCCAGGTTCTTAAAAGTGTCTCAGATCCAGGTTCCACACCACAATTGTAAACCCTGGGGAATTATGTGACACCATGAAAATTGCAATTATAATCCATATGGCTAATGACGGAGGAGCAAGAAAGAAATTCACATTTGCCTGTGCCATTATCAAACCATCACAGAAATTATCGACAGAGAAATGTCATGTTATGGCAAAAGGAGAGAAGGGGGGGGGCAGACTACATACAGATACACTGCCTTAATTATGACAAGTAAACAAACTTCCATAAATACTGAAAATTGAATAACATCTAAGCTTTCTTGGGCCTGAACAAATTATTCATAATTTACACCCCATTGAAGAGATGCAATCAGCTTCAAAAGCCAGAAAAGCAGGTAGATAGAAAAAAACACTACAAATCTTCTGGGTTTTAAAAGCTTTGATTATCTTGCTGATTACTTTAACAGCCTCCCAAAATTACCCCAAAGAATTCTGGTAAATGTAGTTTCTACAAAGAAAGACCAACATGAATTCATTCATTCAAATAACCTTCCTAATCTACTTTTACTCCCTTGTGACTTCATTTCTACCTTCAAGAGGAGCCAGGCTTTACTAACCCTTGAGAAGTACCTAGTAATTTTGGAAACATTCAGGGTGCTTACCCTGGATTTGTGGAGACCATGCAATAGCTCACCAGTCTATGCTTCCTTGTCCGGCTCTCTTAACTGACCCGGCCATCTCTAATTCTGTGAAACTAGTGATTAACAAGAAAATATGTATTTGCTAGAGGGTTTTTTATACTACCAAAATCTTTGTGATGGTTCAACAGAGGATTTTCTTTCAGTTTTAAATTGGGAGAGGGAAGTGAGGGTGTTGAACACCTCATCCTCCTTCCAAACCCACACTCCTCCCCCTCCTAACTTGCATTTCTCTTTGAACAACACTGCCATCTTCCCCATGCCAGAAGCCCACCTTCTTGTTGCGTCTTCGACTCCTATCTTTT